>NC_062973.1:24252932-24569877 GCF_023078275.1 Leguminivora glycinivorella | reverse complement strand
CCTCGCTACAGTGAGGGGAAAAGTTTTGTGTTACACACGGGTGCAAATGTATTTTACTTCTCGTGTGTTAAAAAACTCGCAAGTTCAGGATTCTATTCTCGAACCACTCGCTTCGCTCGTGGTTCAACTATGGAATCCTTTCACTTGCTCGTTTTTCAATTCCACACTCGGCGTTAAAATACAACTTTGCCCCCTTGTATAACAAATAACTATTTCCCCTCACTAGCTCGGAAACACGTGTTTTGTCCTTTAATACCAGAGGGTAAAAACGCATTTTATCCACTAGTGGGTAAAGTAATTTGACCTTGAATAAAGTCAAATTAACTGATTTAAAGTTGATAAAAGTAGGTGAATCTAGTAATAATAAAACCGGCCAAGTGCGAGTCGGGCTCGCGCACAAAGGGTTCCGTAGCAGCAAACCAAAATTACAGTTAAATCAACCTATCTCAAAAACTATAAGAGATACTTTGATCAAACCAAAAATCGTTGAAAGAGTTAATTAGCATGCATCACCTCTATTTTTTTTAGAATTTTATACCCCGTAGTTATAAAAATAGAGGGGGGGGGACATACTTTTTACGACTTTGAGAGCTGATATCTCAAAAACCGTTCACTTTAAGAAAAATGTTTTTTAGAAAACTTTATATCATTTTAAAAGACCTTTCCATTGATACCCCACACGGGTATGTACATCGAAAAAAAAATTTTCATCCCTCAGTTACATGTATGGGGGCCCCACCCCCCATTCCTTTTTTTTACTATTTAGTGTCATAATTTTGTAGCGGTTCATACAACACATATTCCCATCAAATTTCATCACTGTAGTACTTATAGTTTCCGAGTAAATCGGCTGTGACAGACGGACAGACGGACAGACGGACAGACGGACAGACGGACATGACGAAACTATAAGGGTTCCGTTTTTGCCATTTTGGCTACGGAACCCTAAAAATGATTTACCACCTGTGGAACTACTGGAAGCAGTGAAAAACGCATTTTATGCGTTGTAGTTTCCTCGCTATAGTGAGGGGAAAAGTTTTGTGTTACACTCGGGTGCAAATGTATTTTACTTCTCGTGTGTTAAAAAACTCGCAAGTTCAGGATTCTATTCTCGAACCAGTCGCTTCGCTCGTGGTTCAACTATAGAATCCTTTCACTTGCTCGTTTTTCAATTCCACACTCGGCGTTAAAATACAACTTTGCCCCCTTGTATAACAAATAACTATTTCCCTCACTAGCTCGGAAACACGTGTTTTGTCCTTTAATACCAGCGGGTAAAAACACATTTTATCCACTAGTGGGTAAAGTAATTTGACCTTGAATAAAGTCAAATTAACTGCTGTAAAATTTATAAAAGTAGGTGAATCTAGTAATAAAGATGATTTACCACCTGTGGAACTACTGGAAGCACTGATAAACGTATTTTTTGCGTTGTAGTTTCTTCGCTATAGTGAGGGGAAAAGTTTTTTGTTACACTCGGGTGCAAATGTATTTTACTTCTCGTGTGTTAAAAAACTCGCAAGTTCAGGATTCTATTCTCGAACCACTCGCTTCGCTCGTGGTTCAACTATAGAATCCTTTCACTTGCTCGTTTTTCAATTCCACACTCGGCGTTAAAATACAACTTTGCCCCCTTGTATAACAAATAACTATTTTAATAACTTCTGAAAAGAAAATTACTTTAAAGGGAAACTGAAAACAAATTTATCTACTTATTTACTTTTGAAAACAAATTTACTTATTTACTTTTGAATCCTAATAAAGCCCTCTTGAACCAACCACTTAACTCAGGGTTAGTGGGCTGTCATCTGTCAAATTCCATATAAAATGTTGGGTTAACCCTCTATTTTCGTTGGTGCAAGTGGCCCTAAGAGGTCAACTTTTATTGGTTGAGCAAATTTCACAAAACGAAACTTTTTCGAAATACAAACGAAGAACTGAAGAAAAAGCAAAAAAAAATCCACAACTCCTGTAATGGTGCAAATTCGGATTACACGCATTTAAACCATATAAAGGCAATAATTTGCAGCTCGCTGGGAAGCAATTCTTCGAAAATTCGATTTTTACTGGCCTATTATACCATAACAAATCAATACTCGTACTTTGCCATTTCCAACCATTTCAAATATCTCGACAACGAAAAAATCACCACCCAAGCGTAGGGCAATCTTTGAATGAAAGTTACGAAAGTCACCTGCTGTCCCCACCATCATTATTAAAACATAATGTTTATAATACTTATCGGTTATATTGATTGTTATCGATCTAATCAATGGTATATTTTAATAACTAGCCGAATATATTGCATCATCAGATGACAATAGCGTTAAGAGATCACCACTACCTTAACCCTGCTAATGCGCGCGGCATGCTAATTAACTTCTTAGCATTATTATTTTTGGTTATTACAATTAATTATGGCTAATAATGTTAATATTTACTTTATCTTGCAAATAATATATGTATGATATAAATAATTAAATTCTATCATTATCAAATAAATAATTGAATTCAATCATATCAATATTAACACATGAGCATAAATGCCACCAGAACTGTGATATACTTCTCGAAGACGTAATCGTTCGTGAGCGTTACCCGTGTGGTGTTAAGAATTTCACCACACCCTTTCTTCCCGTGGGTGTCGTGGAAGGCCGGCAACAGACAATCTTAATTTTCATAATCTTAAAAAATCATAATCTTATAAAATAAGATTGACTGCCTTGCTACACACATTCTTAAAATTCAAATTATTCGCAATCTGTCAGATCAATCTGAAAAAAATCATAATCTTAAAAAATTAGACTGTGTGTGGACAGTTGCGAAATTGTATGGGAATCCGTGCACTCGATCTGATTTCATAAGATTATGATTTTTTAAGATTATGAAATTTAAGTCTGTCTGTTGCCGGCCGAAGTCGAATGTGGGAATTGTGGGATAAGGGTTAAATTGTGGCGTAGGCGAGAGGCTGGCAACCTGTCACTGCAATGTCACAATTTGGATTTCTTTCAACCCCTGTTTGCCAAGAGTGGCACTAAAACTTAGTAGTTCATGTGCTCTGCCTACCCCTTTATGGGATACAGGCGTGATTATACGCATGTGTGTATGTAAGTAGAACAGAATCCCACTGTGGCGTGTCTTAATCCTCGTAGCAAACTCATCAGCGTTGGCTACGAGGATTACTTAACACACAACCAGCCTCACAAGCTACAGCCACGTGAGGGGGCAAACAAGCTTTATAAGTAGATTGGCAATATGGGTGAAAAACTCTAACAAATCCTTAAGCAAACACAAATAAAAAAAAAAAAAATTTGCAAATCACTGTTCATTTCTATATAACGGAATCTCAGATTTCCAATACTTGAATATAAGAATACTAATAATATCATAGCTTTACTATAAGAACACTATAATGTCCAGCAGTAAGTTTCGCGATTAATATAAGTCCAATGGAATATTATGCTTCATTGTAGAGCACCAGCAAAATCCCTAGTACAGTTGTAGACATCAAATAAAATAAATATCTCTGTATGTAATAGGTATAGCAAATCATTTTAAGAAACTTTTTACTTATAATTATACATACCTACAAACTATGAAGTTACACAAAAAAATGAATACTTATGTAGGTATATTGAACTAAACGCAAGCATATTGGACTTTGTCGACATCTAGTTTAGGCACTTTTTCTCAAGTGTCAATATGTAGGTATTCAACATATTTGAACTAGAGACGGTTAACCAAAGCATAAAAAAGGCGGCTAATTTGAAAAATGTAGTGTTCACCGAATATTTTTCTCCATAAAACGAGTGCCATCCTAAACCTTAATTGGCGTTGACGGAATCATCGACGAGGCATGCCACTTAAAATTGTTTGGCGAAGGCTTAGTTCCCATAGAAAATTAAAATATTGATACTTTTTTAGGGTTCCCTAGTCAACTAGGAACCCTTATAGTTTCGCCATGTCTGTCTGTCCGTCCGTCCGTCCGCGGATAATCTCAGTGACCGTAAGCACCAGAAAGCTGAAATTTGGTACCAATATGTATATCAATCACGCCGACAAAGTGGTAAAATAAAAAGTGGAAAAAAATGCTTTGTTAGGGTACCCCCCCTACATGTAGTGGGGCCTGATTTTTTTTTCATTCAAACCCCAACGTGTGATATATTATTGGATAGGTATTTAAATATGAATAAGGGTTCACTCAAATCGTTTTTTGATAATATTAATATTTTCGGAAATAATCGCTGCTAAATGAAAAGAAAGTGTGTCCCTCCTCTAACTTTGAACCATATGTTTAAAAAATATGAAAAAAATCACAAAAGTAGAACTTTATAAACACTTTCTAGGAAAATTGTTATGAACTTGATAGGTTCAGTAGTTTTCGAGAAAAATACGAAAAACTACGGAACCCTACACTGAGCGTGGCCGGTTTTTAGAGATAAAATTTGGTTGACCATCTATACGTTTGGAGCTTGACCTCACAACTATGAACTATGATGACCAGCATATCCTGGAAACATAGCTTTGTTAAAATAACGTCTTTGTAAATTGCACACGATCACGATACGATGTACGGATTGTACCTAAGATTTGTAATAAATATGTTGACCATTAAAAAAAAATTTCATAACATTGAATGAAACCTAGTTTTTAATTTTGCGGGTGTAATAAAAATACGCATATTTCCAAGCTTTACAAAACTTCTAATTTTATTATGTCAAATATACAACCAATATGTAATCTTCCCATGGTGTTCTTTTAAGTGATTAAAGGGGTGCTGATACAGATATCGCAATCGGGGAATCTGCAAGCATCGGAGGGTTAGCACTCGTACCGATGACGCTTCAGCCCATTGAAAACGGACCGTGCAAAGAAGTCCACAAGTAGTATATAAACGCCGGCCGCCGAGGCAGGAAGCATAGCGAGTGTCATCTTATCTTTTATTTCTAATTCAAAAAGGAATATGAATTCTAAAATTATTGTTTTTATATTCGCCCTTTTGGCAGCAAACGGTAAGTTCAAAAACGTGTTAAATAAAAAAAATATAAGTGCGCTGGATTTAATCAATTTGATCCTTAACGATCCTTTCAATTATTTCAATATTTTATATAATTGGTTTATATAAAAACTAGAAATTATTTTATTGGGTGCCTTGAAAATCGGTACAAACGGATTTGGTCACAGTTTAACAAAAAAAAATTAATTTTAAAAATACTTAAGTATTGTTCAGGATTATGGGACTGAAGTGCTTATTGAATTATAAGTGTGTTAAATATAAGATGTAATGTTTTAAATACTGAAAGAGCCGGCGTAGTTTTATTTGACGTTCATAAAAAAAGAATCAAAAAGAGAAAAAAAAAAAAGAAAAAAAATTATAAAAAATGTACCAAAATTAGAGATCAATTAAATACGTACCGTATTCTCATCAAACTGTTCTCAAAAATAATATTCACAAGGCTAATATTAATAACTTGTTACAAAGCACACAAGTAAAAGTATATAATCAATGTAACCATGTCCTTTATCTTTAGGTAATTGGCTTCGTGACATACGTAATGTTCTATCATTTACGATTAACTATAAATATTAGACGGTAAATAGCGACTATTGGATGAACATTTATTTACTCCATAATATAGTCAAACCCTTTTATATACTAGAAACTTTGCGAACTGTAGACCTCGTTCATTCTCATACCTCACTATTAAAAAAAAATCGGCTCAGAAATTCGACATATTATAGAAGAAAATTTCCAGTCCTACAAACATACGAAAAAAAAATTCCGGCTTCGCCACTGGTGGTGTCCGTCGTTTTATCTTAAATATACACCGTGTTTCACTTAACACTAAAAACCTGAAAACACTTTGTTCAGAATCGAGAGTAGAATCGATTGAGCTATATCTTGATGGGGGTAATATTTTTATTTAAATTAGTATTATTAGTTATTTTTTACGTGCCCATTCTATTGTACTCGTAATACAACATTGTGTATATCGCATTGCTAGAGGTTGTTTACCTTTTTTCAGTATTTAGGGGTATTAATACTGGCCGGTTACTTGGACGATTATTTTTTCCGCTACTAGTTTGACGTTGTTTGTCAGTTTAATCTTAATGTTTATCATAAGTCATAACAAATTGAACTCCTACCTAATTACAACCTTGTCATTTTGAATATTGAGTTTATTTGCTTACTGCGATTACCTGTCCAATTTGAAGTTTACTGTGACAAAGCTTTAAAGTGTTTTACAGTGACATCTTAGCTGTCTATTGGTAAACCTTATGTCGTTGCAGTAACGTCCACAAATAAATAGTCTTATGGTTTATGATGGTAGTTAGCAATTATTTTATTGAGTGTAGAGCTAAAAGTCAAGTAGAGCTGTACAGAAAATTAAAAATTCAATTAAAAAAAAAGTAACGATCAGATTGAAAGATGAATACTCTAGATGAGTTTAAAAAAATAAAAATCAGTTGGGGTGTCTGAGGTTTTGAGTGATACCGGAAACACCGTGTATGACATCTTATTTCGATTTTTAATTTATATATAATAGTGTGACTACTTAAAAACACAAATCAAAATATTTGTTAAAAATAATTTGATTTGTTCCCATAAATAGTTGCGTAAAATTAATAGTTATTTGTTATACAAGGGGGCAAAGTTGTATTTTAACGCCGAGTGTGGAATTGAAAAACGAGCAAGTGAAAGGAGTCTATAGTTGAACCACGAGCGAAGCGAGTGGTTCGAGAATAGAATCCTGAACTTGCGAGTTTTTTAACACACGAGAAGTAAAATACATTTGCACCCGAGTGTAACACAAAACTTTTCCCCTCACTATAGCGAGGAAACTACAACGCAAAAACTGCGTTTATCACTGCTTCCAGTAGTTTCACAGATGGTAAATCGTCTTTATTACTAGATTCAACTACTTTTATCAATTTTAAAGCAGTTAATTTGACTTTATTCAAGGTCAAATTACTTTACTCACTAGTGGATAAAATGCGTTTTTACTCACTGGTATTAAAGGACAAAACACGTGTTTCCGAGCTAGTGAGGGGAAAAAGACCTTTGCTTTCGCTCAGTAAAAAACTAATCCTTTCATGCAAAACAAAACAAGTAGAAAATTTGAAACGCGTGATTTTCCTTTGCAACGCTGAAACGCGCAAACATCCGCCAAAATATTGTCACTTACAGTAATTTCATTCACCCATTCATAGCACGTAGTCGATGAAGTATTAGGTTTCAGGAATTCGTTTGCACTTAGAGAAACTGCTTTGTTTTATAAATATCGTGGTAGATATACACAAAGGTAATTTAGGTAAGCCAAAACCGTTTTAATTACATAAAATTATGGATTTTACTTCTTTTTCTTCATAATATCCAAATTTTACAAACACATCGTGTTATCAAAGGAAAATAATAAAAAATAAGGATATTAACAGTCCAAATTCACGCCTTAAATTAAAAATTGCCTACGGTCGGCAGTAATTTCGAAACATGAACCAAATCACATTAAGCAGCTATTTACATCATAGCGTAGCTATCGGAAATCGGTCGTAGTTTAATTTTTTTTAGCTTACCATTTTCCTCTATTTAACGACTATTAGGTATAACTTTTAATCAAAAGGTTAATAAAAGTATATGCTAATATAAATATATTCATATCTAATAAGAACTATAATAATTCCTACGGAATTCTGTCTAGCAATCTCGTACGCTTAAATATGCTAACTATGATATTGCACGAAATATTGCAGGCCCGCTAAAGAGATTGATAATAATAACGGCCTTTAGGCTTAATATTATTTACTTGCTCATCTCAAATGCATTATCGATGCGATAATTCGGTTTGCAAAATCAGGAACTGGATAATGTCACGATTTAATCTAACTCGCAGATAACGTTTTTTGTCTAGTAGCAAGTGACATTAATTAATTATCAATTATCTATGCATTTTTACGTCTATGTTTTTTGTGTACATGTAACTTATACCTAGTGCGTAATATTTGTAATATTGACATATTGCCGTCATTATGTTGCATAATATCTTATCATTTCAAATACCGTTTACATACGCTAGTAAATAACTATGTGCCGCATACACTAGAATTAATCAATTTAATGTCAATCATTACACATATCGTGTAGCGGCGCGCTTGTAAAAAAATCCCATTAAAATCATAAATATAGTAAAAATTAATTAATCACATTAACCAACTTTTTACAAATTAATCTAACTAATTCTCAAAATTAGATTTAGCTCTAGTTGTACTATTGGAGGGTTAAGTTTGGCTGGTTAGTTTCGGATTTCATTTTTTTTATTCTACCTTCTTGCTGTATAAAAACCTATTTTTACGACTGTATATGTAGATATTGTATAGTATCCAAGAATAGATATACTCCATCAGGAACCTACTTGTTAAAATTCGTTACGTTTTGGCAATAATTTGTACATGTAATCATATGCAACGTTTTGCATAATTCGACATTTGATATAAATGGCAATAAAAAACCATGATTAGCGTCACAGCCGCGATCTGAATTTAAGATCAATGCCTTCAACAATTCTTTTTCTATCCTACGCTCATCAAAATTCGGGGCACGTACGAAACTATAGTCACATAAGTTACGCCGTCTTTTCCTAATTTACGAGTTGGGAAAGAATTAATTATACATAAACATTCAAAGGGTTATAAAAATGCATTAGATCGGTTTGATTTGTAGAATTTTAATTTTTCGGGATATTCAACTACGAATAACAAATTAACGATAAAACGGAACACGTGTATATTAAGCTATTTATAAATCATACCTGTGACGAACGAATAAAAACTTATCCGCACGGCAGTTTGCTCAGCCAAGTTAGAAGAAAATACCGAACTAAATTTAACTAGGTACATTTCATTGAGTTTAGAAGCCGACCCCAGGCTCCGAAGCGCTTGAGCTGATACAACCCGGAAAACGCTAAGATGAAATAGAGATTGGCTTTAGAAACTTGAACTTTTTCAGCGTCACTTGCTTCCGGATGGGGTTACCGCGCGTCTGACCAGCGCCGCTGGGCTGTGTTGCACCCTGCGTGCGGCGGCCGCCAGCAGTCTCCCATCGCCATCGCGGCGCGCCAGGCCATCCCCATCTCCATCCCCGCTATGGAGCTCATCGGCTACCAGAACCCTCTGCCCGGCCCGCTCACCCTCACAAACAACGGACACTCAGTCACCCTAACCATCCCTAAATACAGCTCAGAGGAAGAGAAGAAAGGATTCCGCCTGCCTTACATCTTCGGGGGTCCGCTTGACAACGAGTATGAGATCGAGGGCCTTCATTTCCATTGGGGCGACAAGAACAACCGTGGTTCTGAGCACACGCTCAACGACATGAGGCTGCCTCTTGAGATGCACATCGTGCACAGGAACAAGAAATACAGGAACTTGGCTGAGTCTCTGCAGCATCCTGATGGTGTTGCTGTTCTGGCTTTCTTCTACCAGGTACGTATTCTTCATAATTCAACTGTCTGCTTTAATAATAATCCATGCACACTCTTTTATTTTAACATTCGTGTATTGATAATTTCTAAAATAGGTCATCAAAAAAAAAACAGTACTTTATGAATAGCATTATATAAATTTGCCAGTACACATGTTACTTATACCTGACATTAATTGCAAGCGATACAGAATTATCGAGTGTCAACATTCTCATTAAAACAATCAGTGCCGGACATTTTAATTACCAACTTAATGGTTGTACATTACCATAAATAATCCATTATCCAAGCGTTCTGGATGAAGAGCTTATCACTCTACTACTTGTTATAAAGACTATACATTCGTAGATCAAGTATGGTTGACCCTTCATCGTGTAAACCCGAATGTGTACTATACTTAGGAGTTAGGACCTAATAACATTTAGAACTGCGTTCTTTTCTGTCCATTGCCTCAGCCGATTGTAACCCCTTTCCACAAATGTGAAATCGGGTTACATTACAATTTACAACTGACATTCAAAAATCAATCCTAAAATTAGAATTTCTTCTGGGTGTAACTGTAGACCTCGCCAAGAGATGGCGTGAGCTTGTCGCCTTCGACAGCTGGTGGGAGACTTCAGGGGCTATCCCTATGGATACGTAGAGGAATTTGAGGGAGGCCTTTGACCAGCAATGGGACAATATGGGCTCTTATGGGTTTTTCTGGCTTTACTTCTCAAGCGTTTCCGTTTCAGGTGGTGGAATTCGACGCCAAACTCCTCAGCCCTATGGTGAAGAATCTCTCCATGATCGAAGCGTACAACAGCAGCATGCAGCTCCCCCACACCTTCTCCCTCTCTTCTATTCTCTCTGGTCTGGACTCCGAGAGGTTCTACACGTACAAGGGTTCTCTGACCACCCCTCCTTGCGCTGAGGCTGTAACGTGGATCGTGTTCTCTGATTATCTCCCGATCTCCGTGTTCCAGGTATGTTTGGTTATATTTATTCTTATTCAGCCTCGATTGTCGGTTACATATCAACGAAAAAGCCTAAGCTTTTAACAACATACTCACTTTAATACTGGCGCAGTCAGTAGGTTTAGTGGACCAAGATTATCAACCGAAATGACAGGGATTTCCTCACAATGTTCTCGATTACTTATACTTACCTACATACAAATTATATTTCGTACAAGCATCACTTCTAACAAAATAATGGGTACCAGGCTGCATTAAAAGATTTTGCCCACTCAGCCGCCATTCGGACTTGAATTGAAAAGTATTCATCACTTCGTCGGTTCTGTGTAGTCCTATTACACATGGCTATTGCTATTTCACACTATTATTCAGCTCCTGATTCAAATAAAAGTTCCAGTGTAGGTAATTCCACTTTCAAACTTTCTTCAGATGGATAACTTCCGCGGCCTCCTCTCCAACCTGAACCTGCCCCTCGTCGACAACTTCAGGCAGCTCCAGCCCCTCTTCGGTCGCCGGATCTTCGTCCGTATCACATCCAAGAACCCCAAGTTCAAGAAGACCAAGCTCCACTACTCCAAATACGATTGGGTGGGACACAAGAAGGCTGACAACGATGTTGGAGACTTCGATGAATAAAACATTTGACAACTGTTCGTTCCATAGAACGGTTACTTTCTAACCTTTAAACTAGATGGCAGCACTTGTATCTAACTTCAGACACTTCGTGGTTCTAACAAATGGTATAATAACGAGAATAAAAATAGTAGTCGTGTAAGTTGTACATGATATATAGTCAATTGGACACTGTATAGTTCGCTCAGATTATCTGAATATGAACTAATACATTAGCAATAGAATCGTGTTACATATAAGAGTCGATATATTTGATAACGTAGTTAAATGAAAATACTTACTTTTTCTTTGCTCGAGTTTTCTAAATTAAGCTTAAGGAAACATTACCATAACATCAATTTATATAAACTACTAGCGACCTCTATTGTAAAGTTAATGGAAGCAGATAAGAAAAGAACAGTTTTATGGAACACAACTACTCTACTTTAGCAATCTCTACGGGTCTTCTGACGTTCTAATAATGTTAGAATAATTTATTATGTGTACAGTATTGTGTATATGTGTGAATAGTATTATTATTATATAAGGTATTAATAAACTAGTGTTTCATATTCCGTCATTTTATTATAACTAAATTATATACCTATATGGAATACAAACAATGAATATACTTATAGATACTGTAGTATGTATTTAGGTACTGTAGTTCTCAGATCCGAACATCGACTGAAAGAAAGAAAAAATACATTAGTAATTTTGTCATATAAGTGTGAAAAAATATACATACCAACATAGTTTCATAATCCACTATTTACACTTTTAGTAACACAACACTCTCTGAAAAAAAAAAACACTGGCATATCACAGAACAACACAATTATTTCACAGATTCACAAACGAAAATCCATTTCAGTTTCATTTTAACGAGTCAATCATATCAAAATCAATCAAGTCTTTTTAAGTTTAGACCAAACATGCTAACAAACAAATGTGTTAGGAAAATAAAACACACCATTGGTATTTATTTCTTGATATATTCTATAATACAACTTCAACAACTATACAAGGTTAAATGTATTTCATAATTATTACATAAATTTATTTATTATTTTAAATAGATCCATATCATTGAACGGTACAACAGTTTGAAAAAAATAAAATTAATTTGCAGTTTTCGGCTTGTAATGAAACAGTGTCATAAAACAAAATTAATAATCAAAAACGCTTTATAAAAAAAAAGCGCTACGCTTTTTTTCCGTGAAAAACGCTTTATGCCTACATTGAAAAGGACTAGCAGCAAACTCTATACAAATTTTCGTTCCTTATTTCAAAGACATGGAAAGTCTCCAACAATCTTTAGAAATGTTCTTCTTATAGACAAAGATTAATAATATTTATCGTAATAGATCAGCTTATGACAATTTCGTGCTTTGTTTATAACATCTACGCTAGATGGCGCTATACTTAGTACCCATGCTTTAACACAAAACATACGAAGCGGCATGTTTTGATTGTCAAAATTGGTGCCAACATTTTTCTTAAACTTTATGCTATAACAATCAATAGTATTTCGTAGGGATTTAGAGTTTTATAATAAAGCGTTAAGGTTATATCATTTAATACTGTTGACGAGTTAAAATAAGGCGTAGGCTACCGACATTCGGCAAACCTATGTGTATTTTTTGAAAAAAGATATTATGACACTATTTCAAAACGATGGAATGTTACGGTATTAATGTCGGATTGCACTCTGTTAGTTGACGGGTCAACTTGGGTAGCTAGCGTATGTACAGGTGCCGCGAGCAGCACAAAACATGCAATATATTACACTCAACGTACCAGGTCCTCCGGGTTGAACATGCCCTGCAAAGAAAAAAAAATATTTAAAATTTTATCTACCAAAAGATGGAGGAAATCCGAAATCGTGAAATTGATGGACGAACTGGGGCCCGTTTCTCGAAAGGTACAAGCCTTGTATTACAAGTGCGCGAACTGTCAAATCGTATGGGTTGTCATGGAAACACACATAAAAACACAAACACTTTAACACAAGCACAATCGAAAAAAACACAAATTTCATGCTCTATTCCGCAGGGCAGTGTGTTGGGATGTATTTTATTCTTAATTTATGTAAACGATCTGCCAAAAATATTAAATACTCATAATATTAAGTGTTTTATGTACGCAGATGATATGTCCATTGTGATATCCAGCCAGGACGAAAATGATACGATTTTGGAGTTAAATACCACACTTGACACCGTAATAACGTGGTTAGGAGACCATAACCTAGAATTGAACTTAAAAAAGACAAATCTAATTCAATTTCGACCCTATCAGAGAGAACCTCTAGAACTTAATTACAAGTATTTAGATTTTGAATTTGAACAAATAAATAATTGTAGTCTGCTTGGTATTACCGTTGATGAGAACATTAATTGGAAAGCACATGTAGAAAAAATTGCGAAAAAAGTTTCTAGTTTCACGTATGCCCTTAGAAATATCAAAAGAACCACCGATTTGAAAACGGCCATGAGTGCTTTTTACGCTTTCACTCACTCGTGGCTCCAATATGGAATTATTCTGTGGGGTAACAGCACTGACGCTCCAGACCTGTTCATACTTCAAAAAAAGTGTGTTAGAATTCTCGCAAATATAAACACCTTAGATAGTTGCAGACCGTTCTTCAAAAAATTACGTATACTAACTCTACCATCTTTGTATATACTAGAAGCCTGTAAATTTGTGCGAAAGCACCATCCCTGTATTCTAAAGTCAAAGATCATTGCAACTATCACATGAATCTGCGGCATAAAGACAGACTAGCTATTCCGAGTAGCAACTTGCAAATGAGTAGTAACAGCCCGCATATGACAACTATACGTATTTACAATAACTTGCCTAAAGAGATAACCAAAGAGACTAAATATAATAAGTTTGTTATAAAATTGAAAAATTACTTAATTGACAATTGTTTTTATTCCTTACAAGATTATTTTAATTTATATAAATTCCAAAAGTAACTCAATAAGCTATTCAATAATGTATTCAATAATGTATTTTATTAATTTATTCTTTGTGTATATTTTAGTTATAGTTTTTATTTATATTTCTTGCAATACCCTAACAGGGTCTCATGTTGTGTTGTGCCTTACCTTTTATATCTGCCACCTGTAATAATTATGTACCAACATGGAAGCAATAAAGAATTGAATTGAATTGAACTGACACTTGTAGTACAAGGCTTGTACCTTTCGAGAAACGGGCCACTGATATCGTCGGCAAAACGAAATCTTACAAGCTTCGTTAGTATGGACACCAACTAAGAATGGGTGAGGATCGGGCTGCCAAGAGGGCATATCTAAGATGTTCCACTGTTGGTTGCTTGGTGGGTAGTACCAATTTATCATTGGGGAGAATGTATTAGCGGATCTGCGACAGCTAGTTGATTTGGCCGCTAACCGGTTATGGAGCATTTTATTTAGCTAATTAAAATATTAAGAAAACGATAACGAAAAAATATTTTTTCGAATTTAACCTAAAGCGATATACGGATGGTTCCTGACAATGAATCTAACTGCGTGTCGAATTTAACGGAAAAACCGGCCAAGTGCGAGTCGGGCTCGCGCACAAAGGGTTCCGTAGCAGCAAATATTTAACCAAAATTACAGTTAAATCAACCTATCTCAAAAACTATAAGAGATACTTTGATCAAACCAAAAATCGTTGAAAGAGTTAATTAGCATGCATCACCTCTATTTTTTTTAGAATTTTATACCCCGTAGTTATAAAAATAGAGGGGGGGGGACATACTTTTTACGACTTTGAGAGCTGATATCTCAAAAACCGTTCACTTTAAGAAAAATGTTTTTTAGAAAACTTTATATCATTTTAAAAGACCTTTCCATTGATACCCCACACGGGTATGTACATCGAAAAAAAATTTTCATCCCTCAGTTACATGTATGGGGGCCCCACCCCCAATTCTTTTTACTATTTAGTGTCATAATTTTGTAGCGGTTCATACAACACATATTCCCATCAAATTTCATCACTGTAGTACTTATAGTTTCCGAGTAAATCGGCTGTGACAGACGGACAGACGGACAGACGGACAGACGGACAGACGGACATGACGAAACTATAAGGGTTCCGTTTTTGCCATTTTGGCTACGGAACCCTAAAAAAAACCACCACTGTATACAGTACTGCCGCCATCGAGGCGACTGAAGTAATTTTCAATAGACTTTTTCTTTGCATTACACATATTTCAACTAAGGTCCTGATTAAACAATCTGGATTCCATTTTACACCATTGCCACAGGATGTATTTTTATAAATCACGTACAGACTGCATTTATTTTTTTATGACCAGTGCCTATTTAGGTACAGATAAGAAATTTAAGAGGATACGGTAGCGAAAGTGCTAAAATGGAAAGAACCCCCCTTTCAACTTGGGAATTTTACTTAAATATACAAGTGTTATTAACTAGATTTATCGAAAAAAAATTGTCCATTAAGAACAACTCAGTCAAAAGATATTTCAAAGAATCTTTAAAATCGAGGTTCCGCTCTCGACTCTTTCCTCCTTCAAAACATCGGAACGAAATTTGAGAATCTGAATAACAATGAAATAATCTATGTCGGACCGTTTAGCTTTTTTGGTTAATTGTTACCAATCTTGAGTATCACACCTTTTTTTTGCGCCACAATGAAAAAGGCCGTTTTTGGAAATTTTTGATTGGCTCTAAAGTCTTTAAAAAGCAGAATATCAAAAAAATTAAAACGGTCCGACACAGATAAAAATAATGACAATCTGTGTTGAAAAAATCATTGCTCTATCTTCAAAAACCAGGGAGGAAATAGTCGAGAGCGTTTGTATGGAGAATTGACCCCTACCGTATCGTCAAGGGCAAAAGATGTTGTGCTTTGAACATCTATTATTGTCAGTTATTTTATCAGATAAAGGATAACAGTTCGCATTGAAAGAATAAGTGAAATTTCTCCAAACATTTTTATTTCTTTACGTCATCGCTGGCGTTATAAAATTACTTCTTAATCTATCTATCTGATACGATATACAATTATACATAGACGTCAGCATGTTTGTCAAAATGAAGGTACCTTAGCGCGGCACAGGTGGGAGGAGAGGAGTCATGAGATATAGGATCTCAAGCACAGCGGGTACAGGTTACAATAGTGTTACAATATCAAGATGAACTTACATAAGCGCGGCACAGGATCAAGTACTTGCTAGCATCATAATGCTGATAATTAGAGGCAATTTTGAACACAGCAGGTACAGGTTTGCGTGCCAATCATTAAGGTAACACCTTAGCATGGCGCAGGGTAACTTGCTACCATCATAAGAATGGAGGTCCTTAAAGGGAATCTCAAGCGCAGCTGGTAAACGTAGGTACAGAGGTGGTGTGTCAATACTGTAAATATCTTTATCAAAATGAACTTACCTTAGCACGACGCAGGATAGAGTCCTTGCTAGCATCATAAGGATGGTCCTTCGAGGGAATCTCGAGGACAGCGGGCACGGGGGCGGTGTGGCTGTCGATGACGTGTCTGATGAGCTCCGCGATGTTCTGGTTGATGAGGATGATGTCAATGTCGTCCCGCTTGATGAACCGCTTGAAGCAGTCTTCTATCTCACTGACGGCTGTGTCTGCAAAGAGGAAAATAGATTATGATTAGCCTTTTTTTATTTTTATTATGAGCTGATTGGTAATTGACCCAAGGTAGAAGTGATTTTGGAACCTTTTTTTTTCATTAACAAAAATCTTTTAAGTTTTCAATTTACCCACCCTTGCGGATCTGTATCGTTCTTGAAATGAATACGAGATTTTACGTAAAATATCTTCTTTCAAATAAAATAAAAACTGCCGAAATTGGTTAACATAATAAAGAATTATCCGTGAAAAACCAACATACTATACAGGTCGCGCATATTAAGGTCCGACCGAGATCTGGGTCTCGGTCTCGGCTACTGATGTGCCGACGGAAAGTTTCCAAAATTCTGAAAATTTCACATAGGAAAACTTCGGAAACTTTCCATACTTTGTATGGACAATTGTATGGATGGAAACTTTCCATTTCATAAATTTAAATTCCCTTTATTTTTCGTGAAAGTTTCGAGAATTTTTCAAGAAATTTAAGATTTTTTTGGAAAGTTTCCGCAACTTGCACATCATTAGTCTCGGCATTCTCGGCCGAAAATCGGGCCGAGATCTCGGTGGCGGTTCTCGGCCAATATGGGCCGAAATTCTCGGTGAAACCGAGACTGCGATTTAAAATTTATTGCGCACTGAGCGCACTCGCGTCCGGTTTTTAACTACCCGTTGGTTACATTGCCCGTTTGGTATCCCGATTTTAGTGGTTTTGGTAGGTTCTTTATCGATATTTTAAGCCAAAAACAATCAAATGCCTAGGTATAATTCATACAAGAGTGTAAAACATTTACGAGAACTTGATGTGTGTGGAAGACGACGACGCCGCGAAAAATCAAAGCAGCAGGGACGAACAATAGGGAACTTGACTGTAGTTAAAATAGTATATTTTATATCATGCACGAAATAAAGCATCAGATAATTGTAAGAAAAACATGGACAGTAGTTATTTTTAAATCCAATTTAATATGTAACTGTAAAGTAACTGAGTTGACCGTGACGTCACTCAATTCGATTTCCTATTCCATATTAGCAAGTCGTTCAAATTCATTTTGACAGTTCTTAAAAAGAAGCTGATTTGACTAGGAGGCAAGTAGCCTATACCTACTTATATGATAGAAATGGTGAATTATAGAATATCGGACGAAATTTTTAACTTTGTGGATGCTGTTTTGAGTTTTTTTTAAAGTATGGGTATTCCATTATCGATATAATCATGTTTTTGATATAGATAACATTTTGGAAAACAAAACTAGTTTGTGTCCCTTAACTTTTGAATGATGTGCCTCAATGCCCTCAATAATTACGTCAAAATCAAAGTAAAGCTTAGTAAAGACTTTCAAGGAAAACCTGGAAAACTGTTTGCATACATGATTTGTCAACCTGTTTTATGAGTTTTTGCAAAATTTCAGGGTATTAAACGCGCGTGTAAGACTTCTGAAGTTGCATGCCTCTATAGGCTATGATGACTTACGTCATAGATTAAATATAACAAGATCATACCATCCTATACATTAAAATGCGACCGCCTAAGACCGCGCTTACACTCCACCACACATAGATGGCGCCACAAAAAAAAATGTTTTGTAGCTCTCGATTATACTCGTAGATGGCGTTAAGTGTCACTTTTGACATAGATTTACGGCTCGGAATTGACACTTAATGCCAATCTACAAATAATCGGTGGCAACAAGGCATTTTTTGTGGCGCCATCTATGTGTGGTGGAGTGTAAGCGCGTTCGTAGGCGGTCGCATTTTAATGTATGGGATGGTATGATCCTGTTATATTTAATTTATGCTTACGTAAACAAGCACTAAGCAGGGTCCGACATACTCTTGGTTTCCTAATTAATAGGCGAATTTCAGTTATGAAAACATTTTTTGTAAAAATTGCATGTTCTTACACTGTTTTATAAATTAGCGGTCTCGGCCGAGAATCAAATTGAATCTCTGTCTCATTGTCGGCCGAGACAAAAATATCGTTCTTGGTCGGACCTTAGCACATATTAGTTAGCGAATTCACCGAGAGATGGAGATGTAAACAATAATACTCATCATTAGTACATACTGTGGGTACAGTCTTTAGAGTTATCTGAAAAACTTGAGATTATTTTAACTATTGAAAGTTTGTACAGAACACTCGGTGGGCGAGTCAAACTCGCACTTGGCTGGTTATTTTTTATTGTATTTGATTTACAAATTAAAATATTGTGTTTCATCATTTTTTATTTCAATATTATGAAAGTCAAAGTATAGACATTACACAGTCTGGCTCCTGAATAGACTTCAAGTGTTAATTGATTGCAGAAGTGTGAAACAGTTTAAAACAGATCTTGACAAAATATTGTTAGACGTTACAGTAATGATAAATGTTCATAGATTAATATTTTCACATGCTTTATGAGTAAGAAAGAGCTAGCAGATGACCTTTGATAGGAATGTGTTGTGGAAATATGTTGGGAAACCAGTCTAGAGCATGAAACGTGGAAAGGAAGTAGGGAGGTCTCAGGCCAGCAGTGGAACACTCTAGGCTCATATAATTACAACAGTAAATAAAATGGTTTTGATAAGCAAAATGGCAGGTACTTACTTTTGTCGACAACCATGAAATTTGGGTGTCTGTTCTTGTTGATTTCACCGATACCACCCAACAGGAATCCGACACAGGTGTCCTGAAAGCAAAACAATTTCCTTTTCACATGCTAGAACTCTAAATAACAGTAGAAAGAACCAAACAGTAAAAGCAAAACACTATCATAATGCAGCAAGTTTGGAAGTACCAGAACACCAAGATTACCTCATCTCCGATGACGCTGATCAGTTTTCCTTTAATAGCGGACTGGAGGGCCATTTTACAGGATTATTACTGATATTTTTGTGAATTATTTTTCGCGACTGAGATGAGGAACTGTCACAAGGGGCTCGTCACCTGACTGATTATAGATTTTGTGCTATACGGTTGGTATCACGAATGTTAATGGACATCTTACATACCGTCGTTTTTAAATAAAGCTAAAACGGTCGAGCCGTATTTTTCCGGGATTAATACTTTATTCAAAATTATTAAAAATCGTTGAAAACATATGAAGTTACAGAAAAACTTGCAAAATAGAAAAATATTTGTAAGTTGATAACGGGAAGCTTTCATTATGTAGAATTATTACGCTAGAATAGTCGTTGTTCAATAAATATACGCTCGTTCTTTTTGACGTGATAACGTCTAATAACTCGTTACTACGGGCAGCATACACGAAAAAGATGACGTCATTGTCCCGTTCCCCAAGAGAGCGAAAGCGCTGGCAGAGGGCCGCGAAACGCCCGCCTGTATAGTCGCGCGGCACGTACTGCTTTTCTGAGAATTCTGAGTATTACTTAATACCATAGCTGGGCACCGTTAATCAAATAGTTAACTTCGATAATCGTTAATCCGTTACTATAAAAGTTAACTTCGTTAATCGTTAAAGCGATACATTTCAACAAATTTAACGGAAGTTAAAGTTAATCGATAATCCGTTAATCGTGATAAAAAAATATTTTACTGTAGCTAGTTGCATCAGTTATCAACTATTAAGTTTTTGGGTAAGTTTATTATGTTACTGTAAAAGACCGAAGATCGCCAAAATCTCTTGAAAAATCCCAGCTGCCAATTGGTAAAAGCGAAATGTTAATAAATAGGTATTGTTCTCTTTGGACTTATACGTTGTTTCGGTATTAAGTCCTAGGTTTTACCTTGGACCCGTAGGTATTGGGTCATTCATGCGGTCGTAGTCATGGTGCGTAGGTTCCTTGGCTTGAGACACCTCTAATCGAAGTTGTGATCCACAATAACTTGGTAGATAGCGTTGCCCGCCGAACTCTGGCTTGATGCTTCGGTTGCGCGATTTATGTGCCATGCGTCGTGCCTGATGATTTACATTCTGTTTCGCAGTTAGCAGGTCTCGAAAAAGTAATCCAAAGGCACCAATTGACATGCGCGGATCCAGGGGGGGGGGTCATGGGGGTCATGACCCCCCCTGGGCACGAAGCTGGATCCGCGCTTGCCAATTGATATGTAGACTGAATTTTCGGGAAAATCCTAGGTTTCGCCGTACTCCGGGCTTTTACAGTAGCGGTCAGAGCAAGTTTTACTCGGCGCGTGCGGAACTGGATTAACGATTAACGGACTCGAAGAAATTTAACGGAAGTTAACGAATCCGTTAACATTTTAAAGTTAACTTAAAAGTTAATCCGTTAACCAAAATGTTAACTTCGTTAATTAACGATTAACGGATTAACGAGTTAATGCCCAGCTATGCTTAATACGTAGTAATTTATTAGTACTAGTGATATTTTTGACGTGATAACGTCTAATAACATAAAACATGGTGGCAGCGGTGGGATAAGTGAAAATAGAAAAGGAGGCTTCCAATATGAACGTGTTCTCATTTCATAAGTTATAGTATTTTATGCAACAGGCGTTTAAAGGAGGTCAAAAAAAACGAGTGGCGTTGGTAACAATTTGAGGCGAAGCCGAAAATTGTTATTAAGACGCCACGAGTATTTTTTGACTCAATTAAACACCGTTGCATACAATACTTTTTCTACGACCGCGCACTTAGTTTTTAATAGTATTCTACAATAACTTTCGTGAAATTCGCACTGTTTCCTGTATTTTGCCTTGTCGTCGGCCTCCCCTCTGTTCCTGCCTCACCCTGTCGCTCGCGCTCCCCCGGCCGCCGCCCGCCCCGCGGCCCGCTATATCTCTTAAAGGCTTCCTAACAATGCTTTAAGAGCTATATCGTATGCGTGGGTGCGAGGGGCGCCGGGCGGGGCCGGGCATCTTTTATGTAGGGGTTTAAAGATCTATGCACGACACTGTAAATCAGGTAAATGGCGAATAACACTACGAGAGTAGAAAAAAGAAAAAGAAAATTGAAGCGCGGAGGTGGCGGGGGGCGACATCTATTGGCGCGCGTAGGAACTAAGCGGCTGATCGATGCGCTCGGTATGGTTATAACGGCGCGGGGTGCGCGCTGCGCGCGAGCGTGTGGCCTGAGTAAAGCCCCACAGCTGCGACAGATGGCGCGCCCGTGGTCGTTCGGTGTTGTTCTCGTTACAAAATTAATTATTTTAATTTATACGACTTTTTGACAGAACATATCCCGTCTGAACTCATCATAGATTTAGAATTATTAAACTAGATTGTGTAGTTAGGTCAAAAACCGGCCAAGTGCGAGTCGGGCTCGCGCACAAAGGGTTCCGTAGCAGCAAATATAATAAACTTATTATGTCAATTTATACACCTGCCAAAATTACAGTTAAATCAACCTATCTCAAAAACTATAAGAGATACTTTGATCAAACCAAAAATCGTTGAAAGAGTTAATTAGCATGCATCACCTCTATTTTTTTTAGAATTTTATACCCCGTAGTTATAAAAATAGAGGGGGGGGACATACTTTTTACGACTTTGAGAGCTGATATCTCAAAAACCGTTCACTTTAAGAAAAATGTTTTTTAGAAAACTTTATATCATTTTAAAAGACCTTTCCATTGATACCCCACACGGGTATGTACATCGAAAAAAAAATTTTCATCCCTCAGTTACATGTATGGGGGGCCCCACCCCCAATTCTTTTTTTTACTATTTAGTGTCATAATTTTGTAGTGGTTCATACAACACATATTCCCATCAAATTTCATCACTGTAGTACTTATAGTTTCCGAGTAAATCGGCTGTGACAGACGGACAGACGGACAGACGGACAGACGGACATGACGAAACTATAAGGGTTCCGTTTTTGCCATTTTGGCTACGGAACCCTAAAAGTGTGTCCACGTGTGTTAAGTTCGAAACGAGTGGCGATAAATTAAAACACGACCTACGAATTTCCTTTTCGCACGTGCATCGTACTTCGGAGGGCCATCTGTACTGAAAAACGTCGTTCGATACACGTGCGAAAAGGAAATTCGTAACTCGTGTCGATTTAAAACACTCCCTTCGGTCGTGTTTTAATTTATCGCCACTCGTTTCGAAGTTCCTTTTTTACGCACTTCTATCGTAATGTACTATAATGCCTCAATAAGTGTAGTACGGCCTTTATAACTTCTTAAGGGCTCATCCATAAATTACGTCACATGTTAAGGGGGAGAGAAGGGTGGAGAAGGGGTCGACGAAGTGTGACAAGGGGGCGGGTTCAGTTGTTCCGATGGTTTCCTGAAACCATGTAATTTTTATTTTATTTTATTCCCTGTTTATCGGAACATCTTTAACTTAGTTTTTTTCTAACTCGTTACTACGGGCTGCATGCCCGAAAAAGATGACGTCATTGTCCCGTTCCGCAAGCGAGAGCGCGGCACGAACGAGAGAGAGGCATGATCGGCTCATTTCGGTTCGTGCTGCATCTATCTCCCTTCCACTCGATCAGCCTAGCATAAAAGATACACGTGAACTTAAATATTTATAAAGTGAAGTGAAATGTTATTGTGATTTTCATGTGTGTTCAATACAATTGGGGCAATATAGAGGTAGGTAAGTAATTCTTGCATTTGAAAATCTCATCTTTTAGCCTCCCCACAGACGAGTCTTAATTTTCATAATCTTAAAAAAAACTTGTATGCAATCTGACAGTTCAAACTGACACTGACAAGACACTGACAGATTTGAACTGTCAGATTGCATACAAGTTTTTTTTAAGATTATGAATTTTTAAGACTGTCTGTGGGAAGCCTTAATCTATACTACGGTAATGTTTGACGTTATCACGTCAAACTACCGTCCGTAAACCGACTTTACAGATAACCAATTTTTCTTTTTATTTACATAAGGAGGAAAAAAATGCTCGCAAATGTCAAACTTAGAAAAAAAATAGACAATGGACATTTGATTTGACATTTCTCTTTGACGTTTCTGCTTGTTGCTGTTGACGCTATAACGTGTTTCGTATTTTCATGCAATATGCAATATTTTTAAGCCTCTAGAAACTATTTAAACAAAAATAATAAAGTGAAATCATATCTTGGACATAATGCTGTCCATACAACATTATGGTAGCAGCTCAGAAGACGAGGATGACAATGAGTCAGAAGGAACCAAAGTGGAGACAAACGACAAGCTATTAACGCATTTAAAACCAATAGACTCTAGTTTATCCGTTGCTAAAAGCATGCAGATAGTTGCTGCACCTGTAGTAATGCCTACGGTAAGTTAATTTTCAGTGCAAACTTCTTTTTTAAAGGATTATCAAATGTATACAAAATTGCACGTAGTTTCAATATGACAATATGATTTTCAGAATAATGATGATACCCGTGTTTTAATACCTACTGGCGGAGAGTTGATGCACAATCCTAAGTATGAAGAATTATTTGCTCCCACATTTGGACCAGAGAATCCTTTCCAGACACAACAGATGAAGGCACACAGGAACACCCTTGCAGGTTAGTTTTGCTTTTGGATTTACTTAGTTTTCTTTATGAACTTAGTTTAGTACTATGCTAGAACTGATGAAAAATAAATAAGTTAAATGTTCAATAGTTACTTGAATAGCCTTTAGTAACATCATCACCAGATTAAACTATAATCAAAATATATCCAGAGGTCAGTAACATGTAACATGTAAGCCTTGGATTGGATTGCCTTACTTATACAGTTCATTGCTTAACATTTGGGGAAATAGGGATAAATAATAAATTTATATTGATTATGACTTAGCTGCTGATTTGTTTTTTTTTATCTGGATGTTTTTTTAAGGCCACAAAGTGTTGGACTTAGGCACAGTGGCATTTGCTACTATTTGCTTATGGTTCATCCGTCAGTGGTAACCTTACACTAAAAATACATTTACAAAGTTTTATAAATAAAGGTGCTTTTTAACTGATACATTTTTTTTATTTGTCAAAACTACAAACAATTACAATAATTATTAGAATTACTACAATTTTAGAGTTATTATTATTATTATTATTTATATAATTCAGGCAGGCAGTTGAAAAAAACAACTGATATGGCCTGTATCCTGGTATCTTTTTCTAGGTTTATCTCATATTATTATGCTTGTCTAATTTGTTCTTAAAACTGTTGATGTTGGGTGCTGAGACTACTTCCTCTGGTAGCTTGTTCCAAGGCGTGACTACTCTGTTAGCAAAGAAGTGTCTATGTGGGTTGTTGTTTGACATGCAGAGTTTCTGTAGTTTTAAGTGGTGCCCTCTCAGTCGGGTATTGGTGTCTCTTTTGAGTACAGATTTG
Source organism: Leguminivora glycinivorella (assembly GCF_023078275.1). NCBI lineage: Eukaryota > Metazoa > Arthropoda > Insecta > Lepidoptera > Tortricidae > Leguminivora > Leguminivora glycinivorella. The sequence continues at coordinate 24,544,967 of NC_062973.1, read as the reverse complement.
AAGTCTTCGAGGTCATAGTGTCCATTCAGGATTTTATACACTTCAATAAGATCACCTCTATCTCTTCTTTCCTTGAGTGTAGTCAACTTCAGTGCTTCCAGTCTACTTTCGTATGGTAGTCTCTTGATCTGCCTTGGTATTTTAGTGAAGCTACGCTGCACCTTTTCCAGTAGGTCAATATCTTTCACAAAGTAAGGGTTCCAAATTTGAAAGGCATATTCCAGTATTGGCCTAACATATGTTTTGTAGATCTTGAGCATCATGTCAGGTGTAAGAATCCCAAACGCTTTTCTGATAAGGTAAATAAAGCTCTTAACTTTCTTTGTTATTGTTATTATGTGAGTTTCCCATTTTAGGTTTGAAGCGATAACAATTCCTAAGTCAGTTTGTTCTTCAACTGCCCGTAGATTCACGTCGTTAAGCTTGTATACTAAATGTGGATTTTGGGTTCCTATATGTAGTTACCTCTAAAATTGTATGTCTTCTGATAATTTTGATATTACCAGCACATTTTTCATTGTATTAATAATTGTTTTACAGGTTATGTAGAGAAGGCACATATAAGCGAGTTCCAGTTTGAGAACCAACGGAGAACGTTTACCAGTTATGGTTACGCCATGGATCCATCTACAGACGGTGAAGCAGAAACAGCCAATGCTGTTGTTGGTAAGAAATATTATTTATTATCTGCTGCATCACTATGACTTTAAAATGATAGGCGGAGTGAACTGGCTCAGGAAAGCGAGATACCATGATACCTGGAAGGCTTTGGAAGAGGCCTATGTCCTCAAAGTACAAGATTGAAGTTAAAGTTGTTGATGGAAAAAAAATAGTAATATATTATAGTTATAAATAAAAACAAATAGATAATAAGCAAAAATAATACATGTAGATGAAAGCTTCAGTAAGTAAAGGATTTTATTTTTATTATTTATACTACACAACTGCATTTGATGCATTCACAGATTAATAAGATAATAAAAAAATTTATAAATACTTATTTCATATATCTCAGAGATGTGAATCTTTTGTGTGTAATTGTCCCCTCAACAGTTTTTATAATGTTAGTGTTCAAGATAGGTTGGTGAAAATTATGACTGTTTCTACTAAGTAATAAATAAGGTCATAACCAGCTCTTATGAATATACCTATACATTCTTAAAAAAACAGAAATTTGCTTGTTTTGTCTTTGTCAAACTCAATAACCAAATTTTACCAATATTTTAGTGTCTGCAATGGTGGCGCCCCCTACGGAGGCAGAGGGCAAAACAGTGTTTGAAACAATTAAGAAGAGACCTCTGGATAAAAAGAAGAGGAACAAAAATGACAATCCTGAAGACATTACTGGGTTTTTGGGACCTTGGGGAGGATATGTAGGAGAGCAAAGGTAAATTTTAATTATTAATTTTTTGTAAATTGCAATAATAATATTTTTTTTGCAATAATATACTGAATTGTCCTTATGAATAGATTTCCTGAATAATAATATAATAATAACATAATGTATATAAACTTAATAGTCTTTCAAAATAATGTAAAATCCGTGGAGTCACGGGACAGGCTCTGCCTAGTGTGATCCACTAAATGTGTGACTAACAAAATGACTTATTTTGGAAATAAATTTTACTTTACTTTACTTTACTTTTGTAAATGAAAACCCAAAAGTTATGTACTTACAGTTTTTGATTGGCGGCGGTAAGTTGTTCCAACATTTTGTGGCAGTTTATTGAAAGCTTCCACAAGATATTGTTGCAAATTGCAATAGCTGAAGTACAGTCTGGCAAAAAAAAGGAGAAAAATTAGATTGCCAAATTTTAAGTCAGTATGAGTAAGAAAAAAGAACAACTGGATGATGTTGCCAGTTTTTAATTTCTACCCCTTTTTGCCAGGCTGTATTTAAGTTTAAAACATGTCAGAAATAAATCTAGCAATACAATAAATACGACTAATTATTTTATGTTGCAGTGAACTCACATAATTGCTCATAACTTTCATATTCTTTTTTTCTTTTTTTGTAGAGTGATGAAGCCAGAAGGTGATGAAGCAAAGGAGTTGGAAGAAATTTTAGCAAAAAGACAGAAGAGAGGCAAAGTGGAAGATGACAAACCTCTGGAAGAGAAGAGCGTATTCCACAGTAAGTCAGTTGTTATACGCATTTTTAGGGTTCCGTAGCCAAAATGGCAAAAACGGAACCCTTATAGTTTCGTCATGTCCGTCTGTCCGTCTGTCCGTCTGTCCGTCTGTCCGTCTGTCACAGCCGATTTACTCGGAAACTATAAGTACTACAGTGATGAAATTTGATGGGAATATGTGTTGTATGAACCGCTACAAAATTATGACACTAAATAGTAAAAAAAAGAATTGGGGGTGGGGCCCCCATACATGTAACTGAGGGATGAAAATTTTTTTTTCGATGTACATACCCGTGTGGGGTATCAATGGAAAGGTCTTTTAAAATGATATAAAGTTTTCTAAAAAACATTTTTCTTAAAGTGAACGGTTTTTGAGATATCAGCTCTCAAAGTCGTAAAAAGTATGTCCCCCCCCCTCTATTTTTATAACTACGGGGTATAAAATTCTAAAAAAAATAGAGGTGATGCATGCTAATTAACTCTTTCAACGATTTTTGGTTTGATCAAAGTATCTCTTATAGTTTTTGAGATAGGTTGATTTAACTGTAATTTTGGTTAAATATTTGCTGCTACGGAACCCTTTGTGCGCGAGCCCGACTCGCACTTGGCCGGTTTTTGATTTGTGGCTTGTCAGATGGCACAGCATAATAAAGAGTACTATCATACAGTAAGGCCATTCTCTACCTCCCGCTGAAGTGCCGCCGCTCTCGGTAACCTCATAGTCACTGGCTGTCAAGACGAGCCAGTCTTAGAAAACTCCTATATATGAACTGAAATGAAATATTCATTTTTCCAAGTAGGCGTATTACAATGCGCATATGAACGTCAAATAAAGCTACGCCGGCTCTAACCCTACGCCTCAGTTTTGAGAAGATTTCAGCGCCCCCTCAGTTGGGAGGGGGGTATCCACTATGGGACCGGTAAGAAGCTCGGCGGGCCACATATAAAATAGTATAAGCAGTTCTCGAGATATTTAGGAATGTGACAGACAGTCAGACGGACAGAGTCGCGCTGTAAGGGTTCTTTTGTACCTTTTTGGAACGGAACCTTAAAAATGGATGGAAACTCGTCACATAGACAATCTAACGAAATAAATATTGCAATGTCAACGGGGGGATAGTTGTCTTATCTCACTCGCACAAGCATGGTATGTGTTCACCTACACAAGCTTAGACTGTGTGCATAGGAACATGTTTGTTTCATATATTTGTTCACCATTGTCCGAGGTGTGCAGCTGGCCTTCTTCTTCTTGGTTAGGGGCTTTGTAAGGCTTCAGAGCGCCTTATGTATCACTGCGACCTACTACAACTCTCGATCAAGTCCTACAAATTCGAAGATTTGTAGTATCTTTTTGAGATTGAGATACCTCACATCCTCTGGGTGTATTTGGTAGCCCAGAATCATGTTACGTGTGCGCATTAGAGAGGGGTACTCTGCCAGGATGTGCAGGGGCGTTTCTTCAGACTCTATAGACAGAATCTGCACCGCCCGTTTGCACGTTTCCCGATAGTGTGCATGTGCTTGTTCAGGTGGCAATGCCCTGTCAGCACCCTTACTAGGTTGCGCAGTTGGTTCCTTGACAGCGCTAAGGCATTTGAGGATGCCTTTTTGCTGTAGGCTCTGATGAGAGCCTTGGAATGGTTAATGCCTGGCGTGTTCCTCCAGAGCTGAATGGTTTTGTATACATTAGGTCTTTAGGGTTAGTTTCGTAAGCAGCTGGCTTACTTTGTTCCCCAGGTGTTATATCGTCACTACTTTGAAAAAATCTCGTATCTCACGCTGTTTCTCAAAGTTAAAATGCAGTAGGTAAGTCTATATGCATTCCATACATACTTACTACAATTTCCTTTTCATTGACAGACGAAGATACAAGTTTTTTTTAAAGTAGGGACGATATGTAAATGATGTAATATGTTTGTTTCAGTCGACAAGGCGACAGACTACCAGGGCCGCTCGTGGCTGGTGGCGCCGCGCTCTGAGACGCAACTGCGAAGCGACGCGCCGCCTGACAAATGCTTCTTACCTAAGGTAACTTATCATTTCTTGTACCTACTTATTTACAAGGCACACTAACCATACTATGGGCAAACTATTAAATCATTTACAACTTTCTCAAGTACAGGTTTTCTAATTTGGTGGTAGCGAGGTTTTTGGTTAACTTTCACGTTTAAAAATATTTTAAGCGGGTTACTCACTTGATAAGTCGATATAGCGTTCGACATGTTTCGATTCATTTTCGAGGATCTTTCTCAAGATTAGATTAGAGTACATTTTTAAATATATTTGAGTCTCACGGGAGTTTTATAGTTAGAACTTTCACGTTTTATAAAAAATAAATATAAATATTTATGGGACATTCTTACACAGATTGACGGTAAGCTCAAGAAGGCTTGTGTTATGGGTACTTAGACAACAATATGTATAATATACAAATACTTATATACATAGAAAACATCCATGACTCAGGAAAAAATATCTGTGCTCATCACACAAATAAATGCCCTTACCGGGACTCGAACCCGGGATCGCGGCGCAGCAGGCAGGGTCATTACGCGCTAGGCCAGACCGGTCGTCAAAATTATTACAGTTCCTAGTATTACTGCTTTCAACCGGTCTTTTTTTTTAATTTAGTAAATTTACATTTGAGCGTGTTTTAATAAGAGTCAAGCAACACATTATCACAGTATAAGGACGACTCAGTAGTTACTCTCCGGTAGCGGCGACGCGAAAAGTACCTACTTTGAAAGCACGTGGTACGTGGTTGAACAAAATTACTATAAATGTTACTCGACATCGTCCAAAGTAAGATGTTGTTATTTAATACTATTAACTATAAGTATTAATATAATATTACCACATTATATCAGTCAGAAAACACAAAAAATATCATTATGCATATTATTCTTATCCACGTTTATCCAAATATTCCAAATCCGCTTGCATGTATTGCGTACGTACACGACGCGCTTGTGTGCACCCCGCGCGGCGTACGTTTGTTAGAAAAGTTATTACTATTTTATACTGTGACATTATTTTCCCAAATTATATTCACATTCATTACAAAAATAAAAGTGACTGCACTGTAATCTGCGTTGCTATACACATCTGAGGATTGGAGACCTGGTGCCCTGACACACAGGTTCAACCTAGTTTGGGCACCAGTCTCCATCGCACAAGTTTTGCACTTATTGTATCTATCCATTAATTATAAGAAAACTATTGTACACAATGTATACATTGTGGTGGAGTCAATAAATACTTTTTTCTTTTTTTTTTATTAATTAAAAAAATCTAAGGAGACAAATAGAAGGTATAAGGATTTTGCAATGCGCCAACCCTTAGTCGATTTTCCTATTATTAACTCGTGAAATTTGTTGACAGGCTCACATCCACACTTGGAAAGGTCATACAAAGGGCGTTGCGGCCGCGCGGTGGTACCCTGGCACCGCACATCTCATGCTGTCGGCCGGCATGGACTGCCGAGTTAAGGTACTGTCAAACTTATTGTACACATTTAACCTCGTAAGGCCCAATGTACATTACAATGTACATATTGTTGCAATCGAATTTGAATCTTTCATGAACCATCAAATAAAGTAGAATTTCCATTGATACATTCATTTTTGAAACAAACGAAATTCGTACCAATTTACTTATAGAACAAGGTTCAAATTCAAAATGGGAAAACTAACTATGGTGGGCCTTACGAGGTTATGGCTCACTTCTGTCTATATGTTATATCGTCACTACTTTGAAAAAATCTCGTATCTCACACTGCTCCTCAAAGTTAAAACGCAGTAAGTCTATATGCATTGCATACATACTTATTACATTTTTCTTTTCATTGACAGTAGAAGATACAAGCTCCTTAGAACTTGTACACTCCTTCTTGCTGTGTACTTAACACAGCAAAAGGGAGTGTACAAGTTTCTAATGGGATGGCAACGCGCATGTGACACTGTTTGAGTTGCAGGCGTCCATAGGTTACGGTGACCGCTTTACATCAGGCGGGCCGTATGCTTGTTTGCCACCGACGTAGTATAAAAAAAAAGTTTTTTTCAAAGTAGTGACGATATGTATGTTCTGTCTTCTGTCTGTGTATGTATGTGTTCTGTTTTCTGTCTGTGTTATGTATGTATGTGTCTATGTGGACTGGAGTGTCACAGTATAATAAAAAGTACTATCGTACAGTATGGCCACTCCCGCTCCCCGCTGAAAGTGCCGCCCATCCCCTCTCGGTTATCTCACAGTTACCGCCCGTCATAAACGCGAACAGTCGACCTGTCATATTTCACTCATACAAGCATAGTACGCGTTCACCTACACGAGCGTAGGCGTAGACTGTGTGCTAGGAACGCGCCTCTTTCATATATTTGATCGCCAGTGTCAACGAAAGTCGCACGTACTTAGACTACCAACACAAGCTTTTCAAAACAAGCTTCTGTCACCCCTATTATTTTCTGAGATGAACTTTTCGCTTTAGCCGTGATCTGTTAAACAAAGGCCTTCGTTTCTATTATTCCCGGAGGCTAGCTCCCGTTTCCACAGCACGTGCTAAAGTCTCAGTGTAGTTAAAAAGCAACTATCATGATAGCAATAAGGTTCAAATTTATTAAACAGTTTGCAGTATGCAGGTAACTTTTTTTGAAGATGACAAAACGTGTTATCTCCGAAAGGTCTTTTTATGGATTTGAACCTTATTACTATCATGATAGTTGCTTTTTAACTACACTGAGACTATAGCACGTGCCGTTTAAACGGGAGCTAGCCGCCGTTTGTTTAACAGATTACGGCTAAAGCGAAAAGTTCATCTCAGAAAATTCACACTATACAAAGTACTTGAGACCTTTATTATAATTATTTTGTAATGTATAGATTTGGGAGGTGTATGGTGAGCGGCGCTGCATAAGGACGTACTTCGGACACCGGCAAGCTGTTCGGGACATCAACTTCAACAACTCGGGCGAACACTTCCTGTCTGCCGGTGAGTATGCAAATGCTGTCTACTTAACCCTTTAACGGGCAAGACTCAAAAAAATCGTGAGTTCAAACCATATCGCCATCCTGTAGTCCTAAAAATTCTGTAAAAAAAATACAAAAAGATAGTCATACAGGATGGTCTTTTTAGGGTTCCGTAGTCAACTAGGAACCCTTATAGTTTCGCCATGTCTGTCTGTCCGTCCGTCCGTCCGTCCGTCCGTCCGTCCGTCCGTCCGCCCGCGGATAATCTCAGTAACCGTTAGCACTAGAAAGCTGAAATTTGGTACCAGTATGTATATAAATCACGCCAACAAAGTGCAAAAATAAAAAATGGAAAAAAATGTTTTATTAGGGTACCCCCCCTACATGTAAAGTGGGGGCTGATATTTTTTTTCATTCCAACCCCAACGTGTGATATATTGTTGGATAGGTATTTAAAAATGAATACGGGTTTATTAAGATCGTTTTTTGATAATATTTATATTTTCGGAAATAATCGCTCCTAAAGAAAAAAAAAGTGCGTCCCCCCCCCTCTAACTTTTGAACAATAGGTTTAAAAAATATGAAAAAAATCACAAAAGTAGAACTTTACAAAGACTTTCTAGGAAAATTGTTTTGAACTTGATAGGTTCAGTAGTTTTTGAGAAAAACACGGAAAAATACGGAACCCTACACTGAGCGTGGCCCGACACGCTCTTGGCCGGTTTTTGAGACTAGGCAGGCAATTATGGTCGCGCGATAAATGATAAAATAGCAGGCCGTCCCTATCGCACTATTTGTAAGTGCGATAGGGACGGCCCGATGTTTTATCTCCTATCGCGCGACCATGATTGCCCTACAGTGCCCTATAAAGTTAAATTATAGTTCGATGGCCCGATTTAACGTACATGGAATTTAAATTTATTTAGTTATAGGAATAATTATGTATATTGTATACCGTAAAACGGTTGATTGTGACACAAGCTATAATTGTTTATTAATATTGTAACATCTGTAAACTGATTTGCACAATCTGACAATAAATGATTACTTACTTACTTACTAAAACTTGGGTTCAACTTTAGTATCGTATAGTGAGTGTCAGTCAACCAAATCGCTAGAACCAAAGACATATGTAACTCCGTATAGCCGGATAAAGTCTAAGAAAAAAACGTACCTCAAAGCCCTAGAGAAAAAGGTACGGTGGCCTAGATCGCGTTACACCTTTGGGGAACGCTCGGCTAGATGGCGCTAATATTAATATTTGACATTTGAACACATAATATCAAGCTAACAATATGGAACAAATAGTCAAAACTGAGGTTCAAAAGTTTTAAGGGGCTACTAAAGGAGCGACTGACAGCTCATAGGCCACGCTTGTCAATTACCTCAGCCCCCGCAAGCACGCACACATAGAAGCGCCGAAATGCGATCCGCTGATCAATAGAGCTCCATCTAGGTTTATGAATGTAAACTACAACTATCGGTAGTCCGCCAAAGAAAAATATTTAGGCAAACTGACATAAGACAATTTCACGCTTCACAGATGGCGTTGTAACTAGTATTGTATTCTTAAATTCGTAAGCCCAATGTCAAATAACAAAAGGAATGGTTCTTAATGTTCCTATCAAAGCTATTATACGTTATTATGGCTTATGGAGTTTTTTCTACACTCCATATTATGCGCCTTAGGAGTTTTATGGAGACAGCTATAATAACGAATTATTCTTGGGTATAGGTCTAAGTAGGTAATTCCCCTCTTACGATAAAATTTCCTTGCTACCTAGGTATCATTAATATACGTTGTAATTGTTTTGTTTTGCTACGATAAACATCTAATTTACTTACCCTTTAGAATATACCATAACTTCTGCAACACTGCAAGCCGTGATGTAGGTAAGTGCGTTTTCACATTATCTGATCCCATGGATATTTACGCCGCCATCTTTGATTTTTCCTTGAAAATCCTTCCTACATCCGATGTCGGATCGGATAATGAGAAAACGCACTACGTACCAACAGCGAATCATTAGCCGCCTCTACAGCATTTTTTAGTTCCATTTTTCACACCCGTCGCGCCGCAGCAGCTACCAGATCTTGCTATGCCACTATGCGAAATGCAGGTGCTGCTAATGCTGCTATACAGAAACTTAGAAAACCTCTAGATTTGAAATTAATGAAAATTGGCGTTTACAGATTTTGAAAAAAAAAAACTTGTGAGTGCAAAAAAACTTCATTTTAATAACTGTCAAAACGAATTTCTGAACTTTTTTCTGATACGGAATTAATATGAAATTGAGTCTCACTGAGGTCACAGCTAGGAACTAGAGTTGCCAAAAGCAACTATAAGTAGCTACTGACGCCACGGCCAACTCATTTATTTACTTTTATCATATATTTATCAGACTTAATACAATTTTAATTAATTAATAACTAATAATGTTCTAACAGTTATCCGGTGCTTTATTTCTGTATGATATAGGACCTACATTACTACCTATATAAGTCCGGAAACTCGTACACTCCTTTGAAATTTCGACATGAAAAGAAATATCCTAGTATGCAAACTTGTGCTTAAAAAAACACCAAGTGTTTAAAAAATGGTAACAAAGTGGAAAAATTAAATTTGAGACGCTTTTTTTTTGGAAAACATTAAGTGGGTCATTTTTTTTTTCAAAGTTGTCCAGGGTCTCTTTTTTTGTAACATTTTTTACGCGGTTAATACTCAGAATGGCGAGGTTTTTCGATCCTAATAGGAGGAAAAAATGTCCCAAGATTTCCATACATTTTTTCGAACCTTCCATTCCGTTATCACCATACAATATGTATGAAAATATGGTAACGGAATGGGAAAAAAACCTTGGGACACTTTTTTTCTCCTATTAGAATGATAGAGCTCGCGATTCTGAGTGGAATCCACGTAAAAATTTCTAAATCAAAAACAAAAATGGGGTGGACAAGTTTGAAAAAAAATGGCCGAGTATACCTATTTTAGAAAAAAAAAAAATGTTTGAATCTTTATTCACTTAAATGCCTCATTACGATACAAATGCGGAAAAAAGGACTACATTTTTCAGTACATGTGGCTCTCTGAAATTTCGATCTGACAAAAATGGCCCACTTCTCTCACTAGTGTAATATAAAAGCACCGTCTGTAGAGTGCTGAAATAATACATTACAAGTGCAAAAAAAATAGACGTTCGAAAGGAGTGGCGAAGTGATACTGAACAATACTGAAGTTAATTTTAACTAATAATGTAATGTTATTTATTATATAATTCCTTTAATATAATAAAAAAAATGTTAAGATAAAATTAACTACGTTCGATTAATATTAACTCAGTTACGATGTGACAGTATGTATAAATATATAATTATATATGTATATTTGAACTTTGACTTTCACTTCGAATTTTTTTCATAAATGGCGACCACGGATTTTAGAACCACGGTATGAGATAAAAAGTCCTAGGCCTAATGATAACATATTGATAACTAAATTCCAATTTAATTTATTTTGTTCAGGACCAGGAAGTTCAATTCCTGAAATGTTGAAATCCCAAGCGTTGACTTTCCCGGAATGTTTAATTTTTTACTTTAGCAAAATGTCGAATTCTTATTTTGTTGAAATATTATACTTTCTCTGCATACAAAGCTTTAGTTAGTTATTTTTTTAACTTCATTCAATATCTTTTAGAACTGACTGGACGCCACCTAACTCACAGGCACCTAAGGTACAACGCAAACACCGATCAATATAGACTTACATTACATTATAAATATATTGTCTTCGGTTAGGGCGATAGTTTTATTACTCGTGAAATAAAACTAGCTTTTAATGTCGTCGTCGGAAAACGTCAGGATATAATGATATTGACAAGTAAATTATATAAATACGCTATATATATATATAGATGTGTGTATATACAACGTGTTTCCGGTAACACTCAAAACCTCAGACACCCCAACTGATTTTTATTTTTTTAAACTCATCTAGAGTATTCATCTTTTAATCTGATGGTTACTTTTTTTTTAAATTGAATTTTTAATTTTCTGTACACCTCTACTTGACTTTTAGCTCTACACTCAATAAAATAATTGCTAACTTCCACCATAAACCATAAAACTATTTATTTGTGTACGTTACTGCAACGACATAAGGTTTAACGACATACGAGTTCAATTTGTTATGACTTATGATAAACATTAAGATTAAACTGACAAACAACGTCAAACTCGTAGCGGAAAAAATAATCGTCCAAGTAACCAGCCAGTATTAATACCCCTAAATACTGAAAAAGGTAAACAACCTCTAGCAATGCGATATACACAATGTTGTCTTACGAGTACAATATAATAGGCACGTAAAAAATAACTAATAATACAAATTTAAATACAAAATATTACCCCCATCAAGATATAGCTCAATCGATTCTACTCTCGATTCTGAACAAACTGTTTTCAGGTCTTTAGTGTTAAGTGAAACACGGTGTATATATATATATATATATATATATCAAAGAGGATCGAGTATTATAGAGAGTTACTGTCGAAGTAAAATGTGTAATCACAGTGCATAAGACTGCCATCTCTCGACACAGGTTTAAAACTTTTGAACCTCAGTTTTGACAATTTGGCCCATATTCTTAGCTTACTATGTGTTAAAATGTCAAACATTAATATTAGCGCCATCTAGCTGAGCGTACCCCAAAGGTGTAACGCCATCTAGGCCACCGTACCTTTTTCTGTATGGTACTGAGGTACATTTTTTTCTTAGACTTTATCTGTCTATACGGAGTTATATATGTCTTTGATATATATATATTTATATAACATATAAATACGCTATTTAATCTCTTTTCATTCTTAAAAATAACGTTGAGTTTGCGGTCGCCTTCGTTGTTACATGGATCCGAATTAGGGTCCATGTAATGAACGTCCGTGTACCCGTGTTACATCCTATGTTCGAATTCATGGAATTTTATTTGGAATTGAATATTGTTAATTACAACAACAGATTGCTGTGATATTAAAAAAAAACCGGCCAGGAGCGTATCGGGCCACGCTCAGTGTAGGGTTTTTCGTATTTTTCTCAAAAAGTACTGAACCTATCAAGTTCAAAACAATTTTCCTAGAAAGTCTTTATAAAGTTCTACTTTTGTCACTTTTTTCACATTTTTTTAACATATGGTCCATAAGTTAGAGGGGGGGGGGGACACACTTTTTTTTCATTTAGGAGCGATTATTTCCGAAAATGTTAATATTATCAAAAAAACGATCTTTGTAAACTCTTATTCATTTTTAAATACCTATCCAACAACATATCACACGTTGGGGTTGGAATGAAAAAAATATCAGCCCCCACTTTACAGGTAGGGTACCCTAATAAAATATTTTATTCCATTTTTTATTTTTGCACTAATGGTTACTGAGATTATCCGCGGACGGACGGACGGACGGACGGACAGACAGACAGACAGACATGGCGAAACTGTAAGGGTTCCTAGTCGACTACGGAACCCTAAAAATATCTTGGTTCATATTAAGGCAGCAAAAATATACATCCGCTGCGGAAATTGTGCATCTTATAAATACAATCTGAGTTACTGAAAATTGTCATGTTTTAACCAAAAATGGACGCCGAAAAAGATGGCGAGATGCATGTAAAATATTGTTAATAGACGGACGGACATGGCGAAACTATAAGGGTTTCTTAGTTGACTACGGAACCCTAAAAAATATATTAATTCTATATTGTCAACAATAAATATGGCAGGAATGGAACGTGACAGGAAGAAGAAGAAGAAGTAATAACTTGTAATTATGCAATCCTGCCCTTATTGTTATGATTTTGTAAATCTAAGGTACAGCGGGGCAAATTTAGACTAGGGACAAATACAATAGAGTGTCCACCGGTTATATATGGTAGGCGTGTGCAGCGGTGCACGTAGAACTCAACATCATAGTGTAATAATGGAAAACAATGGATCAGTTACAATTTTATTGTCTCCCGGTCGAGATTTGCCCCTGTACACCGTACCTGGTCTGGTTGCTTGTGTACTATGATTATAACAGGTGTACCCATTTCAGACCATCGGTCCCGCATAGTTTGAATTTCGCGTGATTATCCCAATTGTGGCGCGTAAGACAGACTCCTATGATTACGTATTACATCTGGTCTAAAAACATAACGCAGCTTATTATTAACGTAAACAGTCATTTTTGATACCAGGTTCGAGAATTTACTTCGCAAATTTAATGGAAAATTGTTTACGTGGTTCAAGTAAGTCAAGATATTTCATTAACCAACAAACAAATAATCAATCAGTTTTTTTTTGTTTTCCATTAAATTCGACACGTAGCTAAGTTCATAATCAGGAACCACCCTTTTTTAGTTAAATTCGCAAAAAACATTTTTTCATCATTTTCATACATAATAAATGAATTTATTAATGTGAGAGACCCTTCAAGTTTGTGTCAAGTGATTGACGGCACATGTCAAAAGAAACATTAGGAATTGGTAAAGGTTGTCACGCACGTGTTCCGTCTTGCAGATTTATATTTTTTTAATAACTCGATAACCGTAAGAGTTAATACGCAAGTTTCTTAGAGAAATTAATTGTATTTCATCTAAAGAACCTTCCCTTAATGTAGTTAATGGGATTAAATAAAAACAGGTTGCAGTTTCGGAACGTTGCTTTTGATTAATATATTTAAAATAACTCGGATATAAACCATATAAAGCATAAAACCCAACGCTCCGTGCTGCCTACCAATTTCAATTAAAACATTTTTTTATGTGATGTCTTGTACCTAACCTACCTTTTTATTAAATGTAGTCTAACATGTCTATGTCATATTATTATGTTGAACATGTAGAGGTCTGTTTGGTAATAAATAATTATAACAGATTTGTTATTTTCATATTTTTACCTCTGTGCGAGGGTGCAACTTTACTTCACCTACACCTTTACTCTAATAAACCATATACCTATTTAAAAAATGACAAACATCTGACACCTCATAAAAAAAACTTACTCAATGAGGCTAAGTATATTGATTGTGTACACTTATGAGGACACCGTGAATCAATATACATTTTTAAAATAAAGAATAACGATTTAATCGTTAGAGATATAAAGTACCTGCAGGGTTAGCACATGATTGCCGCGAGAGTATATCGCCGCGAGATAGACTACCCGTCCTTATGTCATTAATACAGTTAGAAGAAGACGTGTCATCTATCTCGCGGCGACATAATTCCGCGGTTATCATGTGCTATACAAACTATTCCAAACAACCAAATAAGGATGTGATTGAGTGAAATAAACAAATTGGTAGTTATGTTGTTTTATTTTGTAGGTATGTATTTAAGGAGATGAAGAATACAGGTTATGCTATATGCAAATTTATTTTTTTGATGATTTTAAATTGCAGGAGTCGAATTGACCTCAATGGTCTGCAATCTAATTAAAATCGTATGCAAGCTCGGGTGCCAAGTAAATTATTTTATAAGCTTAGGAGTAATAGGAATGTATCCTTAAAATTAACGAAATTAGGAAAACATCGTGTATAATATTCATATGTCTTGAGAGAATCTCTATCTCTCTCAGTTATTCTCACTCAGAAGGTGGTGATCTTCAACACGACTCGGGTAGTCCGGCGGCTCCTCTTTTTGCAGCCACGGTGAAAGCGAAACCTTTTCCTGATTGTTGACATGTAACTGAAAGTTTAAATTTTTTTAGTAGGTAGTAAAATTACGTTTTTAAAACAAAGATGTCAAATCAGGTAAACCGGTGAACATAAAAAATCTCTTTGTTCGAACTGAAAGAGAGAGGCTTTGTCCCAATTTTTTGCTCATTTAAAAGTCAAAATAACGGTAACAACAAAAATAGGGCTTGAAATCGTCGAGGGATTCGACACGACAGGACGATAATTTCTAGAACACAGGATTGAGGCACAAATTAATACAAGTAGTTATGACTGCTTATTGTTACCAGAACTTATTTCAGATCATACGTATGTTGTCCCATAAACATAGTACAAAAAACCTAGGTATTAGGCACCTTCTTATTGAAAAAATGTCCGTTGTTGAAGCTGTAGACAGATTTAGTTACTAACATAATTATCTTCATCATTTTTGACAGCTAGGATGCTCTGATGACATTAGAATCCCCTAAATCAAGTCCAATCCATCAGAATGGTATTAATTTTATTTATTATTTTATGCCAAGCTCAAGTTAGTCAACATTAATTTAGAACTGTAAATTAAACCTAAACGCACTGGCTAGCTCAAACTAACGTACAAGGTAAATCAACGTGATTATTTTATTCTACAGTTTGTCAGAGTTTCGTTTCCTTTCAACCCCTTATTTGCCAAGACTGTCATAGAAACAAGAGTAGTTGTAGTAGTTTTGCAGGTGATTTGCCTACCCCTTTATGGGATACAGGCTGGTTGTATGTATGTTTTTAAATATTATTTTATGTAAACTTTATTGCCCAATTCATTAAAATTTCAGACTAACTTATTTACTTACTGACAAGTTTTATGTCATCGATAAAAAAAACCTGAAGCTATAAAAACAGGTGATAAAACGAAACTGATTTAATATAAAACAAAACTATTTTTTATGTAATACGAGTAAACTAAGGTTTTTTAGCAGAGTTATTTTTAATATTTTTATACTAAAGATTAAAAATATTGCTATTATTTGGTTAAATTGATGAAATGAAATGAAATGAAATATGAAATGAAATATTTATTTCCAAGTAGGCATATTACAATGCGCTTATGAACGTCAAATAAAACTACGCCGGCTCTAACCCTACGCCTCAGCCTCGAGAAGATTTCAGTCCCCCCTCAGTTGGAGGAGGGTATCCACTATGGGACCGGCAAGAAACTCGGCGGGCCACTTCTTTTCAAGACATTACATCTTATATTTAACATGCATTAAAAAAAAACAAGATACAATTTAATAAGCAAAAGTATTCATAAAAAAAAATATTAACACAAGAAATTATACAAAGTACAAAGCTATTATGATTATTAATAAGAGATGTTAGAGATGTATAGAGTCTCTAAGTGTCAAAGTACATCTAAAAAAATTATACATGAAGAAAAAAACCGAATAACTAAAATAACTTTAGAGTTGTAAAAGACTCTTGTTGTCTTAAGCAAAGGAAAAAAAAATATATGTATACTTAATCTACTTTTTTCCTTGGAGATGTATATGGTCTCCAAGAGTCAGAAAGAAAAATAACCAAATATACAATTTTTGTATAGGTTTTTTAATTTACAGAGGTAAAATCTTTTTCAATATTATGGATAGAAATAAAAAATTAAACAATTAAAACCTAACTAAATCTAGCTTAACCTAGGGGGACTACTCTGTTCAGTTTTATTAATAGTGGCTTAAAATTAGTGGAAATTAATAAATGAAATAATCATAATACAGACTTACATACCTACGCTTAGTTTGTACCTATATGACTGTTTAGCATGTCGAGCACTAGATATAATGAACTAAATATTATACATTATTTGTATAAAATTCGGTATCTGAAATAAAAACTTACACAATAAATAAAGACTAACTTAAAAATAACCAAAAAATACACCAAAATGAATTCCCGCTGGAAGTACGAGTAGTCGAGTATGCCTATTACATCAATATTACTCGCTAAATTCTTTGGCCAAGGAATGAACCAAGCCTAGGGTTTCCTAGTACTGTCGAAGAGGACCTCCTTTATAGGTATATTAGCTGAAGTAACTCTCTAACTTCACTATACCAGTCTCCTTTAGTGATGATCAATCCTCTTAAGTAGTACCTATCAAATACCAGAAGCGATATTATGCCTTATCGTATACTCCTCATGCTAAGAAATATTATATTTATGATGATGGTTACACGTCGTCATGTAGAAACAGACGCATCCCATTTCCATTCCCATCATACCATCTTCGATTCCTATTCCTATATAGAAGAAAATAGAAAAAATTGGAGTAGGTACATAATTGGTCGTTTATATACCTAAACAATTTAAAAAAAAGTGGTAATGGTTCAGGAATACACAGATATCACATACATCAGTATACCACAGGTCGATATTCAAGTCCCTACGTTTTCTATTGCATTTTTCAAAACACTCTCTCATCCGTCACTATCCGATGATATCACGGCGCTTTTTAGTGGCAAGGACGGACCTATTTAGTTGGACCTGATTACAGTCTTCTAATCACATGTAAAAGCTACCACGTAAGTACCATTCCTTAACACATGAGCTTCTTCTACTCCATGCTTGTGCTGCTGTTGTGTGCTTAAAACTATAAACTCATAAAGCTTATAACTATGCGTATATTAAAAGACTAAATGAATATTCTATTTCGGAATACCTGAACCATTAAAAAAAATTTACCGGATTATCAAATCAAAGTATGAAAACGAATTAAGCTTTGCCTCCTAGATAGTTGTGATTACCAAGACCTTCTCTGTCAAAAGTCACCAAAGGTACCCGTTCTACTAAGCTGCCGAGGTACCGAAGCCGTCCTTTACAGATTGATTTACATTCCTTACTGTTATATAATTAAAAACACATCCATTAAACTGTACGTAGAAAGCAAACTGGACTATATTTTGAATCCGTGAATCCAGACATACGGGTAACTTGGGTACCCGGACCTTGATAACACGGACCAAGTCATACATCCGGATTTATATAACACTACACAAAAGCGAGCCAGGCATAAATGAGCAAATCCCCTAACATGAGCTATGTGTGACTGAAGGGTTCCTGATCGGATCATCATCAGCAGTTCTTTCATCAATCTCTTAACAAGAGCAATGCGTTTTTGAGGAAATCCTTTCTGAACATCATCAGCAGTTTCACTTCGTCAAATGTAAGTCCTTGAGTCATAATCCAAAACATTAAAGATTTTAGTCATAATACAAAAGTCACTACAAGTGTGTCGTTCAAATTTGAGGAGTTCCCTTGATCTCTCATGGATACCATCATTAAAAATCCAGCATGATCAAAATCTGACTTGAAACCTCAAAGTGCTTAAAAAACTTAACTCGTTAAATTCGTCGTTGAAAAGTTTCATTTCATTTATTTCATTTATTTGTTGTAGTCATGTACAGTAAAATTAAGATGTTACATAATAAGGTATAATTTTTAAGAAAAAAAGTTCTGATGAAAGCTACTTGCGAATGTTGGATTATGTAGAAATGTGTAGGTATTTTTTGTAACTGATTTTAATGCTTTAATTATTCGATGGCAACAAAAATCAATATACGTATACCGTTAAGGTTTGAGGATTTTCCTCAATTCCTCATGAATCCGATTATAAGAAATCGAAGCTTGACAAAATTTGACTTGAAAACTCAATATGCTTAACAAACATAACTAAATAAATGTTACTGTTCTGAACTTAAATGCATGCTGTTCTAATAAAAATACCAAAGTCACTATAAGTGTGCCGTTCATATTTGAGGAGTTCGGTTCTGACCATCATCAGCAGTTCCACTGCACCAAATGTCACTATTCTGGACGTAAGTGCATGCTGTTCTTATAAAAATACCAGTCACTATAAGCGTGCCGTTCAGATTTGAGGAGTTCCGTTCTGACCATCATCAGGAGTTCCACTGCACTAAATGTCACTGTTCTGGACGTAAGGGCATGCTGTTCTTATAAAAATACCAAAATCACTATAAGCGTGCCGTTCAGATTTGAGGAGTTCCGTTCTCACCATCATCAGCAGTTCCACTGCACCAAATGGCACTGTTCCGTATGTAAATACATGCTGTTCCTTAAAAAACACAAAAATCACCATATGCGTGCCTTTCAGATTTGAGGAGTTCATTCGAAATCTCCAGGATTTCATCATCAGAACTGGGTCCTGAGAAACATGAGACCAATGTGTATGCATATATATTCAAACAAAAAAAAATTTAATGTCGGTCCAGTAACGACGGAGATATCGTGGAACAAACATAAAAAAAATATAAAACTAACCTAACCACAAAATTAAAATTTTGAAAAACCCCCGATCGCAACCTAGTGGACCGATTTTCATGAAACATGGCTAAGAACACTCCTGACTAACACAGCTTTCAAATAAAAAAAAACTAAATTGAAATCGGTTCATCTTTTCGGGAGCTACGATGCCACAGACAGACACACACACAGACAGACAAACAGACAGATAGACAGACAGACATGTCAAACTTATAACGCCCCGTCGTTTTTGCGTCGGAGGTTAAAAAACATACAGACGAATTGAGAACCGTCCTTCCTTGAGAGATTTGAGGCGGCGGTTAACAAGTAAGGCCATGACACCCTGGAAGGGCATGCAACATAAACTTAAAACTAGACTAAAAACTAAACTTTAGGTATTATTATATAATAACAATTAATTTAATGATTTCATTTGACTACATTGAATAAATTATAAATTTAAAATAGATATCATACACGAAAGAAAAAACGACAAGGCCCACTGGTGGCCGGGCCGGGAATCGAACCCGGGTCTTCAGATTACGCGACTAACGTCTTCACCACTAGACCAGGGTGCCCGCCGTCGTAAGAACAAATCGAAAAATATTCAATAAAATAATTTTATTTGTTCCCTAGTTGTACATTGAATAAGTATAATTAATTTAATATTCTATAAGATTATTGTATCCTATCCAAACTATAATATTATCATTATTTATGAATTAGTAATTTCTTATATTTGCTTTTAAATAATTCATTTCCAGGTTCTAATTTGATTGTATTAGGAATTTTATTGAATATCAAAATTATTAATTTACACTTTTCTAAATTCGTTTTTGGTAAATATCGGATCGGATGATGTGAAAACACACCCTATTCTTTTGTGCCTATATTTTTGGTATGAAACCCTAAAAAGCAGAAAGCCAGTGCTTAGGTTTATTTTACTGTTCTGGATTAAGCTTGAGCTTAGCTATATACATAATAATAATAACGTTTGTCGTACATGCCACTATCTCGATGACTCGGGCACATCATTTTCGGTTGTCGTATTCCTGCTAACGGGGAGTACTTGCACAGACCATCGTAGCCAGGATAATTCACCAGCAGCTTGTCTTTTCCATACAGTCTTGTAGACCGCGAAGCGCGAAGTACCGTGCTAAAAGTAGGTACTTACCTGCGCCAGTTCTCGAAAATGGTCGAGATACTTGGTTGATTCGACGATCATTGTCCTGACCGTCGTTTCGGCGAACGATCTCATAAGCAAAAGTGAGCGACTCGCTAGAGGTCAGATGCAGAAGGCGGTACTTGATACTTCTGTACACGGCGCGTAGGTCGGTCACCTTGGACCCTGCCTGCCCTGCTGCTGGATGTATTTAAAAAATAACCATGTACCTGGAGTCTGTCTTTTTCCTTTATTATACCGTTGTTTTTTTATCTTTTGTATTTTTAGCATACGCTACATAAAATATTTTGACATACTAACGTCAACGAATTTTAATCACAGACAACCGCAGAACAGAAAGATCACTGCACCATACAGGTTGTTTGACAGCGAAGTACGTACTAAGTATAAAATATCAAAGAATTATAGCAGGGAACGACATAACTACTTATGTTTTAATAGCCAAGCCGAAACGGCAGATTTAACATTTTAAAATTGTACTGAAACACATCCAACTTATCAGTACCTATAAAACCATGAGTCGTTTATGTAAATGCCCTTGGAGATGATGAAATGAGAAAATGAGCCAAATAAATATCTGTAAGTACTCGTCACACTAATAAATACCCTTGGCGGGATTCGAACAAGGGACATCAGCTTTAGCAGGCCGGCAGGACCAGTCCAGTCCAATATGTACACGTAAGGATTTCACTCCAGAGTTCCCCACACCCACAGGTTCAAATCCCGTTGCGTGGCCAACCAACTTAAACATTGTAAATTTTTTTTATTGCAATATCTATTCTTATTTTTCAATGAATGTATTTTTTATTTTTGTTTTATTTTATTTCACTTATAATTGTGTAAATTATGTACAATATACATATAAAACAACATTGTAGACAATTAGGTTACGCTCCCTCAGAAAAGGTTTTCTTCTTTTGAAGATGAATCAATATTAAATTCTTCATTTTATAATTTATTTGGTATAATAAGAAAGAAAAAAAAAACAAAAAGTAGAAATTTCGAAATAAAATGGAAAAAAGGCACCTAGAAGTTAGCAAATTTAGCTGATGGCTGGTACCACAGGGCCACGGACACATTATTGTTCGTGTCGAAATTTCATAGCATCTTGTAGCTCAAAGAGTATAGAGTTTGACGTAGCTTTGGCAATACGCACACATGCGTATACATAATAAATACACAAAATGGACGTAGTTTAAGGTCAAAGGACCGAACACACAAAAATTGACAATAGAATTTAAACTTTCTGTCAATAGGAAAAGTCGTTAATTTCAATGTCATTTTTTTGAGAATGGATCCTTTTATCTAAACTACGTCCAGATTTTCGTAATAATAAATTGTCAAAAACGCTGCGCGATTTGACATAGGTCTTGCCTCCTCAGGGCCTGCCGGCCGTCTGACATTTTTGACAAAAGGGACGCGAGTATACTATTGACGTATGAAAGAAAGAGAAACGAAACCGCATAAAATGGCCGTTTTCTGTTGAATTCATGATATCGTAAATGATGATAAATCTTTGTATATACGATAATAAAAAATATTTCCTTCTACGAGAGACTAGATAATTTGGAAACCTTCACTTTAAAGTAGGTTAGGCTGATTAAAGTTGCATATTTTTCTCACAATGTTAGTTAAACGAAAAATTAAGACCTCTCTTTGGGTTAGATTTCTATCGAGAAAATTGTAAGCTTTCGTGTTTCGACTTGTACAAAAATTTCAATCATATAGTCAAGATATACATATCCAAAAATTAGATCTCTAGGTTTCCGGGGCTAAGCACACCAGTGAATCTAAAATCCTAATATTTATCGATGCATGGCCTTAAGCTTGTGTCGAGAAATGGCAGTCTATGCACTATGATTACACATTTTACTTTGACAGTAACTCTCTATAATACTCGATCTTCTTTGCTAAAAAAAAAAAAAAAAACATTTTTTTATGAGAATTAAAGTTTTTTCCCTACTTTTCAATCCATTTTTAACTGTTATGGATCGTTGATGATTGGAACGCCATGGTTTAGAAAGGTACGGGTTTTATGGACTAAATAGCAGTGATTAGCAAATCGTTCAAATTCGTTTTGACAGTTCTTAAAAGAAGCTGATGTGACTAGGATGCAAGTAGCCTATTCAATTCTCTCTCTTTCTCTGTCCCTGGTCCCAGCTCGCTAGTTGGGGTCGGGCCTCCTATCTATCGGGTCTATTCAACTCTTATTAATTATTAACAATTGGTATGCCCCCAGCCTACGACCGATATATAAAGCTATGGGACACGGAAACGGGCGCGTGCACTGGCCGCTTCACATCCCGCAAAGTGCCGTACTGTGCCAAGTTCCACCCTGACGAAGACAAGCAGCACTTATTCGTGGCCGGCACTTCCGACAAGAAGATCATATGTGTGAGTACACCCATTAACTACTAGTAATATACATAAAAAGTGGTCTCTCATAGGAGACATTTCCCGAAAAGTGCCGTACTGTACCAAATTCCACCAAGACGAAGACAAACAGCACTTATTCGTGGCCGGCACTTCCCACAAGAATATTATATGTGTGAGTACACCCATTGACTACTAGTAAGATACATATACAGTGGTCTCTCATAGAAGACATTTCCTGCAAAGTGCTGTACTGTGTCAAATTCCACCCTGACGTAGACAGCACTTATTCTTGGCCGGCACTTCCGACAAGAAGATTATATGTGTGAGTAACAGTAATCTACAGAAACAGTATAGGATGCAGGGAATCCTACAGAATTCTTGTGTCGATTTGGGCCCTCCAAAGTTCCATCATAACGAAGATAAACATTACTTTTGATTGGCCGGAATTCCGTAAGACTAAGGGCCGGCTGTATCAAACCGTCTGTCACCGTTAAAGTGATCGTTAAACTTTCAAATTGAAGTTCCATGACATCTGGCTCTAGAAATTGGGTTGATGTTCTGGCCCTAGATGTGTTACTGTTGTTACCCTTCTGGGTGAACCCTTCTGTGAAGCAGATGAACTACAAATATGAATGTTATCCTGTCGCTTGCAAAGCGCCTGTTATTTTGCCCAGTTCCAAATGTATTCAAAAAGTGTCCAAAGTTTCTTCATTCGTCCTAGATTTTGAATAAAGTGCATTGGAATAATTTCGAATCATAAAAATGCTCGGGTGATTTCGAAAGGGGAACCTTGATATAATGGAAATAATGGTGATCTTTATGTGACTTTCGATATAATCGATCTTTGAAATCACCCCAATGCGCCCTATTTTTTTTGTGTTTTAAATGTTGTGCAAAATGTTCAAAATCCAATTTCATTTAACTGAGTGACGGCTAAGCAGTAAGAAAACCTTCTAAACATTTGTATGAATTTTCAGTCTATTTACTATCATTTTTTTCAGTGGGACACTCGAACTGGTGAAATCGCCCAGGAATACGACCGGCATTTAGGCGCCGTCAACACCATCACATTCGTCGACGATAATCGACGTTTCGTCACCACCTCGACGACAAGAGTTTGCGAGTTTGGGAATGGTGAGTAATAGATAGATACTTTATGGCGTGGAGAAAACTTTTTTCTGAAGTCATGTAAAAAATTACACATTAATACAAATCACGTACGTCCACGCTCAACGCGATGTAGAATAGGTCACGTGTTAGAGACGGCCGTGGCTGGCCTAAAACATAATTAAATTACATACCTGCGATAATTCGGGGCACTTATAGGTTCTAAAGTGATATAGAAAAATATTTTATCGGAAATTAAATATCTTGATGTTACCGATTTTTCTCTTTTTATTATTTTATAAAATTAAAACCTGCAATTTATTGGCTGCTTATAGAGCACTAAGTATAAGCAAGTATAAGTTAGGTTAGACCAAAACTTGATGTTGAAATTGCTTTTAGATATTTTTAACTGACTTCAAAACAGGAGGAGGTTCTCAATTCGACTGTTTTTTTTTTTTTGTATGTATGTTACTCGATATCTCCGAGAATCTTGGACCGATTTTCAAATTTTTTTTTTCAATCGAACGGGTATAACCCCGAGATGGTCCCATTGGCACCAAGTCGGGGTCTGATGATGGGATCTTGGAGAAATCGAGGGAACTCTTCAAATGTTATAGGCACATGTAATGTTTTTAGTGTATTTTACAAAGGTACACCAGTATTTACGCCTGATGGTAATAATTTTATGTGGCTGAGCTGATGATGGAAGGTCAACTCCTCAATGGTTAGGAGTTAAAGGATAATTCTTTCACTACTGTACGTATATTCGGACTGATACATATAATATCCATAGGAACCACTAAAAATCAAGAAATAAATAAACTTTAAAAAAAAACCGCCTTCAAAAATAAGCGCGTTACAAAACACGGAGAAACTAAAAAGCAAAAAATAATAAACCTTTGAATTCAGATTTCTTATCGGATTGCAATAATCTAAACATCCAAATTATAAACAAATCAATTATTTTTGGAGTCGGGGCCAGCCTGCGTATGGTTGGGTGGGGCAAACAGGAAATAGCAAGGCGACGAACAGGTTTGGTACCGACTACAAAAATAATTGATTTATTTATAATTTGAAATTTTGGATGTTTAGATTATTGCAATACGATAAGAAATCTGAATTCAAAGGTTTATTATTTTTTGCTTTTTAGTTTCTCCGTGTTTTGTAACGCGCTTATTTTTGAAGGCGGTTTTATTTTTAAGTTTTAAATGATCATTTCAGTACAATACAGTATCTAACCTTTTTATAGTAATCAAGAATTTTCAATAAGCAGCATAAATAGCTGTTATTTATATCGATATCAAATCTAGATCGTGCCCCGAGTTTATCCTATACCTAGGATAAACAGCCCAGTGTTGGGCTATCGTCTAGCCGTTAAAATAGGTGTCAAAACACTACCTATCATATTTTTCCCGCAGGGACATCCCCGTGGACATGAAGTACATCGCGGACCCCTCCATGCACTCGCTGCCCGCCGTCACGCGCGCGCCCAACGGCAAGTGGCTCGCCTGCCAGTCCATGGACAACAAAGTCGTGGTCTTCAGTGCACTGAATAGATTCAAAATGAATAGGAAGAAGACTTTTACTGGACATATGGTGGCGGGATATGCCTGTTCTGTGGATTTCTCACCCGATATGAGGTAAGATATAGTGTTAAAAGTTTAAATAAGCGTGGTAAGGCAAGCGGCTCGCCTGCCAGTCCATGGACAACAAAGTCGTGGTCTTCAGTGCCTTGAATAGATTCAAGATGAATAGAAAGAAGACATTTACTGGACATAAGGTGGCGGGATATGCCTGTTCAGTGGATTTCTCACCTGATATGAGGTAAGATATAGTGTTAAAAGTTTAAATAAGCGTGAAAAGGCAAGTGGCTCGCCTGCCAGTCCATGGACAACAAAGTTGTGGTCTTCAGGGCACTGAATAGATTCAAAATGAATAGGAAGAAGACATTTACTGGACATATGGTGGCGGGATATGCCTGTTCTGTGGATTTCTCACCCGATATGAGGTATGATATAGTGTTAAAAGTTTAAATAAGCGTGAAAAGGCAAGCGGCTCGCCTGCCAGTCCATGGACAACAAAGTCGTCGTCTTCAGTGCTTTGAATAGATTCAAGATGAATAGAAAGAAGACATTTACTGGACATAAGGTGGCGGGATATGCCTGTTCTGTGGATTTCTCACCTGATATGAGGTAAGATATAGTGTTAAAAGTTTAATAAGCGTGGTAAGGCAAGCGGCTCGCCTGCCAGTCCATGGACAACAAAGTCGTGGTCTTCAGTGCCTTGAATAGATTCAAGATGAATAGAAAGAAGACATTTACTGGACATAAGGTGGCGGGATATGCCTGTTCTGTGGATTTCTCACCCGATATGAGGTAAGATATAGTGTTAAAAGTTTAAATAAGCGTGAAAAGGCAAGCGGCTCGCCTGCCAGTCCATGGACAACAAAGTCGTGGTCTTCAGTGCCTTGAATAGATTCAAGATGAATAGAAAGAAGACATTTACTGGACATAAGGTGGCGGGATATGCCTGTTCTGTGGATTTCTCACCCGATATGAGGTAAGATATAGTGTTAAAAGTTTAAATAAGCGTGGTAAGGCAAGCGGCTCGCCTGCCAGTCCATGGACAACAAAGTCGTCGTCTTCAGTGCCTTGAATAGATTCAAGATGAATAGAAAGAAGACATTTACTGGACATAAGGTGGCGGGATATGCCTGTTCTGTGGATTTCTCACCTGATATGAGGTAAGATATAGTGTTAAAAGTTTAATAAGCGTGGTAAGGCAAGCGGCTCGCCTGCCAGTCCATGGACAACAAAGTCGTGGTCTTCAGTGCCTTGAATAGATTCAAGATGAATAGAAAGAAGACATTTACTGGACATAAGGTGGCGGGATATGCCTGTTCTGTGGATTTCTCACCCGATATGAGGTAAGATATAGTGTTAAAAGTTTAAATAAGCGTGAAAAGGCAAGCGGCTCGCCTGCCAGTCCATGGACAACAAAGTCGTGGTCTTCAGTGCCTTGAATAGATTCAAGATGAATAGAAAGAAGACATTTACTGGACATAAGGTGGCGGGATATGCCTGTTCAGTGGATTTCTCACCTGATATGAGGTAAGATATAGTGTTAAAAGTTTAAATAAGCGTGAAAAGGCAAGCGGCTCGCCTGCCAGTCCATGGACAACAAGGTCGTCGTCTTCAGTGCCTTGAATAGATTCAAGATGAATAGAAAGAAGACATTTACTGGACATAAGGTGGCGGGATATGCCTGTTCAGTGGATTTCTCACCTGATATGAGGTAAGATATAGTGTTAAAAGTTTAAATAAGCGTGAAAAGGCAAGCGGCTCGCCTGCCAGTCCATGGACAACAAGGTCGTCGTCTTCAGTGCCTTGAATAGATTCAAGATGAATAGAAAGAAGACATTTACTGGACATATGGTGGCGGGATATGCCTGTTCAGTGGATTTCTCACCTGATATGAGGTAAGATATAGTGTTAAAAGTTTAAATAAGCGTGAAAAGGCAAGCGGCTCGCCTGCCAGTCCATGGACAACAAAGTCGTCGTCTTCAGTGCTTTGAATAGATTCAAAATGAATAGGAAGAAGACTTTTACTGGACATATGGTGGCGGGATATGCCTGTTCTGTGGATTTCTCACCCGATATGAGGTATGATATAGTGTTAAAAGTTTAAATAAGCGTGAAAAGGCAAGCGGCTCGCCTGCCAGTCCATGGACAACAAAGTCGTCGTCTTCAGTGCTTTGAATAGATTCAAGATGAATAGAAAGAAGACATTTACTGGACATATGGTGGCGGGATATGCCTGTTCTGTGGATTTCTCACCCGATATGAGGTAAGACATAATTTTATAGCTAATATAAGTTGTTGTATTGTAGATTGTAGACCAATGGGAAGTCGCTTGCCTGCCAGTCCATGAACAACAAGGTCGTCGTCTTCAGTGCTCTTAACCGAGATGAAGACCTTTACTGACCATATTTGTTTGTGTGATGAGCACAGATATTTGTTCCTGAGTCATGGATGTTTTCTATGTATATAAGTATTTATTTATCTATTTAAGTATGTATATCGTCGCTTAGCACCCATAGTACAAGCTTTGCTTAGTTTGGGGCTAAGTTGATCTGTGTAAGATGTCCCCAATATTTATTTATTATTTATTTATTTATTTATATATATGGTGGCGGGATATGCCTTTTCTGTGGATTTCTCGCCATATATGAGGTAAGAAACATTTCTGTACTTAATAATAGTTAAACATAAGCGTCCAAAGTAAAGCGGCTTGCCTGCCAGTCATGGACAACAAAGTTTTCGTATTAAAAAAAAATCTATTACGTTTAAAGTTGAGATAATGAACACCTCAATAATTAATAACCTAGACGTAACTAATTGAATTGAGACATAATAACATATAATTGTCTAGTTCATTTGATAGTCTTAAAAACACTGCGTAAATATCTACGTTTTACGTCAAACGGAGTATATGTCGCAACGCTAATGAAGAAATAGGAACCGATTGACTTTGTGTGTTAATTACTTTAGATACGTGAATTGCTTAATGGAAACGTGACAATATGAAAATCTTGTTTTCTGTTCAAGTGGGAATATAACTGTAAATTGTGTAATTTATGTAGCCGATGCTAGATGTTTACAATAATTGAATAATTGTTTATTAAATTGGCACCTGTTGATATGTTTATATGCGTATGCATTTATATGCATAATGCGATGCGTATGCGTACTTACCTGACAGCACAGATCAATACAACAAGATGGCCCTTACAGGGCGACTCGCGGTCACCAAGCATACGACAAATCAGGTTTATAAAAGTTTGAACGCGTGCGACACCGATCAGTAGCGCCCAAGTATACGACCCGCTAACAGTGTCCGTGTCCGCTCGGGAAAAAATCTTAAATAATCAAATTTGGTTGCAAACAATGGTCTCTTACAGCATAAAGTGGTGTGGCAAGTCTTCTAACACTTCTACATATAAAAAACATGGAATAACATTCCACAGTTAAGTCTAATTAATTATTTTGTTGAATATTGTTTATTATCCGCGGAGTTCATTTATACTGGTCAATATGGTTGTGCTGAGCGGCGCCGAGGCGCGTCCATCCCTTTTTGCCGAGTTAACAAGTGATATGCTATCCCTTTCACGTAAACGACTAGGCATGGGGCCATGTTAGTTTATGTCTGTTGCGGGAACTTCGTACTGCCGTTCGTACCATGTGCTACCATTTTATGAAATATAAAAGAAAGCAGATTTGTAATAGTGAATAATTATCTAGAATCTGTAGAGTCTGTAGTGGTATTTAGTTCATTGATTAGTTTAGAATATTTAGTTGGTTATTTAACTTAGTAAACGTAAGTAAAAATGCACAGTTTAGTTATTAGTTACTAGAATGATTTTTATTGAGATGCTATCACAATTATCATCCTCCTTGCGTTATCCCGGCATCGGCATTCGCCACGGCTCATGGGAGCCTGGGGTCCGCTTTGGAAACTACTACCAAGATTTGGCGTAGGCACTAGTTTTATGAAAGCGACTGCCATCTGACCTTCCAACCCGAAGGGTAACTAGGCCTTATTATAATTTAATTATAATATTATAATTTGTTGCAAAACAAATTCACCACAGTACTGGTACCGGTACCATTGTCTATAATAGACATGTCCCATTCCCATCCCTACTGCTAATCATAAAGGCGCGCCATTATTTGAAACGACCAATGGCAGCACCGTGCGCGCCCGCCTCACCCCGCAAGGATTGGTGATTTGCGTCTCGAACAATATCGCTTGCATTTGGCTTCTAGTGGGGTGTTCTGTGCCTGACAGATAAACAGAAATTTCAAGATATCGTCACTACTTTTAATAAAAAATCTCGTATCTCACGCTGTTCCTCAAAGTTAAAACGCAGTAAGTCTATATGCATTCCATACATACTTACTACAATTTTCTTTTCGTTGACAGACGAAGATATAAGTTTTTTTAAAAGTAGTGACGATATGTACTTTTTCTACTCCCGTACTGTTATTCGTGAGTTACAAGGTCGTGCATAGAACTTAAAAACCCTACATAAAAGATGTCAGGACAAGTCTATCTAGTCTATACCCTGAAAACATTTAGTAGAAGTAGCACGATATAGCTGTTACAGTTCAGTAAATACATTGCTACCAACTTAACAAACCAATTCGCAGAGTCGAGACTCCTTCGTTTTCTGCTGCGTTCATTGGCGACGCGTCGAATCGCATTCAAATGTATGAGTACTCGATTCAACTCGGCTCGATTCGTCTTAGTGGCCAGGCTTCAAAGAACCATACCATAGACAGTTTTATTTTCATGTTTGCACTCAAACTGCATATTCAAAATGGTAGGCGGTCCACTAGATAACTAAGATGACTGAAAGTAGGTATTGATTTATAATTTTCTTTCAAAATAAGTGCTTGGTCGTAGAAAAAGTATTGTATGCAACGGTGTTTAACTGAGTCAAAAAATGCTCGTGGCGTCTTTATTAACAATTTTCGGCTTCGCCTCAAATTGTTACCCACGCCACTCACCTTTTTTGACCTCTTTTAACCACCAGTTGCATAAAATACTATTTTTTAATAGTATTTTATGCAACAGGTGTTTAAAGGAGGTCAAAAAAGACGAGTGGCGTGGGTAACAATTTGAGGCGAAGCCGAAAATTGTTATTAAGACGCCACGAGTATTTTTTGACTCAGTTAAACACCGTTGCATACGATACTTTTTCTACGACCATGCACATACTTTTGAATAGTTTTCTAGAATAACTTTCGTGAAATTCGCACTGTTTCCTACAAGTATTTTGACTTGTCCTCTGCAATGTTTCTGCACTCACCCTGTCGCTCGCACTCCCGCGCGCCGCCGCCCGCCCCCGGCCGGCGCCCCGCGGCCCGCTATATCCCTTAACGGCTACTAACAATGCTGTAAGAGCTATATCGTATGCGTGGGTGCGCGGGGCGCCGGCCGGGGGCGGCCATCTTTTATGTAGGGTTTTAACGATCTATGCACGACACGGTAAATGACGAATAACAACACAGGAGTAGAAAAAATTATAAATGGGCTTACTCTTGGCCAGCCAGACTAGCCAAAGCCTTTTTTTAAGTTTATAGACGACTAGCTTTTGCCCGCGGCTTCGCTCGCGTTAAATTAAAAATTGAGAAATGCTCCATACAAACGTCCACCTCCTATTTTAGGGAAGTGGGGGTTTAGAAAGAGACAAAAAGTAGCCTATGTCGCTATCCATCTCTTAAACTATTTCCACTTAAAAAATCACGTCAATTCGTCGCTCCGTTTTGCCGTGAAAGACGGACAAACAAACAGACACAGACACTTTCCCATTTATAATATTAATATGGATTTAGCTTACTAAAACAATTATTAACTAGAAAAGAAGCCTGTTAATGATACAACAAAAGTATATACATATTTTTAAGTAAAAAATTTAAGTCTTTACGCTGTCCCAAAAGGCGTATGGAAAATAAAGGAAGGAATGGAAATATTTGAAAGGTTCTGGCGGGGCTTCATTGTTCAAAGGCAATTGACAGGCTCTTTGACGGGACTTTAAAATATATCGTAGATACGGATATAACGGTAATTAGATAAGATGAACTTTGGTTCAAATCCCGCAATAGGTAACTAGACTGTTCTTAAAAATAAAATATTTTATACCATGCACGAAATAAAGCATTAGATAATTATTAGAAAAACATGGACAGAAGTTATTTTCAAATCGAATTTCCATTTTAATAAGTCAGGTAGAAATAAATATAAAGTTACTGAATTGACCGTGACGTCACTCAATTCGATTTCATACAAATTCCATTTTAGCAAGTCGTTTAAAATCGTTTTGACAGTTCTTAAAAAGAATCTGATTTGACTAGGAGGCAAGTAGCCTATCCCGGTAAATGCATTTATTTAGGTATTTGTGATCCTGATCTACCCTGGTACGTACGTAGCCAAATGCACAAACGCTCACGCAGACTGCGTTTCGTTCAGCGTATAGCGGCAACGATTGTAATTTCGGTTAGGCCTTGTGAGATGATTTCTATGGAGAAAATGTGTTTTTGTTATATTTAAGAAACATCTTAAATATCATGACCATAAGGGATTATTAAATGTAGTCTTGTTTGTCGAGATTTGGTGACATGACAAAAATATCACAAGTAATGATGATATTCATGACTGAGAAGCACATTTCTCATTTTGCAAGTCATGCCGACATAATCAAAACATAATCAATCGTGATAGGCCAATAAAACTACTTGAAACTACTTAATGTCTTAGTCGTGTATTATTTTAAACGGGTAGGTAATATTAAAATAAATAAAACCATACAATCACCATCAGAGACTATAACATTTACAAAATCAACTATAAATAATCCGATTACCTAGAAGTAGATCAGATTCGTTGCTCCAAACTTTTCTGCCTTTGCAAAAAAATGCAAGAAAATATTATACGTCTAAGAAAAGTAGTGTTTGTCATTTATGGAGGGACTGTGTATTCACTGTATCCCCCTTGTGTGTTGTTGTATTCATCTCGTCGCTCCACTAAAATACAACCAACCCTTGTAACCCAGTGGAAAGACTGAAATGGCAGTCTCACCTTTTACTGATTTAATGACTATTCGCTACGTTCACGACTGGGTCCTCATTTTGTCGTTTTCCATATCCCTCAAGGGCCTTGTTGGTCACCACAATTTCTGTAGCTTCCACATAAAAAACTCAACTTTAACTTTCACTGCATCATTTATTTTATAATAAAAGTAAAAAATACATTCAATCCGCCTACATATTTTTCTCCATTTTATTTTCTTCTATTTTCTATTGTTTTTAAACCATAAACAAGTTATAGACTTTTTACTTTAACCTTTCACATACAAAAAGTTTTAATACAAATTAAACTTGTGTTCTGTTCTGAACATATTGGGGGCCAGGCCAAGCAATAACAAATATGTACAACATTAAACAACGAACTAAACTTGAAAGCTAATTCTGTCAATTAACCTAAATTAAACAAAACACTTATCTACTTAACTATAGTCAATCGGTAAGGGACATATTTTAGTGACACTCATTTTTACAATAAAACCCTTTGTATTTTTTACATGCAAGGCTCAGACCTTACCATCCTTACCGGGTTGAACATCCACAATCCGACCTACTGGCCAACACAACGGAGAGATAAAATCTTCCCTCAACAAAACTAAAGATCCTATTTCTAAGTTAGGAGTCCATTTGAAATAGACGAGTCATATTAACACGATCAAGAGGCAGAGAACCCATTAATTGAGAATCATGTTTCGCCTTAATTCTAAAGCTTTATACATTTATACAGAACATATTTGAGTTCCCTATTTGCATTCATAATCCAATATTTTTCATTAAGGGTACTCAACAATAAAGTGGTACTAGCATGTTTCAATCTTAAGTGCTCATTACGAATAATAATTTTAGTTACATGAGAACCTTTCGGCAATACAATCGGATGTTTTTGGTCATAGGATAATCCTGTATTTTCTAATCTACCGCCTACACGTAATAACCCTTCAGAATCAAGAAAGGGATGCAAACTATTCAAGCTAGATCTCAATGGCAAGTTGTTATTTAAGTTATCAATATCATTACTGAAGAACTTTCTTTGTTCACATTTAATATTATATGCAAAGCACAATCTAGTTCTCGAGGAGATAAAAATCCCTGACGTTTGTTAGTATTTACCTTTTTACAATTAAATACAAATCTAAGAAGATATGCTACAATCCTTGTTAATTTGTTAATACTTGAATGTTTCTGTATCAGATCATGAATAGAATTCGAGCTTACATCAACACACGTACTACAACATTTAGTTGTAGGCCTTAACTCCGGCATGTCAGAAGATTTGAAAACATCATCTTCTACAGTCTTGTGATGGAAAGTAGGGTCAGACAAAAACTTAGGCCCATGCCACCATAAGCTACATTTTTCCAATATTTGGGGCTCTACACCACGAGATAACATATCCGCGGCATTGTCCTGAGTATTTACATAATGCCATTCAAAGCCGGAGGATAACTTTTGAATCTTGTCAACTCTGTTACCTACATACACGTTAAGCTTTAATACTGGAAGTGTTTTTAACCATGCCAGCAGAATCATAGAATCACTGTAAAGATACACATTTACCGAGTATTTCAAAAACAAAGCGGAATACACCTTCCGAGCTAGAATCGCAAGTAAAAGCGCGCCATTCAGTTCCAATTTTGGGACCGTTAATTGTAATTTATCCTTAGGATTGATTCGGGACTTTGAACATAAAAGGTTCACCGAAACCCTGTCCTCAGTATCAATTACACGTAAGTACAAACAACATCCATGAGCAGCATTGAAAGCATCCGAAAATCCTACTAACTCCAACGATTTCACTCTGTGAACATTGATGTTCCTGCCAATAGAAATATCAGACATCTGAACTAAACTATACTAAAGTCAACCCATTTTTTATTTAGATCCTGAGATAGAAAATCATCCCATTTTAACGATTCAAACCAAACCTGCTGCATCAAAATCTTTGCCTGCACTAAACACAGGGCCACACAATCCTAACGGATCAAAAAATTTGCTTATGAAACTAAGCATTTGACGTTTCGTATTTTCTTGAACCTCCTTAACAGGGCACTGCATGTGAAGAGTATCAGTAATAACATCGTATGTCAGTCCAAGAGTTTTGACATATTCATTATTTTTGTCAAAGCTCCTACTGTCGAGCTGCTGCAGCTCAACTGGTATGTCGCTCAATATTTCCCTATTATTAGAGCACAATTTGTGTAGAGACAAACTACCCAACCTCATGATATCAATCAACTCCTTTTTCATCTGACAAAGCTCATCAAAATCATTTGAACCACACTGAATGTCATCCACATAGCAAGTATGCTTCAACACAAACGAAGCCAAAGGATATTGGCCCTTGTATCTTTGCTCTAACAAACACCTACATGCCAAAAAGGCAGAATTTTTTAACCCATAGGTTACTGCTGCAACTGCACACATTTGACTGACTCGTCAGGAGAATCACGCCACAGAATATTTTGCAAACAACGATATTTATCATCAATCAAGATTTGCCGATACATAGCCTTTATATCACACAATAGTACATATTTGAAAGTTCTGAATAAAATCAGAATTTCAAAGAGATCCTTTTGAACCACGGGACCATTTATTAAAATATCATTCAAACATATCCCATTCTTTGTGACAGCACCAGCATCAAAGACAGCCTGCACAGGTGTTGTTTTACTGGCACTAATTACAGGGTGGTGGGGCAAAAACATGACAGTTCCCGCATTAAGGTCATAATTAGACATGTCAAAATATTTGGCATGACCTTGACGTATATAATCAAGTATAAATTTTTTATACTTTTGACTCAAATCAACATCTCGCGCAAACCGCTTTTCTAAATTGTAAAGTCGTTGCAAAGCGCTACTAAAAGAATCGCCTAACTCCAATTTATCCATATCAACCTTCACCGGCAAGGCTACAGTAAACTTATCATTTTCCAACTTAACAGACTCCTGAAAAATCTGTTCAGCCTGCTCGGCCTCAGTACCAGTCTCTTTGATGATATTAGGTACCTTCTCACAATCCCAAAATTTCGACATTATATCTGCAATATCTTCGGAAGCCTCACAATTCCTTGACAGGGAGGAAACTTCAGTTTGTTTAAAACAAGGAAAGGGAGCTTGTAAATCATCTTCTACAACATTATTACAAGTAAAAGCCTTACCTTTGGAAGCAACACAAAAGTTACTTATGGACTTCTTGCCAGCAGGGAAGGGCAGCCTCCCGCCTACAATATGACCGAATCTCGTCTTCACCAAGTAAGGACCCACAGGTGTCAGCTGCCTGCAGACATACTGGAACGCCTGGAAAAAGACATCGGCCCCTAATAATAACGAATTCTCACTCGATTCATTAAACTTCTCATCAGCCAATTCGGCATAAGATGGCATATTAAATTGAGAAGTATCAAATGACTGCTGTGGAAGGGCACGAGTAACCCTTTTTGTTACACAGCATGACACTTCAACCTTAAAATCACCTACAATCGAATAAACAACAGGCCTACCTTTCATTTACAAAAAGTTTTAATACAAATTAAACTTGTGTTCTGTTCTTAGGCCTATTTTAAATATTAGCTTTTATGTTTAGTCATAGTTTCTTATATAATTCTGTAAATATTTTCCATATTACCTAAATTGTAAGCGCTGGTGGCCTAGCGGTAAGAGCGTGTGACTTTCAATCCGGAGGTCGCGGGTTCGAACCCCGGCTCGTACCAATGAGTTTTTTGGAACTTATGTGCGAAATGTCATTTGATATTTGCCAGTCGCTTTTCGGTGAAGGAAAACATCGTGAGGAAACCGGACTAATTCCAATAAGGTCTAGTTACCCTTCGGGTTGGAAGGTCAGATGGAAGTCGCTTTCGTAAAACTAGTGCCTACGCCAAATCTTAGGATTAGTTGTCAAAGCGGACCCCAGGCTCCCATGAGCCATGGCAAATGCCGGGATAACGCAAGGATGATGATGATTACCTAAATTGTATAGTGTCAAGTTCCAACGGTCGCCGCTAGCATCATTAATGTTGCATGCCCATAAGATGGCTTGTAGTCATGTATTTATGACAATCAGTGCCTCTCTGTCACGCACCTTGTCATCACCTGGGTACACACTGTCCGCACGCCTCGCTAGGAAAACGTCCGTGCTCATGTGCGCATGTTTGCCAAATTGCCACGCACGAGCAAAGCAAACGTTCTCGACAAGATGGCGGCCCTCAGCTGTTCAAAATAGTTCGGCACGTATTTATTCCCGTGGCACGTAATTCGTGGTTTTCGCATTTTCTTTTGAATAAGGATTTAAAAGAAAGGTAAATCATTCACGATTCACGGCAATAAATGTGTGGTCTCGTGCAGAACGTGCGGCACAGATTATTAATAAGTTACTAACGTAGGTCTGTACCTACGTTAGTAACTTATTAATAGTCTGTGCCGGTATTTGTCATTTTGTGAAGGATCTGTACTGTTACAGATCCTTCACAAAATGACAAATACCTACGCTTTATTTAACTAATACTAATAAGTTACTACGTAAAACTCAGAAGATAGTAGGTATGTGCCACACGATTACACACGCCGGCGCGTAGCGCACCTCGGCACCACTTGTTCATTCGAATGAACGGCTAGCGTGTAGGTACTTAACGCGCGACCGCGAGCGAGTGACGTAGGCCTGCGTACGGCCAGTGAGGACCCGACTATTAACGCGTAGCATACTCGTATGACACATGACTAGTAGTTCGTTTAAGTAGATAATTAAATAACATGCTACATTGTTCAACTGTCCATTGACCTCTAGACATTGTAAGATTAAATCATTGATTCGATTGCCCTATAACTTATCATCAGTGTCATTCCGTTATAAACTTTATTACATTATACACGGTGTTTTTTTGTTTTCCGTTAAATTCGAATTCGACACGCAACATCAGGAACCATTGGGTTCATCATCAGGAACCACCCTGTATATAATAAATGGATTAATTAGTGTGAGAGGACCTTAATCATAACATTAAAGTCATTGTCAAGTGTTTGACGGCACATGTCAAAACAAATAACATTAGGAAGTGGTAAGGGATGCCACACGCGTGTTCAGTAATTATTTTTTTTTAATAATTCGATAACCGTAAGAGTTAAGAGGCTAGTTTCTTAGAGAAATTGATTGTTTTAACTATAAAACTCCCGTGACACTCATACATATTTAAAAATATTTTAAGCGGGTTACTCACGTATTAAGTCGATATAGCGTTCGACATGTTTCGGTTCAATTTCGAGAACCTTTCTCAAGAGTAGCGACACCCCGCCTTTACATGTCGAGAGCGCGACGCATACTGCGTCTATTTAAATATATATTTTTAGAAATTGATTGTATTTGAACTAATGAATCTTCCCTTAAAGTTAACGGAATTCAATAAAAACAGGGTGTATAAGGTTCAAGTTTCTTTGTCAGTAGTACAGTGCATGTTAGATAAACATATTAACGTAGTTATTAAACGGTACCGGTTTGTTCTAGTGTCGGATAATTATTGTTTGAGCGTGGAATAGTAATTACTTACCGCACATGCTGAAAGTATAGATGAGTGAAGAATGAATGAGGTTACATTTTTGCACAAATAATACCTATACAAGCACATATTGCTGGCCCTCAATTTACACAAAAGCGCCTTTCAAAGATAACATACAAGAGAATATCCGACGGACACCGCTGGGGCCGGGTGGTCTAGTGGTAAGGACATTAGGTGCGTTAGCTGAAGACCCGGGTTCGATTCCCGGCAAGGCCGCCGATGGACTTGGTCTTGGACATTACTTACATGTAGTTTAGTTTACCCGCACTTGGCGCGTATATGTGTATTGGTGTTTCCTTCCTCCTTGTTCATTCATAAAATGAATGTTAGAGTCATTGAAGATTACACGTATTTAATGCAAACTCGGGATTTCCAACCAAGAAAATTCCTTGAGTAAACATAGGGAAATAATATATATAAGATCATTGTTTATGCACGAAGCATGAGGGATCATGTGTTATGTATAACACATATAACATTTTTTCTCTAAGCCATTTATTGAATTTTTCTCTATAAATGGGCTGAGTCGTGAATCCTATGAAGTACGATGGAGTTCGCCCTTACTCTTTGAATGCTCCTCGTGCGATTTGGTAGAATATTATTTATTTATTAATCAAAGAAACAGTTGTAAAAATCGCTTTATGACATTACCGAGACTATAACATTTAGTATATTGACCAAAAAAAACAATCTACAATAATATTAATTACCGAGCTAAATGCGGAAAGCGGACCTCATAACCAACTGCTTCTGGGTTAAAGGCCAACTAGCCATTATTATGAATCTGCAGGGGTTACTGACGTAACATATCACGTGCTAACCGGTTTGCTAACCCAAAGACCTTATGTACAGTCAAGAATTTGCTGTGTCACTTGCCTTGCCCACAGTGGCAATCAATATGAAAGTCGCTATATTAATTTGTGCCGCTGTGGCACTAGCTGTAAAGGAAAAACCGGCCACTAGCGTGTCGGGCCACGCTCAGTGTAGGGTTCCGTAGTTTTCCGTATTTTTTCAAAAACTACTGAACCTATCAAGTTCAAAACAATTTTCCTAGAAAGTCTTTTCAAAGTTCTACTTTTGTGATTTTTTCATATTTTTTAAACATATGGTTCAAGAGTTAGAGGGGGGGGGGAACACTTTTTTTCCTTTAGGAGCGATTATTTCCGAAAATATTAATATTATCAAAAAACGATTTTAGTAAACCATTATTCATTTTTAAATACCTATCCAACAATGTATCACATATTGGGGTTGGAATGAAAAAAAAAAATCTGTCCCCACTTTACATGTAGGAGGGGTCCCTAACAAAACATTATTTTCCACTTTTTATTTTATCACTTTGTCGGCGTGATTATATACATATTGGTATAGATTATCCGCGGACGGACGGACGGACAGACAGACATGGCGAAACTATAAGGGTTCCTAGTTGACTACGGAACCCTAAAAATTGTGAACTTGAAATAAATAAATAAATAATGTAATTATGAGGTACAGTTACAACTTCAGAACTCGTGTCGTTTGTAATATACTTATGACGATTTAATTTTGGCATCTAAATGTACCTTGACACT
Organism: Leguminivora glycinivorella; assembly: GCF_023078275.1. Lineage (NCBI taxonomy): Eukaryota > Metazoa > Arthropoda > Insecta > Lepidoptera > Tortricidae > Leguminivora > Leguminivora glycinivorella. The sequence continues at coordinate 24,505,446 of NC_062973.1, read as the reverse complement.
CTAATTTCAAGGATAATATATTTAGGCCTAAGAGGTATAACTTTATATGCTAAATATCCGGCAGGCAAGCATGGTCGCGCGATAAATGATAAAACATCAGGCCGTCCCTATCGCACTATTTGTAAGTTCGATAGGGACGGCCTGATGTTTTATCATTTATCGCGCGACCATGCTTGCCTGCGGAAACCATGTATGGGAACAAGGTATAAACTATAACGCGAGTTACATACTACTCGGTCAGCTGACTTGATATTGTTTACCAAGCAAGGTATCGTAATATATAATCGCAATATATTTAACAATATTAATCCATTGTAAAATTAACCATAATCCTTTATAACTAAGTTGGAATTTGCGCCTTGGTCAAATTGGTTGGTTGGTGGTGGTTGCGTCGTTTATTCGAAGGAAACCATAATATGTTGTAGGAACTTTCACTATGCGCGACCTCGTATTGGGTCCTGAGGATTTGATGTAACCTGCTCATAGTGTTGTGTTCCTGCCGGTGAGTAAGGCTGCCAGAGCTCAACGAGGGTGCGGTGTGCAGAAGGACCTACAGAACAAATTTGTTCCGTCTATTGTCCTTTGAGTCGTCGGCAACCCAAACCCTCCATGGAACTTGACACTCTTTTTTGCTGTGTACTTAACACAGCAGAAAGGAATGTACAAGTTTCTAATGGGGTGGCGCGCACGTGACACTCCGTGTTGCAGGCGTCCATAGGTGACGGTGACCGCTTTCCATCAGGCGGGTTTGCCACCGACGTAGTACTAAAAAAAATGTCAACCATCATGCACACAGTCTTACTGCTGAGTGCTGACACATTTAAAACTATCATGAAGATGTAAGGGTTAGTAAAGTAGTGGTGTTCGTATGATTAAGGTCGACTAGATGAGATGAGGTCAGAATGTAGTAAGGAGCTTGACATTTTGAATAAAAATGCTGTTGCTATGTTTGAATAAAATAAACGTTTATTTACTACTCTAGGAATAATTAATTGCGAAATGTTTGTTTGATATATTTGAGATTATTCAAAATGTTAATAAGCATTGTGAATTTAACAAGTTCGACTTGTTGCGGTTTATCCGTTTGAATCAGCCAAATGTATGTTTAAAACAATATGTGTCAGGTTGTAAAACTTGTTGATTCAAATATATTGCCGATTCAAATGACAAGTATTAGGCGCCTTGTTGAACGAACAAAACTGGCAGTGTGGTATTTCAAAACTTAAAGGTACAGTAATGAAATACCTTTTTTAAAGCCGGTAATCCCTATAGGTAATATTAGAGCGAGCTTTTCCTCGTCCATCTTCTTTTGCCTTTGCGTTACAGAAAACCAGAACATAATTACAGTTATGGATCATTTCAAACAAACAAGTTTTACCTTCTTGCCAATTTTCACAAAACGACCCACAAACGAATCGAAACTAGAGCTTGCAATATAGGACGATTTTCAATTCCGGAACTGGTTTTCGAGATTGGACTTCAATTCCGGAATTCCGGAACTAGTTCCGGAATTGGACATTTTTTTTTTGTTTTGTTTTCTGGTGGATTTCTGATGAAATAATACAATTTTAAATTGAAATTTATTATTAATCGACGTTTAAGACAATAACTCCGTACCTAAAAGGCATATAACACTGCAATTTTCATTTTAGTAATTTTTGCAGGAAAGCCCATTTTGTGTCAAAATCGGTCTTGCTAAGTATTTCGAACAACAACAAACGATACAAACGAGGTTTTAGTGCCAGTTTTGTGATAGTAGTTAACATTAATGTAAATATATTTAGCATTATTATTTAATAGTATTTGACACATCATTCAGTAATAAAAACTACATATTTTAGACAAAAACTAAATAAAACTACCCCAAATACAGTGTTTTCCTTCTGAACTTATTTCATATTTGAGGATTTACAGCAATATGGACGAGGACAACATTATTGTTTTATCAATTTAATCTAATAAAAACAAGGGTTTTAAAACTTTTAAATGCATAAACGCATCGATTGTCCACCGAAATAATGTAAAAATAATAATTTACAATAATGGCACAACGTCTTATTCACATAAATGTACTAAAATCAATTGAATTACCTGTATCAGACTCGAGGCCCAAAAAGTCAGATTTCCTGATTTATACCTAGGTACATGTACATATAAATAAATAAATAATAAATAAATAAATATTATAGGACATTCTTACACAGATTGACTGAGGCCCACGGTAAGCTCAAGAAGGCTTGTGTTGTGGGTACTCAGACAACGATATATATAATATATAAATAATTATATACATAGAAAACATCCATGACTCAGGAACAAATATCTGTGCTCATCACACAAATAAATGCCCTTACCGGGATTCGAACCCGGGACCGCGGCGCAGCAGGCAGGGTCACTACCGACTGCGCCAGACCGGTCGTCAAAACATATACACCTTGAATTCTTGTAAAAAATAAAGCATAGTTTTCATATCCACCATTTTCCATACATTGCAGTAAAGTCCACCAGTTTAGTAAAATATGCACACGTCTTTGTGAAAAGTGTATAAGTAACTACGACGTTATGCTTGTGAATGAATGTAATACCAAATACTACGTTTTGCATCTGAATTTAAGTTCGCAAAACCAGAAAGTGACAATGGTTAATATTAGCGCCATTAGCGGGTTAAAATTTAAAATTACACTATCTCGCTCTAACTAGCCCCTTTGGCCATAAAATAGGGTACTACCTGAGTCCGAGCAGTGTCTAACTTATGAATTTACATATTTCTTATACATTCTGTGGTAATTTTGTAAAATAACCAGGCTGATATTACACGTTTTTATCTAAAAATATATATTTTATAATTATATTTTTTTATTATATTTTTTAATGTTAAGATCATGTTGAGGACGCGTTCCTTGATAGCGTTGGGTATACGTACCTCTGTTTGGGCGGGTCTGCAGATTCTGAGCTCGTGACGTAGATGGCTGTGGCTGTCGTCGCCATTCGCGACTTTGATTCGAATATTCGTAGCTGCGGCCTCTGGAACCGGAGGCAACCCTGTGGCCGCCCCCGGAATCCCCTGTATCCGTTCCTATTACCTCTGTCTGAATAGAAATAGGTATTTTTATACATACCCATTATTTCTCCCGATGTGACAGTTGTGCCCATTTCTTCGTCCTGAGCGCCTTGAATCGCATCCTTGAGGGAGGTATAATTCCTTGCTGAAATTATTGTGCTTAATCTACGGTTCCGTAAGCCGTCGGCAAATTGTTTGATTGCATATTTCTCATTAATTGGTTTCAAAATATCGTAACAAGTCGTGTTCCCATCGGCTTGCGTAACCGTAAGGTCAACAAATAAGTTTGTCAACTCCTTCCCGTAGTCTAAAACCGATAAATCATTTTGTCTAATTTTTTTGCATCCTACTCTGGATAGCCGTGGCTGCCTTTTTTGGCAATAATTCTGCCCTCATGTCCAAAATCAAAGTTTGTACGGTGTCATATTTAGTCTTCATTTTAAGTTTGGCAGCCTGCGATAATCTACTCTTTAAAACGAAGTTTATTAAATTTTTCTTACACCCAGAGTCAGTGAGAATTGAATCATAATATTCAATATTATCTATTAATTGCTTAGTAGCATTTTCTTCATCTGTCATGCATGGCAGAAGGCTCAAGGCCGTCTTTAAATCGAATGTCGACATGGTTATACTATTTATCTCGCTGGCTCCGTTCACTGGAATATCCTTACATAAATTTACTATCTCGTCATATAATGATATTATTTTCTCGTTAAATTTCTCCAAAACGGGTAAATCTTTCCCGCTTATAATCCCTGAAGTAATTTGAGCGTCAATATCTAATAAACTCGTAGTATATCGCTCATATATCGCGTGCGCTTCGTTACTTTTTTTTTGTAAGATTTGACCTGTCCTTCTGGATGGGCCTATTTTAATTAGGTACGTCCTTACGTCCCTCAACTCATTAAACAGTAATTCTAAGATACTTGCCATAAATATATGATCGATATAATACTAATCAATCGAACGTCTTTAATTGAAAGACATTTAACATTACAGTGCTATATATTCCCATCGGGGTGAGTTATAAGTAACTTTCTAATCTACTTACAGTTTCTATGTTGCACTTTCATATTTACCATTTAGCACTATCACTTCACTTTATGAAAATGGAATGCAATTAAGTTCACTTAACTCCCGGATCAAATTAAAGTTCATCAAACGTTGAGCACTCAATGAATCATTCGGTGACCATTTACGGACGCGCGGCAAACATCGGGCACGAGTGGTGTCGTATGGCGGCGGTGGCGCGTGCACTGTACCTACTTTCGTAATTGCAAGTTCAATGCTCCATCCCTATCAAAAGATGTAGACTTGTAAAATGTTTCAAATTTGAAATTTAGATTCCAACATTCTTATTCACTTCTTAGAATCACATTAATCACCGTATTATACCCCTGGCACTCTTGGATATAGTTTTGGCTGAACGCCGTCACTGCCTGCGGGGTCCGCTGGTGCACGGCGAAATACTGATCTCCGTAAGGTATTGCGATGAATTTCTCGCGTTATCCATCCCACGTGGCACTTCCGATACAGCTTGATAATGGAGTAGAGTAGACCCAAAATTATGGATAACACTATTATAGACAACAATATGTTAGTTGTTGTAATGTGAAATTTAAGTTCTTCAACGGAAGCGTTGTTATTGCCTCCCGCGGCGTTCTGCACCACTATTGTTTCTTCGGACTTGGATTGCTGCTTTCCCATTTTGCTGGTATATTTATCGAATGCACACACACGTCTGTCACTTTAAGATCACAAAACTGAATTTGAATCATCGTTACTTCGTAAGTGATCTATGTATCCGCCTATAGATAGAGAACGGTCTCATATCCGTATTAGGCACGACGCGTGGATCCGAGAGGGTCGACAACCTGTCACAGTCGCCATGTACGGAGGACGTTGGGAAGGATGTGAATCAAACAAACATTAGGCTCTAACTGAACTGTATTGGGTACAAGGCATGGTTATATAGAGTACATAAGGTTGAGTATACAATGAATATATGTCTTACCACTACAATGTGTTTCAAATCGAAACGTCTAATGAACTAAACTAAACGGAAAAACGGAAGTAGTAGTACGTTTAGATATTTTTAAATTAAAGGAAAAATGAAAAAAAAAAGCCTCCGGCAGACTCGAACCTTTCGGCTTTGCCGGAGTGGTCGCTATACTAACTTAGGCACCGGAGGCCTGCTGGATGCATAAGAAATGTATCCAAGCCTTGCCTTCCCTCAACTCACAAACGCCTTAAGGTGGCGTATAGCGACATCTACCTAAAATAATGCATCTTAGTATCGCTCGCAGACGTTTCTTCATGATAAAAAAAACAAATTTAATACCTACGTTTTAGGTTTTGTTTATGTGTAAATGCTGCTTTAATTCTGAAAGCAAATGAACGAGCTATAACAGTTTTCAAGATACAAGTAGTTTGATTTAAAAACTTAGTCTTTTCCTACTTCGTTTGGTTTTTAAATTCCGGTAAATAAATAGCCCACTAGCATATTAAATAGATATTTAGATAACGTATGAGGTAGAGTTTCACGTTCACCTGTCCAAATATTGTGAGCGTCAGAATGGCGGGTGTACATCAAGCAATCCTGGTGTGGTATACGCCAGGAGTTAGTGCTAGCAATGTGCCAAATGTGCGCCAAAATTCGAGCAATGTGCTCATTGAACTCCAGAGATATTTAAGAAATTAATGACACCCGCCATTCTGACGTCAGGTTGGCGGGTGCACTTCCAGTTCTAGCTAATGGCTGCTTACTCAAGGGTGAAAGTACTGCCTAAGGTTAGTGCTCGCAATGTGCTTCCACATGTATGAAACACACACTAATTCAGAGAGCCGTTGAAGAGTAATATGGGATTTAATAAATATATCTATAACGCCTGCTGAAATAAAATAGCAATGTTCATTGCCTGCAATGCAGCATTAACATGCAGGCGCTTTTTACAAAAAAGTGATACTTATAGATATATTTATTCAATCCCATATTACTCTTCAACGGCTCTCTGAATTAGTTTGTGTTTCATACATGTGGAAGCACATTGCGAGCTCTAACCTTAGGCAGTACTTTCACCCTTGAGTAGGCAGCCATTAGCTAGAACTGGAAGTGCACCCGCCAACCTGACGTCAGAATGGCGGGTGTCATTAATTTCTTAAATATCTCTGGAGTTCAAAGAGCATATTGCTCGAATTTTGCACTAACTCCTGACGTATACCACACCAGGATTGCTTGATGTACACCCGCCATTCTGACGCTCACCAAATATTCAATAATATACTATAATATACTTATTATGCGAGACTGGAAAGCTCTATGGTAAATAAATAAAATATGACGCAAGAGCTGTGTAAATTACCAACACATATTACCAATATTACCATACGCGTCATCGGGGGTCAAGCCAAGAGCAGACTCCGTAGTCCGCACGATATTTGCACGTATTTTGTGACTTACTTTCTAACTTTTCTTTAAAAATATCATATTTATTGTTACCACCATGTTTTAACATAAACAAATATAGCTTGCATGATACTTATCTCTTATTTTATAAAAAAAAATCGACGATATTTATTTAAGGAAAATTTACCAATCAATCAAATAAGTACTTGAGACTTACTGTGAAACTGAATATGTAACGAATAAATAAATATATATTACCTACGAGTACATGACAGTTACAGTTACAACTAGGGAACAAATCAAATTATTTTATTGAATATTTTTTGATTTGTTCCTTTTTCAAGTAGTCACTAGTCACACTACTATATATAAAATACAAATTGAAATAGATATCATACACGAAAGAAAAAACGACAAGGCCCACTGGTGGCCGAGCTGGCTAATTGTATAGATGGCAGCACCATCTCTCTCGCTATATCGTAATCCTGCAAAGGATTCATATAGGAGGTGCAAGCACTAATTGCTCGCCTTTAGAGTTGGTCAAAAAGGCGCCTAGCCTTATCAGAGATAACATACACTAGAGAAATTTCGTCGGGTACCATGGCGGGCGGGTGGTCTAGTGGTAATGACGTTATCCGCGTAAGCTAAAGACCCGGGTTCGATTGCCGGCTCGGCCACCAGTGGGCCTTGTCGTTTTTTCTTTCGTGTATGATATCTATTTCAATTTGTAATTTATATATAGTAGTATGACTACTTGAAAAAGGATCAAATCAAAAAATATTAAATAAAATAATTTAATTTGTTCCCTAGTTGAATACATAATTAAAATAAACTTAATTATGACCTTGCCACACGGTACGATACAATGTGTTTTCGTAGACACGTAAAGTCGTCACGTTATTGAGTTTAAACCGAAATAACTATTGTTGAGGTTTTGTGTTGCGAGACTTGCGAGCGATTCACGTTGATTTAACGAACTACACGTTTCCTTTGTAAAAAGTAAAATCTGACCAAGTACGTGTCATCAGACACTTGCAAAATATGTGTAGGTTTGGGCATGTAGTGCAATAGAACACGCAAAATCTAAAATCATGACCCATGGACACTACAGTCAAGTAGTCAGTAACCTATACTTATTACTTATCTATACATAATTTAAAAAAATTGGCTAAAATATTATAATTCACTGCCGGACAAAAACTATATTCCACTTCATTTGAAACAAAAAAAGCTGTTTTAAATGTATCGTTTTGTGTACTATTAAATATCACTATGATTATAATCAAGCGGCTCGTAAATTTAATTCATTATAATTACGAAATGAATTGCAGATATTAAGTACAACAGATTAGGTTTTTCCGTACCTGGTACCTACGAGTATTGCGATTTCACCTTTGACCTTAACTCGCGATTTAAGATAATTCACCTTCATTACATGTTGATTGTTGATTATGCGAGTTCTTATTGCAATTACAGCAATTACAATAATTATTAATGTTTAAGTATTCATATTCACAAGACTAAAGCGGGGCGCTGCGCGTTAGTGGTCTAGCAGTAAGATCTTGTGACTTTTAATCCGGAGGTCGCGGGTTAAAACCCCGGCTCGTACCAATGAGTTTTTTGAGATTTATTTGATATTTTCCAGTCGCTTTTCGGTGAAGGAAAACATCCCAATAAAGCCTAGTTGTTACCCTTAGCGTTGAAACTGTTGGAAGGTCAGATGGCAGCCGCTTTTGTAAAACTAGTGCCTACGCCAAATCTTGGGATTAGTTGTCAATGCGGACCCCAGGCTCCCATGAGCCGTGGAAATTAAGAGGACAAAACAAAGATGCGATAAAGATAGACAATCTTCTGACGCGATGAAAATCTTCTCGGAGCAGAAATTCGCTTCTCGCTTTAATTGCTATTGGATGACCGGGTCGATTCCGGTCTAAATTGAACCTAAAAGAGCAAATACAATATATAATTATTTTATTAATACCTTTCAGCTAATAAACCTCAAGGAGTCTCGATTCTCATATGTCTTCAAATCAACCCACACCACACCCCTAAAATTATCAAACAGATTACAGGTTGCATAAAAAATGACCAGCCTATATCAGTTGCAATAAATTAGGTAAGTATATATTACTTTAGACTTGAAAGTAAGTAATGATGGATGAAATATCTAATATCGGTGGAGTATGGAAAACAGGCTTCTTTTCAATTCTGCCAAATGTTGTGTCTGTACTTTCAGCCGCTCACAGGCTCCAATACTTGCGCAGTACTTTCTGGGATCAGAGACTATAAATAGAGTATTTTCAGTTAAAGATCTAGGCGTGGTCTTCGATACGCGTCTCACGTTCCACGAGCACATAGTGTCTCTTGTGGCCGACTGCTATCGAAGACTAGGGTTTGTAGTCCGTAACATGCGGGAGTTTAACGATCCACTGGCCATCAAGCTCGTGTATAACGCTTTGGTTAGAAGCAAATTAGAGGCTTCGTCGATTGTATGGCTACCGTATGAATCCACATACTCGTTAATGCTCGAGAAAGTGCAAAAAGCTTTCCTAAGGTTTTTGTACAAAAAAATGTATGGGTACTACCCGCTTTTGTATCCAACCAAGTACCTCTTGGGAACCCTTGGATACAATTCATTGGAAGTCAGAATGACCTTTAGTTTGTTAGGTACTGCGTGTCGAGTGCTGCGCGGAGAGTCAGATTGCCCGGAACTAGTTAGCCGCCTCGTGCGACTGTATGTTCCGGGAGTCTCCAGAATAGATCTCAGGCCTCGAAATAAAATAAAAAATCGGCTATTGATGAACTAAAATTCTAGTAGGCAGTTTTTGTCTGAACTCTTTGGCCATATGCCATCTGAGGTGTTCCAATGGTATATTTAACACTAGTGTTTATTTATAATGATAATGGCCTTAAAACCGTAACAAATAAATACAATAGAGGATTTAAAAGTTGTAAGTATGTTTAAGATTTTCAGTCAATGATCTGTTTTTTTTGAAAAGTTTTGATGACTATGATGAATCCTGCTACTTTGCCATTTATTTTTGCAATTGTATTAGTTATAATAAGATAAGAGGAATATATTTGCGACCATCATTTGGACCCAATCATACAATTTAATTGGGGGACACCTTACACATATCAACCTAGCCCCAAACTAAGCAAAGCTTGTGCTATGGGTGCTAGGCGACGATATACTTACTTATATGTATAGATAAATACATACTTATATACATAGAAAACATCCATGACTCAGGAACAAGTATCTGTGCTCATCACACAGATAAATGCCCTTACCGGGATTCGAACCCAGGACCCCGGCTTAGTAGGCAGGGTCACTACCGACTGAGCCAGACCGGTCGTCAATTGGTTCAATATGTTTGTTGTCACTTCGCACGATACTGTTCTCACGCTGTTTCTAAACCTATCGCGCTATTTATAAGACAAGTCTAAATATTTCAACCTCCACAAGTCCATAAGTTCAAGAACATGACTATAGGTTAGATACAAGGAGACATAATCATAAAAATACTATTCACTACTCTCGCAAGCCAACCGATACAAGAAAATGCAAATTTCATATTTTATATGGGATTATGTCTATCGCGCCTGCCTGCCCGTGAGTTTTTGATTATTTTTTCCACTGACAGAGCTGACTTGCCAGAGTATAACTTACTATGGCTTGTCATATACTAAACAAAAAAAAGTCAAATTCATAACCAAACTAAACTAGTTTACTTCTGGAGGAACTGCTTTGTCAAACGAATATAAAATTTTGTAAACAGAGTGATTGTATAGATTTGCCTTTGGTATTTAAAAGGAAGTCACGGTTTACTGTGATTATGAAAACAAGGTTTTATTTATGCTGTTAGAAGTTCAAATATCCTTACACGCTTACACGTATGTGCTTGTTACAAAAGAAATATTTAAAATCTTATTCCTTGAATTAAATTGTATACAATAATTGTACATGACTCCATTTTACATAGTTGTTTAATACTTCACGTATTAAATTTGTACCTAATCAATTCAGTCTTATTTTAAATTTAAACCAGTCAATAGTAACAATACATATAACATTATGTTGTGTATAATGCTCTATAGGTTTTTTACCGGCACATCGGCATCGAATAATAACGGGTTTCAGAATGAGTTATCGGCTGAAATGTATTCTCTGTCGTAACGTAACGGTATCAACACGGGCTGCCGTTTTATTAAGTAGAACAGACCTATTTAATTTGTCAGAAATTATTATTAGTTATTTAGTACATAAGGAAGATTTCGTTTAAATAATACACAATAAGTAGTTCAAGTAAGTACTATATTTATAATATAAATAAATATAAATAAATATAAATATATTATAGGACATTCTTACACAGATTGACTGAGGCCCACCGTAAGCTCAAGAAGGCTTGTGTTGTGGGTACTCAGACAACGATATATATAATATATAAATACTTATATACATAGAAAACATCCATGACTCAGGAACAAATATCTGTGCTCATGACACAAATAAATGCCCTTACCGGGATTCGAACCCTGGACCGCGGCGTAGCAGGCAGGGTCACTACCGACTGCGCCAAACCGGTCGTCAAAGATACTTTTCCCTATAGCTTATAGATGAATCCTGGTCACGGCACCAAATTGAAAAATATGTGTAATGACCAATATGTAAATGTTTTAAAAATATTTTATACATTTTATACTTCCCTTTATCGTGCACTAAAGTATCTTTATCTACTCGCATACACTATACTGGAGCTGTGAAAGGATGAATTTTTACCTCCTTTGTGGTGTATTTTTAATATCATTTTTTTTACTAAAATGTTGACAATAAATGATAAAAGTCAGCTGCTCGCCTCGTGACATACCTGAACTCTAACCAGTGGAGAGTTGACGTAAAAATCAGCATTATACGGCATTAGTATACAATGAGTACAATGACCATGTTGTTTATCGCACAGCTGTTTTGCCTTTTCTTTTAGATTTATTTGTGGATTTAGCATATTAATTTGTTTAATGGAATGTAATAACAAACAGATGTTATTAAGTAATAAACATACTGTCTAGAATTGCGAACCAAGGTTAATTATTACAAAAGTTGTATTGGAAAATAAATCGGACAATGCTAACCGATACTACATTTACAACCTTACAACGAATAGTTATTTGTTATACAAGGGGGCAAAGTTGTATTTTAACGCCGAGTGTGGAATTGAAAAACGAGCAAGTGAAAGGATTCTATAGTTGAACCACGAGCGAAGCGAGTGGTTCCAGAATAGAATCCTGAACTTGCGAGTTTTTTAACACACGAGAAGTAAAATACATTTGCACCCGAGTGTAACACAAAACTTTTCCCCTCACTATAGCGAGGAAACTACAACGCAAAAAACGCGTTTATCACTGCTTCCAGTAGTTCCACAGGTGGTAAATCATCTTTATTACTAGATTCACCTACTTTTATCAATTTTAAAGCAGTTAATTTGACTTTATTCAAGGTCAAATTACTTTACCCACTAGTGGATAAAATGCGTTTTTGCCCGCTGGTATTAAAGGACAAAACACGTGTTTCCAAGCTAGTGAGGGGAAAATAAACTTATTGGGCCATTATTTCGACTAACGTCATTTGTACGTCAATGCAAATTGTATACTAGCCAGTCTAGTTTGATCGTTTATCGTCATTCTGTACGAGTGTTAAATTAAAACTAGAGGGTATCAATAAGTTTTTCTCCATCTAATAAGTTTTCAAAAATGCATGAGCTTTTTCCCTTTTCAATTTGTTTTTTATCATGCAGAAACGTCTGCGAGCGATATTACATATTTTTAAAATAAAGGAAAAATTGAAAAATTCACACTTCCGGCAGGCCCAACTGCATAGTTGCGCAAAGCCTGTCGGAGGTGTGAATTTTTAAATTTTTCCTTTAATTTAAAAATATGTTTTCCCTTTTAGTCATTCGTTTCCTGATTTGTTGGAGGTTACAAAAAATCCAAGATGGCGATGAGATAACAGTTGGAACTTGGAACACTTACTAGTTTTATGGAAGCGAGGACAAGCGAAAGTATGCAAGCCAAATTGAGAAAGTCTATGCAGTTTTTCACTCGCGTCTCTCTTTTAAATACATAAGTATACTTATTGACCTTGACTGCCACATTTTATGAATTGCGCTACCTACTCTTTAAATCTTATTAGGTAGCACTCTAGCCTACTTCCGAAAGTTCCAAAGCACACTCTCCTTTCCGACCGAGACTGTGGCCGGCCGAGACATCATACAACTTAGTTCACGGCCGAGAATCTCGGCCGGACCTCACCTTTCGTTATCATAACATTCTCTCAATCAGCTGACGCGGTCACGTGACACATAGTATTTGTAAACCGAACGTCCTCGCCCGACCTTTGTTTGTACAGTGCCCCACACATGCTGCCAAACACGCCCTTATTTCTACTGTTGAAAAGTATGGGTGATTGACTGTGTGTCGCCTAGCGTACTCTGCTTTTAGTTCACACCGCGCACCGTGACCGTTGTATTTTTGGAACGATTAGGGCTAGACTACATCCTATAATAGCTACAATGCCTAGAATTATTTATTTAATTGCTGGTTGTTTCTATGTTTAAAGTTTAACTTTCTGAATATTTTGTAGGTACATGAAGCAGGCATTACAAATGTGTAAATTTGAAAGTGTACCGAATCCAAGAGTATCTATGTAGCAAGCGTTACGTTGAAATACCGTTTGGCCTGTTTGTCACTCTGAATAACACGTCGACGAAGCATGATAGCCAAAATAAAGGCAATTAATCTTCTTTTCATTAAAGTCAAAGTAGTTTGCAAGTTTTATGTTACAAGAACGGGTAAATGACAAATTGGGCAATCGACAAGATGAGAATTAGACGAACGGATACTGACTAATAGACGAATGGTGAAGAATTGATTAGCAAGTTCAATGATAATAAAATAATCACTGTAATCAGATTGAGCTGATTGAGACACCAGAATAACAACGATATGTCCATTCAGGCCTTCGGTCTGCTGACCTTATTATGCTTCACCTCGATAAGATTGTGGACAATGTGGACCAATTCAGTAGGGCGCCGACTTTTCGACCGTACTAATCCATACTAATATTATAAATGGGAAAGTGTGTGTGTCTGTTTGTTTGTCCGTCTTTCACGGCAAAACGGAGCGACGAATCGACGTGATTTTTTAGGTGGAGATAGTTGAAGGGATGGATAGTGACATAGGCTACTTTTTGTCTCTTTCTAACGCGAGCGAAGCCGCGGGCAAAAGCTAGTAACATATACTTACAAGGTATGTAACCGAACGCACAAATGCTTATGAAAATATCTTTATCGTAGCTACTCGTATCTCTATCGCTCTTCCGTATTGGCGCGACAGAGCCAGACCGCGTTTTGATCGGCGTCTAGCGTCCACGATTGTCATAGACAGGAATCGCATCTGAAAAGTCGTTCAATTGTTTTTTTGTTTTGATCATTACATACGTTTGTTATTTAAACGAATGCGATAAGCATCTAGGGCAGTTTTGCTCACTGCATTCCGTGTTTGTTTGGATGTTTATTATTGCGTGCACATAATATATATCGGTGAATGTAATCAATCGAATTCATAATTATGTATACACATGTTTTCACCTTAATCCATAGTAATAGGGTCACACACATAATTTATGAAAATTAACTGTTCATACAAATTCTTAAAATTTTGATTTTGTTTTATTGTAATACATATACATATCAAACATACTCAAAACAAGTTCGAATCGTCATCATTCTTTCCGTGATTGTTGTGAAGTTTTTGTGTACACGCTAAAGATAATTATTCTAGATATAATTATCGGAAACAGATTATTATACCAGCATCAAAATAATAGACTGAATCCGGTAATCAGTCATTATTTTCACGAAACTTAATTGATTTAACATTCTTGTTCTCGAACAGATGTAACATGTATGCGTTGCAATATTATATCTATCATAAGTATTGCTATCTAGACTATCAAGTGCTGTATCATAAGTATTGCAAGCCAGACTATCAAGTGCTTTTGGTTTTACCCTGGGTGTCGTAGAAGTCGACTGGGAACAGGTTCCACTGTGGTGTGGGCGATGGGTTAGCAACCTGTCACTAGTGGCACTGGCACTGCAATGTCAAAATGTTACTTTCAACCCCTAAATTGCTAAGAGAGTGGCACTGATGTTTGCACAGTTGTATAACTTGTATAGGTCAGCAGTTCTCAAAAGGTTTGTACAAAAATTAAGGAAAGAGTTTTTTTTTTATTCCTATTTTGTTACCAAGATTTTTTTTTGATGAATTGAGATTTTACTAAGTTTTATTTCGTCATTAAGGTTCTCTAGTATCTATATTTTCTTAATAATAACAATTATTCTGTATATATTTTACGAAAGTCGACTTATATTACTAAATATTGGTAACGAAATAGGATCAATAAAAATTTGCTGACGTGGCTATGTACAAACTTTTTGAGCACTGCTGAGGTATGCTCTCGCTGCGCCATTTAGGAATACAGACGTGAGTTTATGCATGTGTGTGTGCAATGTACATATACTTATTAACAGACAATTCGACTTGCATTCTATAATATGCGAAACAATATCACCGGAAGCATCCAATATAAAACAATCGGCTACTACCGTTTCCATGGGGACGGACAGTAATAGTTATTTGTTATACAAGGGGGCAAAGTTGTATTTTGACGCCGAGTGTGGAATTGTAATTTATATTAAGAAAATAAAAAAAAAACTTTTTTAGTTTTATTGAAGAATACAATAAAATAATAGTCTTATTTAAATAATATAATGAAAGACCCAAAAATTAAGATTTTACGCTCTTCTTGGACGATTACTCCACTATAGTTGAACCACGAGCGCAAAAAGCGTGGAGAAATTAGGAAATATTCTAGAGGAATCATACCGGGATCTTGTTTGTACAAATTTGTTTCTATGAGTTTTATGTCGCAAAAGTCTGTTTCTTCATCTTCAATTTCTGATTCCCTAAGAGCGAATTATGTTATCTGTAATTTAATCCAATAAAAGCAATATGTGTCTGCAACCACCACAAACATTATTATTAAATTATGTAGTTGTATAAACCCGAGGTACTACGCATAGGACTTAATAGTGTATTTCGTAAAATATTTCAACTTAACTCCACTAATAAAAAAGAAGATAATTTAAAAATTAGTAAAAAATTGCTCAAAATTACAGAATAAAAGTCACGGAAAAATAACAGTTTGCACCCGAGTGTCAAACTCAAATACTAGAAAAAACAGTTTAGATTGGCGCGAAATTTTAAATTCCTACTGGTAGGACCTCACTATATAGCGAGGAAACTACAACGCCTTAGGAGGATAGCGAGGAAACTACAACGCAAAAAATGCGTTTATCACTGCTTCCAGTAGTTTCACAGGTGGTAAATCATCTTCATTACTAGATTCACCTACTTTTATCAATTTTAAAGCAGTTAATTTGATTGTATTCAAGGTCAAATTACTTTACCCACTAGTGGATAAAATGCGTTTTTACCCGCTGGTATTAAAGGATAAAACGAGGATAAACGATTCCGAGCTAGTGAGGGGAAAAATAAATTGCTATTTCATTTCGCAGCACTTTGAGCTCTATAACCATTCTGGATTCATTGCTAATTGAACAAGGCGCTTTAAACAGTTGCGGATAAATGGGAAATTGCTTATACCAGTAAGGTGAGGGAAGATTGAAGGTTTTTTTTTCGGTAAGATAGAAAACCGCCCGCCCGATCGTAGTGCTTCGTTATATGGAACATATTTTATCTTATTCATCAAGAAAAACTGTTCAATCTTCCCCACTTTCCCTTACCTACAATGCAATACAATTACTCTTTATTACACGCCTCGATGGAGAAAAAAATACAAAGACTACAGAAAATAAGAAGAGGCAAAACCCATCAATAAGGGCCCATTTAGACGGTACGAGAACTCGCATACGAGTTTTGTTACATTGCGGTATTTGATGGCTGTGCAAAATTTTATCTAACCTCAACAGCCCGCAATGTAACTAAAATCGCATGCGAGTTGGCACACCGTCTAAATCAGGCCTAAGAGTTATGCCGTCAATTATGTGTGTTCAGCATACCAATTTTTGTCAATATCGAAGACGTGACCCAAAAACACAAACTTTTTGGGAATTGCTTTATTAGACTAAAAATATAGGTCAGATTAAATTGGTACGTATCGATATTGTATAATCCGATATTATACGTTGTTTGTTGAGCTAATGATATCATCTTGTCGCGAAGAGCGCCGTAATCTCGAGGTTACGCATGGGGCGACAAAATAAAACTCGATTGTTCCATAATCTGCTCAATATCGGGCGGACTTTGCTCCGTGACGTTGGTTATCCGGATTGAAGGACCATTGTGTTCAATATAAAACGCCATTCAAAATGAATGCCCCTGAGATTAACATGTCAATCGAATTTCAAAAACGATGAATAAAGAGCAGTATCGCAATCTCTTTGTTTACTTACGTGTTGAATGTTATCACAATTTGTTCAAACAACCCTTCATTTCATTACAAAATTGTACTCATTAGGTACATCGTGGGATTCGTGAGATATGGGTTCGATTGTGGCGTGGACTATGGGCTATCAACCTGTCACTGCAACATCCCAGTTTCGTTTTCATTTAACCCCTTGCAATTGCCTGGCTTTGTATTGCTAAGAGCGGCACTGAAACTTGAGCGGTTTCATGTGCTCTGTCTACCTTGTGTGACTCTGTCTGCCTTCAATACAGGCATCCATATTAATATTATAAATGGGAAAGTGTGTGTGTCTGTTTGTTTGTACGTCTAACGGCAAAACGGAACGACGAACGGGCGTGATTTTTTAAATTGTAGATAGTTGAAGGGATGGAGAGTGATATACTTTTTGTCTCTTTGTCACCCCCCACTTCCCTTAAATAAGGGGTGGACTTTTGTATGGAGCATTCCGCAAATTTCGAATTTAACGCGAGCGAAAGCTAGTAATTTTATATATATAACTACTAGCTTTTGCCCGCGCTTCGCTCGCGTTAGAAAGAGACAAAAAGTAGCCTATGTCGCTTTCTATCCCTTCAACTATCTCCACCTAAAAAATCACGTCAATTCGTCGTTCCGTTATGCCGTGAAAGACGGACAAACAGACACACACACTTTCCCATTTATAATATTAGTGTGGATTTGTGCGTAGATTTATGAACAATTGAACATTCACTAAATGGATAATAACTACTATATATTTGATATGTGAAAGGACATTAGCTCAGCAATTGACATTCGTTATCAAGGGCGGGAACTCGAGGTTGTCGAGATGTCATAACATTGCACGGGTAGAACCAGTGGCATGATCAATCCGTTCCAATCTAAAAAGTCCTATGTGTCTCTTGAGTCTCTTAGTGTATATGACTTTTTGACACTGTAGTATTATTAGCGTAGTAACATTGGCTAGGCGGTCGTGAACTGAGGCCAAGTATGCAAGGGCAACTGCTAGGGGACCCGTGATGGTAGACGGGAGATCCGGTGACAAGTAATTGTAATATATGCGGAAGTACGGTGTATAGGACAAGTGCCAAATATGTGTGAAAATATTGCACTATTAGACCAAAGGCCGGAACGGAATAGAACACTGAGTAGACTTATATTGACCGGGATATAGACCGTGATTACCTTTTTGATTTTTGTTGAGCTCTCAATATGTCTAATGAAAATAACCGTGAATCATTCAAAACTCACTTTGAGTAGGGTCTAGTCTAGTGATTTTCGGATGCGGTTTTTGTGGGGTAGTTTCCCAATTTGATATTAATTTAGATCTAGACTGACATATATCCGCTGTTCTGCGCCCAAAAATGGTAGCACAGCAAAAAAATCCGTTCATTTTGCTAATATTTTCTTAGACATTGAAGAATGAGGTTTAATTATGTAGTTGAAACAAAGATCTATTAATGAATAGATAGTAGGTACCTAACTAATTTGTCATCGATTACTAGCCTATTATCTACTAAATTACTGACCTACCTTTAATGCGGTTATCCAACTGCTGATTACGGAAATCTTTAAAACAAATAACTTTATCATTAGTTGATTACTTTCGGTTTGTGTTTCCCATAACTTATCGATAAAGCAACAAAAATCCTTATAACTGTGTAATAATGATGATTATTAATTATACCTAGAACAGTAGTTTTTATTTACAATTTATGGAAAATATACACGAATTCCATCCGTGAGGACCGTGAGTGACATCATCGACTTTGAATGCTCGATAAACTTATTAAACTTATCATGTCGACAGGACTTCCACTTAGATAAAGTTGATAAAACTAATGTCAGGTGTAATCTGGTAATACTTATCTGTATGGAAACTAGACTGAGATATGCCGATGAATCAGGTGTAACGATTTTATTTGGTAAAACAATTTCATAAGATTTATCTGATCTAGATTCAGAAGTCTATACTAGTTTGATCTAACTTATAAATCTTAATCATCAAACAGCAAACATTTGCCATTTACTGTTTTTCTATCAGTTCAATTGAACTGTGAACCATAATCACCAAAATTATTACGTCACACACAATACCAAAGTATGTTTGTGTTTTCGTAATGCATCCTCTTTACGGTGAGGCAACGTGATGGGCTTTCAATTTAACCCTTTCACTGCTTAAAGTCACCACAACTCGAACTATTAAGTCAAACTATAAAACTAGCGGTGCGCCAAAGATTTCCGACAAGGTTACCTTCTACAACATTTTCTATATCACTCATAACGTTCCCCTTGTTGCAGTTACCTGGTCTCCGGAGACGCCGACGGCAAGTGCTACATCTGGGACTGGAAGAGCACGAAACTGTACAAGAAGTGGAAGGCCCACGATGGCGTCTGCATCACGGCGCTGTGGCACCCTCACGAGCCCAGCAGGTTGCTGACCGCTGGGTGGGACGGCGTTATCAAGTATTGGGATTAAGAACTTTAAAGTGAGGTGTACAAATTGTATTTGAGAGATTTTGAATAATAATTGCTAGATAAGATCAGTGCTGTGTAATTCTTTCAGAATCCCCCATAGAAAAGTATCTATAGTGTCTGAGGGACATGTCCATAGACAAAAGTTAAAGGACTGTACTTGTGCGGCACAAGTACATTGTGCCATCTCTCGGTTGATGACTGAGGCGACCCTCATTTCTGTAAGGAGGTTTCGGTTTCGATTTCGGTTTCAGTTACTCAAGTAACTTTCGTTGGATTTCGGTGGATGTAACCGCTTACCTCGCCCCTGACGTGACGTGTAATTATGATGTATAAAATTAATTTAATTTCCAATAGTTGTTATTAAGTATTTATCCTACATCTTGTGATTTTTTGTGTTATCACAGCATTTTGACCACGGCTCATGAGAGCTCTTTTAGCTATTAATACCAGAATTCGTAGTAAGTAGGCACTGTTATACGAAAGCGACTAACCATCTGACGTCCCACAGTGGTAACCTAGACCTATCCTAATAGCACGGTAACGCGGTGTTGATAAGTGTAATAACCTAACCACAAAATTAAAACTGAAAAAACCGGCCAAGAGCGTGTCGGGCCACGCTCAGTGTAGGGTTGACTACGGAACCCTAAAAACCCCCGACCGCGACATAGTGGACGTGGACCGATTTTAATGAAACATGGCTAAGAACACTTCCGACTAATTCAGCTTTCAAACAAAAAAACTAAATCTTAATCGGTTTCTCCATTCGAGAGCTACGATGATACAGACAGACACACACACACACACCTTAGAACACCCCGTAGTTTTTGCGTCGGGGGTTAAAAAGACAAGCTAATACAATGATTTGGTAAGATTGTAAATGGAAAAATATCGAGTAGGTAGCATGTAGGTAACTTGACGTGTTATTATGCTGATACACAAGACATGACTAATGACTATGCGTTATCAGCTGATATAACAAGGTATCTACATTGTTACTATGAAAGATACGAGTATTATGGACATTAATGGTGCTTTCAAACCTAAGCCATCACAATAACTTATGAGAGTCATTAGATTTTCTTATACGTCAGTCAGTCTATTTACACGCAATCGCTAAAGAGGAAGTTAATGGGCCGTCTAAAATGCCTATTGTTTCAACATTTTCATTGCAGTTGTTCGCTTCTTAGCACATACCTAACAGGTAAAATTATTCATCTTGTTCTACGGATGAACTTGTTGAGCTGAATGTTTGCGCATCAGAGTCGGAGCATTGACACAATGTATTGGTGACATTAATAAAATTATATTAACCTTGAACTGCACATTCATGACTATCTGTACGAGTAGTGAGACCAGGAAACCTCTGTTTACATTTAACGTATTGTTTCCATGAACTTGAGAGTTCGAATCGAACTTTCTGGCAGTCGAAGTACTCGATTGCCTCGGGTATTGGAGCTAGTGCGTTTTCACATTATCCATCCGATATCGGATAGGACCAATATCCCATACATTGAAGCCGCCATCTTTGATTTTTGCCTTTGAAATCCGATATTGGATTGATAATGTGAAAACGCACTTAGGAACCGTGAGCTGCGAAATTTGCATGCAGAAATTGATAAATTCACCATGCACTTTTACAGCTCACTGTTCATAGGTTAAACTTCAATTTTTGCGTTAGGCTTTCCATTTTCATCATGCGTTGCGCTCTATGAATGAATACTTTCCATACTTGTATACTTCTGGCATACATTTGGTCCTTCGAGCCGGATCTTCGAAAAACTGACATTGCTGAGAATAATTATTAAACGTAAACTTCCCATTGTTTCCACTCCACCCAATGTCCATTTCCAATAATTGACATTCTTTTCATCAGTTTTAACTAGCAGGATGCGTGGAATATTGGGATATGTGATATGCTGATATGTATAGTTTCTGTCGACAAATGTTATTTTTCTGCTATCTAAAAAGTAATGATTTGTGTTATTATGGAATTTTATTATCGTTCATGAGTGCATTTAATGTATGAGATAATCTAGCAGTTGTTAGTTACCGAATCATCATTAAGGCTGCAGATAATAAAACAATTGAAAACTTTGATCACTTTTTTAATTTCTCCCCCAACCCATACCATAAACCATAAATAGGATAAACAGGACATAGAATACACAGAACATAACTTAACATTTAATATTTTTATCTTTTTTCTCTTTTGCTCAGCAATTGTCGTGGGGAACCATTGAAGTGACTAATATGGAAGCTAGGCCACTAGGGGAAGCTTGTAGGGCTCCTCGTACATGACGTCGAACTTATATTCCATACTGCATTCGCGGCATGCACCATTCTTTATAAACTGGTTGAAACTTATATTGTTTTCATGGAATGCTTCTGTCAGGGCAGTGACTAGCTGGTCGATCATTTCAGGCGTGTGGTGCGGGCCGGGGGCGAACCGCAGCCGCTCCTCCCCACGGGCCACGGTGGGGTAGTTGATCGCCTGAACGTAGTGGCCCCGCTTCATGAGCGACTCCGCCACCAGCGCCACCTTGTCCGCTCCCTTAATAGGCACAGGCACTATGTGACTCACGGACGGTAGCTGAGGAAGACCGGCGACCAGTAGAGACAGCTTTAAGTACCGGACCATGGCCTGATGTTTTGCTCTAAGCGAACGGCCTTCCTCACTCGCGAGAAGTCTAATGGATGCCAAAGAACCCGCTAGAACGGGTGGCGGCAGTGCTGTCGTAAAGATGAAACCGGGTGCAAGTGATCTCACAGTGTCCACCAATAGGGAAGAACCCGCAATATACCCACCCACATTGCCAAAGGCTTTACCCAGCGTACCCGATACTATGTCTATCATGTGTTCAATTCCTCTCTCCTCTCCAATACCAGCACCATGTTTCCCATACAGGCCCACTGCATGGACCTCATCCACAAACGTTAAAGCTCCATATTCATGTGCAATTTCGCACATTTCCTCTAGAGGACAGATCGCTCCACTCATGGAGTGTACAGTCTCAAATACGACTAGTTTAGGTACACCTTTCGGTGACGCCTCCAACATCTCACGGAGATGATTGGGGTCATTGTGCCTAAATATATGCTTAGGTGCTTGGCTGTGCCGGATACCCTGGATCATGGAAGCATGGTTACCAGCATCGGAATAGATATGGCAGCCTGGAAGAAGTTTTCCAAAGTGGAAAGTGTTGCATCATTGGCAACATAGCAAGAACTGAAGATGAGGGCAGCTGGCTTTTTGTGGAGCTTGGCAATTTCTGCCTCCAGTTGCTCGGTCATCTGCGAGTTACCAGCAATGTTGCGGGTGCCTCCGGCCCCAGTGCCGTACGCCTTGATGGCGCTGACGGCGGCGTCCTGGACGGCGGGGTGGCGGGACGTGCCGAGGTAGTCGTTGGCGCACCACACGGTGACACGGTTGTTGGCGGCACCCTCCAAGGCTTGAGGATAGGCGCCCTCGGCCGCGAGCCGCGACACTTTTCGGAACACACGGTAGGAGTAATCCTTCTTCTTGGCGTTAATCTGGTCGTGGAAAAACTTCTCATACTGGTAGGGGCTGCGGTCCACGATGTCCTCGGTCATCTCGCGCGGGGCCTCCGACACGATCGGGTTCTCCTGGATGAACGGGCACTTGGTCTCGTCCTGGCCCAGTGAGCGGAACCCGCGGCTGATGATAGGGCAGTAGTTCCCGTATTGCTTCATCAGGGTGGCTCCATAGTTCCTCACGAACGCCTGGTTCAACGATCCCAAGAACGGACAGGGCATCTTTACGTAATGTATTACACGGTCACGACAAACACTTGCGATAAACTTAAGTAATGATCGATGTTTTGAGGTCAACGTTGGCTCGCACTGTAGCCGAACGTTTCGCGGTCTGGCCGGAGTTCAACTGGTGTCTTGAACGACGGCGCCTTTCATTTATAAAGTCTGTGTCATATCGATTGCTCCACACTGATTTCTGAACAGTCAACACGTAAAATTTGGAGTTTGTTTTCGCAATGTAAAAGAGTTACACAAGATTGAATGGGCAGACGACGTAAGTGTCATTGAGCACAGTGTCACTTTTTCGCGAATGCTATTGGTGGATACTGATTTTTTTGACAGACACAGAAGTAGTTGGAAACACTGTCAGTGATGTCATATTCGTGTAAATTGACAGATAAACTTTGAATTCATTTACTTTAATTGAAAATAAGAAATTAATAAGGTATTTCATATAAAAATACCTTAAAACCGTATTAAATATTTCTATCAGGTATTTAAGATATGTTTAAGTTACTAATAAAACCGTCTTAAAATGTGCTGATTTTATATTCTACCAAACGTCAGTGTCAATGTCAAGTCAGCTGTTATATCAATATCATTGACAGATTTTTGATAACATTGCTAGGTTTTGGTGTGTAAAATTCTTGCATCTAAATTGAAATAGATAATATTAATTATGTTCACTCTACACAACCAACTGGAGTTACGACGAGTAACAATATCTAGTCTAATAACATGCATATACTTACCCAGCATAGTTTCAGTGATCTCATACAAGGGTTTACTTTACTCCGTGGGGAACGGATCTTCATTCTACATTTTGGTTCTTATTTTCGTCGCGGAACTGCTTAAATCATTCTACCTGAACTCGACAAATGATATCTTAGCGAAGAAAGCTAAAGTGAGCAAGAATAGAGCGGGCGATATGTTGAAAGGATTTGGATTCCTTTTAGGGGTTATGTTCTGTTTTTTTATTGGAATAATCCTATTCGGAGCTCCGGTGTTGGATTGTCATGAAGAGACGCTGATGTTGTCGAGTTTGCTGACGCTTTTGACTGTGTTTCCATTGGTCGCGCATACTGGAGTGGAGACATCAATGCAGTTGTTGTTTGGAGTGAAGAGCTTTGCGAGAGACAGTGTGTTGGAGATGTTGGTGAACAACGCGCTGCTGACGGTGTGCGGGGCGTGGCTGGGCGCGGTGGTGATCCCGCTGGACTGGAACACGCCGTGGCAGGTGTGGCCTATCCCCTGCTACCTTGGGGCCATCGGTGGCTACCTGCTCTCTAATGTTCTCAATGTGTTGAAAGTTGCGTTACTAAGTGCAGCGCAAAAATACCCTGGGTTGAATTTCCTTGTAAATATTTTAAACAAAGTTCATTTGAAGTAAGGTTCTGTTTGTTTTTTATATTTGGGATAAGACATGATGGCTGACTAAAATGTGTATTATTTTATAAAACAGTATTACAGACATAGCATTTAACAAGTTAATTCTTGAATTGTTGGCTGACCTACACCAAAAAAGTGTGATTTTTTTGTAAGTGTTTACATGACATAGTGGAAATTTAAAAATTCATTCCTTTTAACTTCACAATTGGATTGGCTGGTTATGATATAAATTCTGATGAGAACTGAGTTTCAATATTTAAGAAAATGCCTAGGTAATGGCAAAGAATAGAGTGGTATAAATGCAATTTTTCATTAATTAAAAATTAAAATATCATAATTTGTTCACTTGTCAACAGTTGCTTTAACTTGCTGTCACCTGCTCATGGCCAACAAATATAAGTTGTAAAGGGATGAGGAAACTGTAGGAAATACTACTTAATTAACCGACTTCAAAAAAGGAGGAGGTTCTCAATTCAACTGATTTTTTTTTTATATAAATATTTAAAGGCAAGTTGCTTTAATTCCAGTGATATTTCTTATTGATGAGACTTGAATGTAAAAAGCTAACTTGTTTCTGTAAAATGATAACTTTTGGATAGTTTCCTCAACCACTGTCAGATATGGAGTAGCCAAGGTGTCAAGAGCTATTAAGGCATTAAGGTGCCTATTTGCAATGTGATTTTACTAGGTACACCTTCTATCTCATGGTGACTATGGTGTTGTGACATACAGGACTAATTCCGTAATTATTTATATTATGTACAGTACCGAAGTGAGGACTGAGGAGTTACACCTCACAAAAGTTTCATGTTTTGAACTCTTCATCATTTTAACATGTTTTTCCGTTGTCATCTTGTTACTGTGACTAAGGGCCAGTTGCATCAACCACTTTTGACAGACACATCATTGTCACACAGCAGACCTCAATGGAGCTTCCAATACAATAAAATTTACCGATCGCTTTAAAGGTGACAGACAGTTTGATGCAACCGGCCCTTAATATGTGTATGACTCCTAAATATGCGTGACTCATAAAGAGAAGAACTGCGGGGCACTTCTGGATGAGATTGGCCCAGGATCGGGATAAGTGGTGTACACGAAGGGAGGCCTATGCTCAGCAGTGGGCGATTAATGGCCGAAATGATGATGATGATAAAGAAAACTTCCTGTATTAGTAAATTATTAATTTTATTTATGTATTCTGTTAAATATTTACATAGCCTATATAATAGTCTACATTATATTAATAAAATATGAAACTTAACTTGATCACATTATATTGAACCCTATAATATGCATGTAACAGACCATGGCAACATGTCTACCAACTGTAACATACTCGCAACCAAACTTTGTAAAAAGTAACAATAGTTAACATGCTAAGGCCTTGTTGATATTTTAGGAAGTTTTCTTTGATGACAATATATTTCCCAGTTATTTATGTTTGTATGGCACCATCAAACCTTGCAAGCAATAAGTGCCATTTACATTATAGATTTGACTGCCTTCCCTTTCAAGTTTCCCTCCAGTAGATTACATAGCCATAGGCCAGTATAGTAAGAAACGTCTCAAGTCATCATAACCAACATGTGACCCGAGACTGTCTTATTTACATGCCAAGGTGTGTATACTTTTCTGTTCGACAGGGCCAAGAAGCCGTAACTTCGTTTAGCGCAGAAGCCTGTAATTTGTCCCTTTCCGGCCGGAGGACAGAAAGTATTATTTTCTTTATCTTTCTACATTCTGTGTCTTGTAAACTGGGAAAGATATTTTATCACCAAAGCAAAACTCCTGAATAACTAGTTCTATGACATTTAAATAATGCTTACATGACACTTTACAAATTGTGTTACCGATTACACTATTTACATTGAAAAAGTAACGACTATATTATGTCATAGTCAATAATATAGTTGAATTAAATACTAGTGGCAACTAGAGTTTGCATTATCCGACGAGTTTTTAATAATCGAATAATTCGGATAATACAATTTTTATTATTCGAATATTCGAATAATTCGGATAATTTATTAAACGGAACAAAATTAATGTATAAGCGTGAAATTGATAACGGCTGAGATAGATGAGCGCCATAATGCGAAATGTAGGAGGTAGGGCATAGCGAATGATATTCCGCTTTGTGTGGTAGGGCACAGCACAGCGGATATCGTCTCGCTCGAATCTAGAGCAGAGTCCAACTGGGGTAGTACCTCCGCCTTACAGAAGACCGCAGCCAAATAGCACTAGACCCTACTCATAGTGTTGTGTTCCTGCCGGTGAGTAAGGCTGCCAGAGCTCAACGAGGGTGCGGTGTGCTGATGACGGGAGGACTTACGGAACTAACTTGTTCCGTCTATTGTCCTTTGAGTCGTCGGCAACCCGAACCCTCCTTTTTGCTATGTACTTAACACAGCAAAAGGGAGTGTACAAGTTTCTAATGGGGTGGCAACGCGCATGTGACACTGTTTGAGTTGCAGGCGTCCATAGGTTACGGTGACCGCTTTACATCAGGCGGACCGTATACTTGTTTGCCACCGACGTAGTATAAAAAAAAAAAATGTACCTACATATTTTATTTATTTTTGCGTAAATCAGCAAACTGTAGAAATTAAAACACACCTAGCTCTCTATCTCTATTTCGTTCTATGACTAGAATCTTGCAATCAGATAGTGAGCTGTTGATATAAGACAGTAGTAGTAATTAGTTAGGTGTAAAGTATAAGGAGAAGTTTTTCTGACAACACCTTTACCTTGGAAATGGATGGTAGAGAGGATGGCTTGTTGAGAGTGGAACGTGAGACAACATCATTGGATATAATGATGGTTATAGGGCCATACAGCGTTGTCATATTATCCGATCCGATATCGGATGTAGGAAGGATGTCAAAGGCAAAAATCAAAGATGGCGCCTTGAATGATTTCGAGAATGTTTAGGAGTCGGTCCTCCGCTCGATCGGATCAGATACTCATCTTAAATCTGCGGGGGCCCTTCCGGCTACACTTCGACCCATCGGGATCTTTTGTGAAATTACCCCCTTCGATCTTAAGATCCTTCAGCTATTCAGGAGCTTCTCGACCATCTCCACGTATCGGATGATGAGGCTCATGGGTAGCTCTCTGATGTCCTTTGGTACAAGGTAGCCTGCTCCAAAGTTCTTCATTCTTTGTCTGGAGAGGGCATGACATTCACACATTAGATGTCTGATGGTCTCTTCCTCTTCGCCGCACATGCGACAATCAGTGTAGTCAGCGTGTCCCATCTTGGCCAAAATTCCTTTGATCCCGTAATGGCCTGTGAACACCCCCGTTATAATTTGGAGTTTTCTTTTGCCTAGCTTTCCTAACTTTTTGCTCCATCCAGATTCAACCCTCCGCATAAAGAGCTTTGAATGCTTCAGACCTAACAGGGCATCCCACTCTTTTTGGTGATTAGCCTTTGCTTGGTCTTTCATAGCCGCTTTAATGGTTCCTTCGGATCTGTGAAGTTGTCTACAGATCTGGCCTGGCCTTGGCAAGTTCATCAGCATTTTCATTGCCAATGAAGCCTTCGTACCCCGGTATCCATACCAGTTTTACCTTGTTTTGCCTTCCAAGCTTGTTAAGAGCTTGGATGCCGTTTAATACCAGTCTAGAGTCAACTCTGGGCGATGTGAAGGCTTTGAGTGCCGCCTGACTGTCGCTGAGTATATAGATATTCTTTCCTTGGGTTTGTCTAACTATATTCTTATGTACACAGGTAATTATTGGGTATGTCTCGGCTTGGAAGACAGTGGCATTATTGTCCATGCTGATACTACCACTGTAGTCACTAGTCATTTTCATAAATGCCTACGCCCGTACCAAATGCCATCTTGGACCGGATCGGATATTTAATATAAAAAGTTGAAAACTCTTTTCGTAGGCTCTAAACAAAAGCGTCCTGGTTAGGGTCTTAGAACAGGAATGAGCAAAGATATAGGTACTCGTTCAAAACAGAATAACCAAAAAAAGAGAAGCAATTAGTCGAAGACACTTTCTATCCAGGTGTGGATCATTTAAAACCTTAGTTGCACAGTGGCTGGTACCAAAGTACCACTGGAAGAGAAGAGGTGATAAATAAGTAAGTAAATTCTTTATTGTACCACCAACATAAAATATACCAGACATAAAATTTAAAAGAATGAAGAAGGAGGAGGTACAAAGGCGAACTTATTTAAACATTCAAATCCAAAACGCCTCAAATTGCTCAGCAGCGATTTGATGGGTTTTAGTTTCCAAGCTGATCAGTAGATCGGCTAAGATTTCAAAGTATAAGTAGTAATTAGACCGATTTTTGTGTATGCATGTAACTAATGACTTAAAAGGAAAATGCCTTATATTTCTTAGTGAAGTGGAGGGAATTCTGGAGTACTAAATTGCCATGGAACTGATAACAGCTAAATTCGGAGTGAGGCGCTAAATTTCAATTTCCAAAAAAAAGGGACCAGGAAATCTAGGTATAAATCTCCCTTATTAAGTATGGTTTTACAGATAACTTCACGTTAGCTATTAGCAGTAATGAAAGTAGGTTGGGGTAACGTTTTCATATTAAAAAATAATACTTGCACGTTTTTCTGTTTTTTTTTAATCATCTAATTAATCGAATATTCGATAAAAACTGAGTGCGTGGGGTGAGGCATTCTGCCTACTTCTTGTTCACGAATGCTTTCTTTGTTTTGTAAATATTAGTTTGATTTTGAAGATAAATAGGTGTTAACTTGTTAGCAATAACATTATCCGTATTAAGAATTGATCGAAATTGGTTCAAGTGACGTCTATCTATTAAATATATCACTTATAAATAAAAAATAATGTTTATAGAAATTATCCGTTTATCCGGATAATTTCACTTAGATTATTCGAATATTTTCGGATAAAAATATTGGCGGATATTCGAATAATTCGGATATTCGAATATCCGGATTGCAAACCCTAGTGGCAACGCGAATACCTATTATGGTCTTTGTCACACCTACATATCGTCACTACTTTGAAAAAATCTCGTATCTCACGCTGTTCCTCAAAGTTAAAACGCAGTAAGTCTATATGCATTCCATACATACTTACTACAATTTTAGTTTCATTGACAGACGAAGATACAAGTTTCTTTAAAAGTAGTGACGATATGTAAGATATGTGTGACAGAGAGAACACTATGTACAGTCAAGTTTATAAATATTATTATTATTTCGTTTTAGTCAGGCAGCTGACGCTGGTACGTCTAAATTATAGTTCACTTTGCACGATTTCGCTTCTTAGTTTGTTTGGTCTATTTTTAAATTGATTAACACTGGTAGAGTTCACAACTTCAGAGGGTAATTTGTTCCAAGCTTGTACTATACTTGCTTGCGTGCTTGTAATATGAGCACGGATAGCGTCAAAACTGTATACACTACCCTAATGCATTTGCATAAGATCGTGTATACATATATATGACACTTTGTACGTCTCCATATTTATTACCTTGACTGCACTTTACAAGCACACCTGACATTTGGCGATCAAATAAAAAATGCTATTTCTACTCAGAAGTACTAGCCTTTTCAATCGTAGTAGTTGAACGCGTACATACGATTTTTTCTTATTTTGTTACAGGTCACTTTTGCGTACATTTTGTATGGGGTAACAAAAGAGTGAGGTAACCGAGATGGAAATTGGGGACACTTTTTGTCTCCCAGTGAGATTGAAAGCCATGATTCTGAGTACACTTGACCTAAAATTCCCTAAAACAATAAAAAAAAAATTGGCAAAAAAAAAAGAAATGGTCATTTATTTTTACCTTGACTGCACTGGCACAAGTGTTTAATTCAACTATAGTGAATATATTTTAACAAAAGCTACAGGTGTAAGTTTCGAGTAAATTATTGCAACTTACATTTGATTAAAAATTGCTTATAAACAGACTACAGATAGAAGACACCGAGCTTACAAGTAAGAAACAGTATTTTGGAAAAGTCTTACGAATACAACTGTATTAAAAATTTAACTTTATTTATACAACAACAATGCAATGTGGATGTGTCCCGATCGTCAGACATATTTTGGACAGTTGCCGTCTAGCCAAGATTTTTACAAATATCTAAGCCCTGGGGGGCGATTTTTGAATCTCGCATCCCAAAAATCTGCCCGCTGGGCTTTACAAAATATGCATGTTGACATATTATTGAACATTTCGATTGCTCCCATGTATTCAGCAGCGATTAAATTACCAAGCCGAGCGTCTTTTGTCTTAGAATATTAAAAATCGAAAGTTGTATAAAAACATGTTACCCACTCTATGATATAGGTCCCAATCCCAATGGAGTATATTTGTATGTATGGAAATAAGTCTTGATTTTTGGCATACGATTCAAAAGGAATAAACAATGTAATGTTTCGAACCTATATCAATCCAATTTTATTTAAGGAGTATACGTCGAGAATTTTCAAACTTCAAAAACTTCTCTATATTTCTGTCGGTCGGGACACATACCACCATTCCGCCATTACTATATTTCAACCTCTATAAAACACATCATAATATTGCATCAACTCACACTATCTCTCTCTCTCTCACTCTCTCTCGCACACGCAACAGACTACAGGTGGCACATAGAGTGGTAGGGCTGGCTATTCAATAGTTCGCCCGCAAATATACTTTTAAGGCTTTTACAGACGTTACAATAAATCGCATCCGATTTTAAGATAACCGCATGAGATGATCGGTCACGTTTATAAAAGCCATTTACGGTACTAAAAATAGTAAAAAATACTTTAATAAAGTGCAATTGTAAACAAAACATATCACTAGATGGCGTTACAATGCCACAGTATATTAAAAGTCTAGTATTTTCTTATTTACTGGATGAGGTATTACTATTTTTCTGTTCGACTGAATCGGAAAGTAGCCACTTCGTTTGAAGCAGCAAGGCGAAATTTGACATTTCCGCACGGAAAATAGAAAAATATATGGATATTTCAAAGCGCCATCTAGTATTACTATTAGAATTATTCCCAAATATGTAGATCTTTATTTGACTTAGGCCTATTGTAACAAAGTACACACAGTTCAGAGATATATAAATTTGCGAGCATACTATTGTTTAAAATCACACGCTAGGCAGCGCCACTAACTTCACATGGTGTCAGTGCTATAAACGTTATAAATTGTTGGTGCTATTCCATAAATACAAAAATATCGTTCATCTAAGACCAGATATATGAAATCTCACTGAATTTACAATTTCACCGGCGAGGAGGCAGTGGTAATATACTTGGCATATTCTACACATTGATTAGTAGACAGTCAACCAAATCTTGGCACTAAAGGAAGGCGGCAAATTTGAAAAATGTATGTCTCATCGGCAATAGGGCATGACGACTACGAAAGACAAAAAAAAACTAATTAGTACGTCAGTTAGATTATAAAAGAATTTAAGACACGTATTTTTCACTTTTTGAAATTAAAAAAAATACAAAGATATAGAACATCAAAGTTGAGTTTCGCGTGACGTCACGCCTAAGTACAATTTTACTTAGAAGTGACGTCACGAAACTTCGGAACTTTGATGCTCTATATCTTTGTATTTTTTCATTAATTAGAAAAAAAGAAAAATATATGTTCAGTATTTTTAGACAATCTAACTGACGGACTAAACAGAATGCCATTTTTTATGTAGTCGTCATCCCTATTGTTTTCATAAACCTTGACTTTGGCGGAATCATCTACGAAATAACTCTTAAAAATTAATTGAAAATGTAGGAAGCGAAAGGTTTGAATCTCATTTAAATTTGAATTTCGCGCCATTTATTAGTACCAAGATTTGGTTGACCGTCTATTTTAGATTTTAGTCTGTGTTTCCACTAGACATAACCTAGCGCTTTTCTAGCGGAAACTCAGTCTTAAAGGACTATCAGCTGTGTTTAGAAATTAATTGTAACACTGCTTGATGCCCTAAATTAGTACCTTAATATGGTCCGACAAGGACACGTGCTAATCTAAACTTTATGTTTAACGGCATAAGATTGTTTTCCCCAAATAACGTCTTCCTACTGTGGGAGTTTATTACAAATTTTAGTCTATGATTATGTGTATCTAATATTTTGTAACAAATGTGCCATTTTCAATCAGAAAGGTACAGTCACCGGCATAAATAAGTGATGATTTCTGTACCTTGTCACATTAACATCTTGTTGGAAATATCATACGAAGTTGTCAAATGATTAAAAGCGACAAGGTACAGAAGTCATCACTTATTTATGCCGATGACTGTACTTACTGTCGGTAGGTAACATGGCGTTATTTCCATAATATCTTCAACGTGAAATCGATTCTACCGACAATGTAGTACCTACATGTCGTGCGTCGTGCATCATCGTATTTTCTCGGAAACGTTCGTATTCGTCATG
Source organism: Leguminivora glycinivorella (assembly GCF_023078275.1). Lineage (NCBI taxonomy): Eukaryota > Metazoa > Arthropoda > Insecta > Lepidoptera > Tortricidae > Leguminivora > Leguminivora glycinivorella. Next base: position 24,472,410 of record NC_062973.1, on the reverse strand, counting down.
CTAGTTCGGGCAACGTTAGTACTTCTTGTACTGAGACTGACTGAAATAGCACACTTCCGTGAGTTACCGTGACAATACAAAGGAAAACATTTTGCACTTACATCTGTACCTTTTGATTGAAAAAGTCACAAATATCGGCGATGAACTCTGTTAAACGTCAACAGCGTATTTACATACAATTTTAGCACTAATTTATATTCTGGTACCTAATCTACATAATGTAAAAATAAAATCTCATAAGCAAAAAATATTAAGCACCTTTCAACATAACACGTAGGAGTAGTGAACAAAAAAAAGATTTCTGTGAGTTGACATTGTTTTTTTTTCGAAAAATGAGGGTAGGTTAACTACTCCTACTGGTTTTAATTGCATCATTAGGTACGAGATTACTACGTAAAGCTTAGCTAATAACATATAAAATCTATTTACGGTAAAAATAAACTATTTGCTAACCATACCCTGTCGCAGGATCGAATAACTATGGGACAGATTTTTCAAGTTATGAAAAAAGTAGGCCTTTTCTGACGAAATATCATAAAAAAAGTATTACAGTGTTCAGATTCTTTTTGTCTTGAAAATGCAGTGTTGGAAAAAAGGGCATAGTGCCAAAAAACTATAATGCCTTGTACAGACGTAGATTATAGCTACAAACCTCAGTAGGTACAGGCCCTACAAGAATATTATCACCAGCAATCATATTAAAGTAAAATAATTATAAAATGCATATCTAATACTAAGATTATAGATTACAAGATATAGTGTTAACAAACGACTTCAGTGAAATATTTAAATAATTGAATTATTTACAGATTTCACTAAAAATCTTAAGAGATACAAAACACGGGCCAGATTTCAAAGTTAATTCTGATTTGGGAAATCAGTCTATTATCAAATCAAAATTAGAATTTGGAATCTCTTGCCACCATCGACATAAAATAAATTTCTTACTTATCTTCATTCATTTAATTTATAAAACACAGCAACGAATTGTTTCTTACAAAAGAGAATATAATGTCGATGGTTGTCATCTTATCTTTGCAGTTAAGAAACCATAGTCAAAAGTCAGTCAGTCAGACGGTACAGATTTTAGATCAGTATATCTATGGTCTCAAAAATCGGTCAGAAAGGAGACATTTCTTCTGGCAGACATGGCAATCATAGGCATTTGCGAATTCCGTCATTTGGCATAGCTTTAGAGATGTGTAATATAAAGTTTGACATAACGAGAACGCTAGAGACAACAATATTTCTCTCTCTTTTTAGAACTTTATTATTTAAAAATTTAGTTCTCTCTCGATATTTATACATTTTGCGACTATTTTAATCATTTTATCTAGGCAGTGACGATATCAACTACGAAGTGTTTTTAAAAACTATGTATTCAGCGACAAAGTCTTATTGCTTGTCCCAATTTATCGTTTACCGTAAGGAAGAGATTTGCTTGCATGTTTATATGAATAATATGCGTCCTTATGGAAGCGACAAATGTGGGTTTATTTACGTGAAACAGTACCTAATAGGTATATCGATTTTAGCTGTTAAAACTATGTTAAGGTATTCCTTCACATAATAGGGTTGTTGACAAATTTATGAGCGGAAAAAGGGAATTTTAAGAATAAAATTAGTTTTAAGATAAAAGTACCAGTGCTCGACACACTAATGTCAAATAGCGACATCCTTCTGTCACATTTATTGACAATGACAAGATTTACTCTACAAGTGGCATCTACTGGTACACTGTCGAGCACTGCTACTTTTACCTTATTAAAACATGAATCTGCTATGCTGGGAATAACAAGATTTTCTGAAATTGGGCCTTATGTTGTGATACAAGAAGGTATACTAGTAAAAGGAGCCTGTGGACGACGGAAGGTTGTTGTACTATGTGTAGTGAACTGCGAAGATTAGCGACGCGGCGGCCCGACTTGATAGAACGTAGCGTACGTTACGTGAAGTTTACGTGCTGTTCGTGTCTGGTTGGAAGTAGTGTAGACCATTTATCTGAAATATAAACAAGGCCAAATTAATTTATTACGTTATATGTATAAAATGTTAAGTACTTAAAAAGAATGCGAAAACTGTTTTGTAGAAAACTAAACTTATATACGTAAAAATACTTGTTCCTAGATCTTAGTTCGGTAATCAAAAATTGTCCGGCTAGATGCCAAATAACAAAAGAAATAGCAGTTATCAGACGGTCCACTATCTTCACTCAAAGATGTGAAACACTACGTCATATTGACCACGTCGTCTCTAGACTTTTTGCTTTATTACCATGTTGCTTCTTAGAAAATTTCGCGTGCTTTACTATCTCAAGAAATGATCTATGATCAAGAAATGAACAGCTGCAAACCCTACTTTAGAGAACATAATATTCTAACTCTTCCTTCTATTTATATTCTAGAAATGTGCAAATTCGTTAGGAACTACCCCGGACTATATACTAAACGGGAAGATGTAACAAAAAACCGTTCTATGCGTTACAAAAACAGACTTTTCAGCGTCAAAATTGAAGATGTTTTCAACTAGTCCCTTTGTCATGTCAATAAAAATATATAATAAATTGCCAGACAAAATAAAAGAGGAAACTACTGAAACAGCGTTTCTCCGCAAACTGAAAAATTTACTAATTAGCAAATGTTATTATACTTTAAATGAATATTTAAATGATGAATTTAGCGATATTTAGAAATATTATAGCAATGTACAAATTTATACTTAAGTCTAATTATAAGTGCCTTTCTCACTATATCTTGCTGCGCCCAACAGGGTACATAATGCGATCTGTATAAATATTATATGCCAACTGTGTAACCATTATGTGCAATAAATGATTGAGTATTGAGTATTGTATTGAGTATCTTCGCTCAAAGATGCCAGCGGGTCGAGCTTTCTCCGAGGGTCGGATTAGAACGCTCGGTTGGATTTGACTGCGGGCGCGGGTCGGATTGGAACGCTCGGCGACCACATTTGGCTAAGGGGTATGGAGAGCAGTCTACAGATTCAAGAATGTAATATAAATATAACTCACCGTCATGTCGTACTCGGTGATGAAGGCGGGCACCTCGAGCTGGTCGCGCGCCATGACGGAGTACAGGAACTCCACGCCGGGCAGGTTGTGCACCTTGGCCTTGATGGCCGGCGCCATAAACGTCGTGAACCACCACGTCATCATCTGTACAAAAAAAAAGATTAGTGGATATTGGGAAACGAACCTAAGAGTCCGTCAACTCTAAGCAGACATTATTGCAAATGGATCTCGGTGAACGATTTTCTCTTTGGCTAAGGAGCTGCTGCTCAACTTCTTAGCGCTGAATAATCTTAAGTTCATTCTGAGCTTATTTTGGATGTGATAGAATAGAAAGTATCAGATTCAAAAGAGTCCACAGTGTGACTCAAATAAGTCTGTATACAAACACAAATTGCATTTCGTCTTCAGGATCAGATATTTTCTTTTTTGTCTTGTTGATGTATTGGGTATGATCTACATACTTGAATGAAACCTTTAACTTTAATATAACAAACTAAAACGCGCAGTAAAACAAACACAATGATAGAACTGACAAGTCTGTTCGTGAATATACTCATAACAGTCATAACAAAGAATCCTCGCTCTCCCCTCGATGCCCGAACGCAACCTTTTGTATTTAAATGTCAGGGCAAAGCGATGGGTGTGCTAACAATACAGTAGGTACTAACCTTCGTCCAGAATGTGGGATGCACAATATAAAACGCTTTCAGATTCTTCTTATATCTGAAAAAGACAATGAAATCATTAGGTACCTAACTAAACTTAAGGACATTATGTTGTGTTATCTGTCGAAACGACTGTGTCGTAATATTATACGTGGGTCTAACATTCTACAGATGAATGGATTTATTGCAAGTTGCAAATCCTTGCAATCCAATCACTGACCATGTAAATTTAAGAGTTGGTTCTTTCTTTTAGAACTCCAGGACTTCAATATAATGATGCGTTATGCATTTGTTATCACGGTGTAAACCTTATCCGAGAGCCACGAAAAGAACTCTAGAGCGTCAGTGTGATAATAGTATTTTATGCAACTGGTGGTTAAAAGAGGTCAAAAAAGGTGAGTGGCGTAGGTAACAATTTGAGGCGAAGTCGCAAATTGTTAATAAAGACGCCACGAGCATTTTTTGACTCTGTTTTACACCGTTGCATACATTACTTTTTATACGACCAAGCACTTACTTTGAAAGAAAATTATAAATTCAACAAATACCTACTTTCAGTCATCTTAGTTATCTAGTGGACCGCCTACCATTTTGAAAATGCAGTTTGAGTGCAAACATGAAAATAAAACTGTCTATGGTATGGTTCTCTGAAGCCTGGCCACTAAGACGAATCGAGCCGCGTCGAATCGAGTTCTCATACATTTGAATGCGATTCGACGCGTCGCCAATGAACGCAGCAGAAAACGAACGAGACTCGACTCTGCGAATGCCAGGCTTTATCTGACATTTTAAGGTTGGCAACAATGTATTTCATACAATATTTTAATTTTCTATGATGAAGTGATTGGTTTGTTAAGTTGGTAGCAATGTTTTACAGAACTTTAACAGCTATAACGTGCTACTGCTACAAAATGTTTTCAGGGTATAGACTAGATAGACTTGTCCTGACATCTTTTATGTAGGGTTTTAAAGTTCTATGCACGACCTTATAACTCACGAATAACAGTACGGGAGTAGAAAAATATCATAATATAATGGTGGTCGGAGTTCGTGCACTCTCATGACACTAGCGAGCGTGCGTTCCGTCACCGTGGCCGATACGTTAGTATAGATTTAGAGGCAGTTGCATCAACCCCAGATAAAAGCCACCTCAACGTCATGCAGCAGAAGTCTATGGAAATTGCCATACAATTTTTTTTGTGAACAGTTGAACACTAAATTTAGAATAGAAAGAAATAATAGTAATCGTTTATTCGTGGGTAACATTACAAATAGGTATTACGATATGGTCCCGCCTCAGCATAATGCTAACCATACAGTCAGCGCTGATCTTCCGGCTGAAATTCGGCAAAAGGACGGTTTGATGCAACCGACCTTTAGTATTTAGACTAGATGTAGAAACTTACTTGTAAGGCAGCACGGTGTAGACCTCCTTCAGCCAGGAGAAGGGCGGGTGGTTGCCGGAGGAGGCGAGGGTGTGGAAGTAGGCGATCACGTAGTCGCCGCGGACGATTGGGTCCAACAATTTGATCAGGTACAATAGTGCCTGGAAGAAGAGACAATTTATGTTTAACTCATGCAGACTCAGACATTTATTGGTAAAAGTAATACAGTTTTACAAGGCAGCTTCGACATGCATGTTATTGACAGTGACAAAAAACATGATTTTTCGTCGACCTATTTAACATAAACTTCCACGTTTATGTGTCTACAGGACGATATGGGGATAGGGTTCGACGAACACAAATATAGGTCTCCCGAGTCGGTCCATGACCGCTCTAGTTCCTACAGCTACCGAATTTTCCAAATCCTCAATTCTCAACGGGATCACGAATATATCCAGTTTCGGAAGATTTATTTATTATTATTATTATTTGTAAAGCAGGCAGGCAGTTGTAGTAACTGATAAAGCCTGTATCCAGTTGTCGGTAGAGGTTTCAGGTGTTATGTGGAATTAGCACTGTGCTTGTCTAACTTATTCTTGAATTCGTTTACACTTTGGGCCGATATTACATCCTCCGGGAGCTGATTCCAAGCTTTTACCACTCTATTACTAAAGAAATGTCCATGAGGATTGTTGTATGACCTGCGAGAGACCAGTTTATACTGACGACCTCTCAGACGGGTGTTGTTATTACGTTCTAGCATTTTATGAAAATCTTTGAGGTCATAATGTTGGGTTAGTATTTTGTATGTCTCGATCAGGTCTCCACGCTCTCTACGCTCCTTCAGGCTTGTAAGCTTTAGGAACTCCAATCTTTCCTCATAGGACATTTTTTTAAGTTTCTTCGGTATTTTGGTGAAGCTGCGTTGAACCTTCTCCAACAAATCGATGTCCTTGATAAAATAAGGGCTCCACACTTGAAACGCGTATTCCAATATAGGCCTAACATAGGTTTTGTGAATTTTGAGCATCATATCTGGCGTCAGATTCCCGAAAGCTTTTCTTATGAGGTAGATGAGACTCTTTGCTCTCTTAACGATCGATGTTATGTGTTCTTCCCATTTTAGATCCTCTGTGATTTTGACGCCCAGATCGGTTTGTGTCTTGACAGCTTTTAGGGGAGCATTGTCTAAATTATAAACATATCGAGGGTTATTTTTGCCTATGTGCAGGACAGTACATTTTGAAATGTTAAGGTTTATGAGCCATCTTTTTGACCAGTTCCATACTTTGTTCAGGTCGTCTTGTAGCAAATCAAAGTCAAGCAATGGGTTGGCGAATAGTTTAGTGTCATCTGCAAAAGTACTGATGCTGCAGTTTAAGCAGTGAGGCAAGTCAAAAGTGTATATAATGTACAGAACAGGGCCCAACACTGAACCTTGTGGAACTCCGCTGTGAATATCTCGTTGCAATGACATCGAATTACCCACTCTCACTTTGAGTGTTCTATGACGCAGAAACGCCTCAATCCACTTTAATAGCTTCCCTCTAATGCCCAGGTGCTCCAGCTTAAAAAGAAGTCTTGTTGTGGGGACTTTATCGAAAGCTTTTTCATAATCTAAGTAGATTACGTTGGTAGGCTCCCTTACATTGAAACTATTTGTCCATGAGGAAAGGCAGGATAGCAAATTGGACACAGTCGAGCGGTGGGGGCAGAAGCCATGTTGTTGGTCACCTATAATAGTGTGCTGGGTAAGGAATCCTCTAATGTGTTTCACTATTAATTTTTCCATGACCTTGCAAACTACACTGGTTAGGCTTATTGGTCGATAATTTGCTGGCTCCAACTTGCTTCCTTTCTTGAAAATCGGGGTCACGTTAGCGGTTTTCCATTGCTCCGGCAAGATACCAGTGTTATACGATAGCTGCATCATTATTGATAATGGACTAGAAACTGCGTCACATTTCTGCAAAAGTATGACAGGGACGATTTAGCATGGATTTACTGCGCCAAAAATCCCAATCCCAATGAAAACAATTGATCGACACCGCTGTGATACAGAGTATACAGACAGATGCCGGACACCTAACTTAGAACAGTTAGAACGTTAATTCTTTTAAGGGATTACGAGTACATCGTTTCAGTGGGAGATCTATAGGTTTTGCTTACTTTGTCAAGGTCTATATCTCCGATATTGAACAATTTTCCGATGGACACGACAACTGTTATCTGGTCGCTCAAACCGGTCTACGCCACTCTGGTCCATGCCGATGCTGGACACCTAACTTAGCTCCTCGACTCTCAACGGGACTAACTCTAGTTTCAGTGACCTAGGTTGTACTTACTTTGTCAAGGTCGATATCGCCGATGGGGAACCATTTTCCGATGAACACGACGACGGGCCTGCCGAGCCGGTCAACGCCGCTCTGGTACAGACAGCCGATGCCGGACACTTCACTCAAGTCCTCGGCCTTTGCTCGTCGGAGTAACCGCTCGTATCTGGTGGCAACGAGAGAAGACATTTAGTTATGTTATCGGTTATAAATATATATTTTTTGAGCGAAGGTGAGCTCGAGCTAAAATTTACTGCGAAAATATTTTTTGTCCTTGTGCTGGTACCGTACTGGTGTTAATAACCGGGCATCCGAAGAAGAACACATCCCTATGTACGATACGACTATAATTAGCACAGATTAATAATAAGTTACCTATGGCGTAGGGATGTGACGACCCCATCGCCCACTGGTTTTACCAGTGCAATCAGTCAACGCAGGGCAGCTTGTGGCGAGCTGTTGGGGAACAGCGACCCCACGTACCCGAGTGCTCCTGGGGAGTTCTGTTACCCGTAAGGCAGGAGGGTGGTACAGGACTCTCTTGCCTTGGCTGGCCGTCCAGAGTGGAGTCGTTAGGGCTACATGCCTACAGGGGTGGAAGTGAAAATTTGCGTAAGACGCGAGTTGGTACAGTGGCTTAACGGCCACTGGGCAGAAAGCGGTGTACACCTCTCGACATCCTTGAGTTCTCACACCGGTGTTGCCCTTGAGCCATCTTGGATGTCGCTTTTTGTGGGGGCCCATCTTGTGGGGACGAGTCACCGTCTGCCAGAAATAAAATTGGATAACGTTTTATTAGGCAAGCGTCCGGTTTTTTATCCCATAGCCCAGTATTTAGTCCATCGCTTTCATCCAATAGCCCAGTTCATTTTAGATTCCATTAACTCTCAAATAGTCCTTACACCCTGGCGGGTGTTGCCTCTGCGTGTGTCCCATGATACGGGCAAGGGCAACATCCGCTCGGTGTACCCCTTACATTTCATTAAAGTGTCAAAAGGGCCTCTACGCGTTGGCTTCGGCCCCGCGCACGCCTCCCAAAGGTCCGGAACACCATTGTTCCGTGATGGGAAAGTTACCTACTCTATTAGTCAAAAATGGCTAAATTGATACTAGGTATAAACGTGCACACTGTACGAAATTTAGTTAAGTAGTTGGTAATGGACTTCTTTTAGGTTATTGTTTTGTTGGTGCCCCAAAGATTGTTCATCCTATTAACCGTTTTGACTTTCCTCATAAAAACCAACACAGACATAAGATTAAACTACCTACTTAAACTTTCGAAAAAGGTGATGGATGTTGGAGGAAAACTTTCGTCATTCTGTCATTTATCAACTTGTGACACCAGCGACAGGAAAATCTCGGCTTGAGAATAATCTTAACACATTTAAAAAATAATGGATAGGTAACTAAAATTAGCTCGGCAATGAAAAATCACGGTAATCTTGAAGCAAACAAGAAAAATACCAAATAAACGGCTCAGTTTCAAAAAGGAGCTTATGTTAGTTACTTTCAAAAGGTTTTGACCTAGCTCTTATTCTTGCAACACCAAAGTCTTCTTTGAAATAACATACTGGTTTTGAATGGTGTCTGTTAAGCCCTTACGACACGCAGCGTCGTTGTGTGCAGTGTAAATAGTTTAAAACGTTATAACGATGTCATTATTTTTTCCTCCTAAAGCAATTTTGGTTTTTTCCCTACAGCAATAGAGTGTATATCCGTGTACAGACGGGGATAAATAGATAATGAACGGTTACGGACGAGAACGCAAGGCCTCAGCTGTTTAATTTCATAAATTAGGTACAGGAATAAACAATTAACATGAATATGGATATTTTAACCTGTTTAAGATGTTGGTCAAAGTATTTGCGTCAAAATTTTTCTTAAGTAACATAAATATTTTCTACATTGTTAATAATTTTTGTTCGGACATCTCGTCCAAGTAGGGTAAAAAGAAAATCTAGGTATACGAGAGTGTGCCGATGCTGTGACAAAACTTCTATCTTCCATCGTAGTCAAAATGGTTAGTAGTCAAATGAAAATTTTATGTTTACTACTTACCATACTACACGAAGTTTACCATATAGAGGTAAATATATTAAAACAAATAGCCCTAAGTTACACGCAATCTTGACAGGTTCCCATAAGTGTCAACATTAAATGTCGCTGCGGTCATGCACGTATGATGGACGTAGCCATTAGATCGTTATTGATTGTATCTACCATATTTAAGTATTAAGTCGCTACAGAAATGTCACTTCCCGGAAAGGTCGCATGCCGTAACTACCAATAACTACATGATTTATCGCTCGATAGGTATAATGTCAGCATAAAAGCAGGTAGAAGTTTCAGAACTATCTGCAGGAGTGTTTATTCCAACGAAATATATCGTGATTGTTTGGGCTGAATAAAGTGTGTTGCAATCTACGGAGGGTCATTCACCGCAAACGATTAATTGATAGATTTAATGTGTATAATGTATAAGTCACGAGGTAGGGTTCATACAGACGAAGATTGTAACCCAACTGCAACTAAACTTTTATATCTAGGTAGGTGAGACAAATTGTCAACAACTTTGCTTGTTAAAAGTTGACGTCCTACGTCTGACAACTCACGTACGTACGCGCTCATTTTGAAATTAGAACATTATGGTTTGTCTATAAATGCCCTAAACTTTATGTCTTCTTACCTTAGCAATAGAACACAAACAGTAGTTGTTAACAAAACTCGCTCTAGCGGGACTGTTGTCCAATTAGGAGTGCCACAAGGCTCAATTTTAGGTCCATTCCTGTTTTTGGTTTATATAAATGATTTGCCATGTATAGTAAAAAACTTTTGTGAAATAGTACTTTTTGCTGATGATACATCACTGCTTTTTAATGTTGACCGAAAATCTACGGATTACAATGTAATTAATAGCACGTTAGCTGATGTACTGCAGTGGTTTACTGTCAACAATTTACTTCTTAATTCTAAGAAAACCAAATGTATTCGATTCTCTCTGCCGAATGTTAAACCAATCGATACAAAAATACTTTTGAATGATGAATGCTTAGAGATGGTAGATACAACACTGTTCCTTGGCTTAACATTGGACAAAAATCTACAATGGAGTCCTCATATAAGGAAACTAGCAAGCAAATTAAGTTCAGCCGCATACGCCGTTAGGAGAATCAGGCAACTGACTAATGTTGAGACAGCTCGCCTAGTGTATCATAGTTATTTTCACAGTGTAATGTCATACGGTATTCTGGTTTGGGGCAAAGCAGCTGACATACAGACTATCTTTGTATTACAAAAGAGAGCCATTCGTTCTATTTACAACTTAGGAACACGTGAATCAGTAAGAGAACTCTTCAAAGAAATTAATATCTTAACTGTAGCTTCCCAATACATTTATGATAGTATAATTTATGTTGTTAAGAATTTAGACTGTTTCACTAAGAATTCTGATATCCATAATTATAACACTAGAAACAAAAATAAGCTTGCCATAAAGAAGTTTCGTGTCCGTAAAGTACAGAAGTCATTTGTTGGGCAATGCATTCATTTTTATAATAAGTTAACTGACACTGCTTTGAGATTACCCCTCCCAGCTCTTAAGAACTACTTAAAAAAATCATTGATGTTAAAGGCTTATTACAGAGTCGAGGACTATTTGACAGACAAACATGCATGGCCCGAACCAGAAACTACAAAAAACGAATAGCAATTAAAATAATTGTATTATGTATAGAGGACACAGTTCAGATAAGAAAGCACATCAAATATTTTATATTTTATGTTGTGTAGGTAAATTACATATTTAATGATATTGAGATTCATATTATCTTTTCTTCTGTGACAACTTGATATGTTTTCTCTGAAGAAGAACGACGTATTATTAAGCAATAATATAATTTATTGAAATTAATTGCCATAGAGTACCTCGTCTGTTCATATTCTTTGATGAATACTTTTGCATGTTAAATTGTATCTTGTTATTTAATGCATGTTAGTTATAAGATGTAATGTTTTGAAAAGAAGTTGCCCGCCGAGTTTCTTGCCGGTCCCATAGTGGATACCCCCCTCCCAACTGAGGGGGGACTGAAATCTTCTCGAGGCTGAGGCGTAGGGTTAGAGCCGGCGTAGCTTTATTTGACGTTCATATGCGCATTGTAATATGCCTACTTGAAAAATAAATATTTCATTTTCATTTCATTTTCATTTTCATTTCATTTCAATATTTCATTTTCATTTTCATTTTCATTTCATTTTCATAAAGATTAGTATACATTTTCTTCAGCTATCAAACTTTACATCTCTTCTAAAATTGATTCTTCGTTGTATAGGTGTGCCCAGTCCATTTTGAGACCATGTTAGTTCAGTATACCAATTTAACACTTTATCAATTTTGATATGAGAAGAGACGTTTCTGACACAAAGTCAGTACAAGTGATGTGATTCGGAAGAAAATTTCCCTTCAATCTTCCCTACAGAGAATTTTCTACTAGTCCTACCTAATAAATGTAATATAAAAGAATTCTTCGATTTAACATTCAAGTTCATACGATGACTTCATAGGAAGATGTACCTACACGTGCTATACAATATACAACCCCTAATATTCTTCAGTTTAATATTTAGGGCAAGGTCTCTTCGGCCCATCGACATTACGACAAGGCCTGAATTGTTTATCAGCTCCTGATTAATCGACTCCTTCACCAAATATTTGTACGACACGTAACGATGTGCGTAAGGAAACTCATACATTTTTGAAATGCCCGTCAAAGTTCATAGTTCATATATAGTCCTTCTATATAAGGACTTCTATCGACGATTATTGGATAAATGTTAATAAAATCGACAGTTGTCTTTACTTAGAACAGCCTACAGTATTTTTTTCAAGTAGGACGCCTTAGGGCTTGAAGATAATGTAGTCATCTAAATGATCAGCTTAACATTTCTACATACACATTTGTATGTCCTGTGATATTTCAGATAAGACAAGTCAAGCGATAAGAAAGGGTAATTTCACCAGCATCCCATTAATGCCTCTTCTCGAGAAATTAAACTCGTTGCCACGGTCGAGATTCGTGTCAATGTCTTATCGATCATTATGAACACGTCGTGAACCTAGTTCACAGGTTTTCCCTTGTCCACGTAAACACGAGAATTGTAGACTGTTAGACCAATTCGCAATGGAAAGTTTATTAATCTGGCAGCTGTGTGTGTGGAATTGAGTGTTTGTCGGTTGAGTGCATGATGTATAAATTCTAACAGCATAGGTATTAAATCAGTTAGCGTTTTCAACATTTATTTTGCGAACCGCCAAGGAGTGGAATGCCCTGAACACAGACTCAGGTGTTTTGCATGAGTACAATCCAGGTCTCTTTAAAGCAAGAGTAAATAAATATCTCATAGGTAGGCGTGCTCCACCGTACCACCGTGCTTACCATCAGGTGTGATCGTGGTCAAAAGTCTACTATACATATTCATATAAAAAAAAATCAAATTTGACGCCTTTTCAATTCAGAAATATTGATTAAATACTGAATTTCAAAAATGTGTTAGCTATACGAGTATATGTACGTTTCAGGTCAACGCAATCCTTCATAAGTTGGGTGAAATTGGTAGTGCTTTCTTGACAGCCGTAATAAATAAATGTATCTCCTTGTTACTATACGTGATGTGAACGCACCTCAGTGGAAAACGTGACGATCACTTTTATTAATTTCCCAAACGTGACAAATAGTACTTGTACCTACTACCAGTCGTTAATACTTAGTTTATCAGAAATGTTAGTTTGCCCTGTCGGCAGGTGTGTGAATGGACTTCATTCACCTTTATCGACCTTTAGCGGATCACGAATCAAAAATATAAAGTATCGTGGAAAGTCACCGCCATTGATCGGTTCCTTTATCAAACTTTAACGCTTAAGAAGGTAAATTAAAAAGCATTCTATTTCAGTCGGAATGACGGTTATTTCTGTCTTCGGAACGTACTTAAATAGAGTAATGAGGTCGAGAGTGGTGACGTAGGTGCTGGCTGTGGAAAACTTAGAACGCGAGGCGGAGTCGGGAAAATGCCTTTATGGTCGGAGCTGGCGGAAACAACACAATGCACGACGGTTTCTTCTTCGGAATATTTTTTGCAATTTGAGTGCAAAGTTAGTATGTTGATGTCATTTAATTTGTTTATGTTGCCGATTGTACTCGTATGTACTATCAGATGCAAAAGTGGATGGCGAATTTATCAATGAATTCATTCATAATTTCTCCATGCACTTTTGCAGCTGATAGTACCTATACTCCACTTAACGGATTATTCTCAGGTTTTCATCAATTTCTACGCATTTAAAAATACTATAGTTGTGTGCCGAATTCATGGTTCAATTAAGACCATGGAACCAAACCATACACGGATATTTGATAATGATAAGTATTAGCGTGGTAAATAATTTCATTTTATAAGTCTACAACCATTTTCGGTCTTATTAACTGTCTAGATTTGGCTGGACACACTTTTTAGGCAGTCGAGGGCACACGCCCATTTACTTGCTTTGACCGAGTCAGTTTCTTTATACAAAACATGGTATACTGGTTAAAACCTAGCCTTCCTACATCCAACATCTAGCACAATTACCAAACAAGACTACAATGTCAGGCACATTACGCGATCATTACACAATAGTGCCATATTTGCGAGGCGGGTGCCAAACCGCGTGTAAATATAGCCGTCCGTTCAACTGAGCAACAAGTGTTAACTTGCCAACTCATTCAAACGGTTATCAATGGACAATGTTCCAATTCAGTTCATGTTATGCATGAGGACAATAATATGTAGGTAATGTCCTATTGAACCGCTGTTCCGACATAATCCTTTGTCAGGTTTTAAAAGTGGGTGCTGAATGCTGAATCAATTGAGTTTTGAGCTTCCGGATTCTGGCGCTACTGAGACCACGTACTAAGACACATAGGTAAGCAAGTTATTCGCTTGAGCGCTATTCTGATAAAAGTAAAGAAGTGGGAATTCATATTCATTTACAATGGTTCTCGTGTAATGCTAATGATTTTAGACCTGGAATACCTGGATAGTAAATAATTATACAACGCAAACTGACGACTGATGAGGTATGATTTGCAATCATATGTGACTTGTTTTATACCATATTAGGCATGTCAGGATCTTAGCAAGTGGGAATTAGCCTACTCCTCCGTAAAACAGGTGTGACTGAACGTAAATGAAACCTGAATTTACTAAACGCTGAACAAAACATCTCTAATCCAAACTACAACATTTGTTAGCAGTTCTCGAGGCTGGACTGGTGAAACCGCGCTGAAACTGCTGAAAGTAGACATGTAAAACATTGATTAAATATTGAGTTTCTCTGGAAGCTAAACAGTCTGGCAAATAACAAAGTACGCACATCCGGTTCATTCATCCCGTTCTTATTTATATTGCCTCTTCTTTGTGTATAAAAATATTCTGATTTGGTTCATGGCCATGGTTTATGTTGGTTTACTGCAGTTCTTTTAAATGATAACAGTAACATACACATTTTTTAGTCAAATATTATGTTACTCTGACTTTGAACACGACTTTTAACATAAATTGTATAAGAAAAATACAGGAACCAGGGGCCTATTGCATAACAATTTACAACTTGTATTACAAGCGGAACTCTCTTTCTTATAAAATGAATTGGAGGGGGACTACCGCTTGTAATATGAGTTGTAAATTGTTATGCAATAGGCCCCAGATGTTGTTCCACATTTGCTCAGTCTGTTACAGACTTTAGCAGTCTTTATGCACTTTATAATCAGGCACATTCGCAACGTAAACAAGCATCTTTCGGAATATTAATAACCCCATACGAGGTTACAGTCTGTTGTATTTAAATATCCAAAGTAGCGGAAGCAGTACAGACGCGATAAGTACCAATGAATTTTCTAACAAATTGCGACTAATTAGAACACAAACGAAGGTAAAGTTTAAAATAGACTAGGCTTGTGTCGTTCACGAACTATGAACTGTTAGGAATAAAATACCATCAATGACTGAAATGAACTGAATCTTTCCGTGCTCTGTGAATCGATCTTTGCTCATTTAGTTCAGTATAGGATCGGCGAGCGCGAGCGGTTTGGATCAAGAAAGAGTGTGTGACGGCGCCGACCGGGAGCGAGGTATTTAGCAAAGCGACGCAAAAACGTCAAGTTTTCATATTAAGCTTCGGTTACTTACAACCTTTCGGCCCGGAATTGTTATTGTCTGTGGAATATTCGTATCATTTTGACACTAGTCGGTCCCATTCGTTCTGATCTTTCCTACTGACTGAGCTAAATGAGCAAAGACCTAAAAGAGCGAACTAGTTCGTGGGAGCGATATAACGAGATCGGAGCGCTTCGATCAACGAACGAAACGGCACAAGCCTAAAATAGACACGAGTGCCAAACACTTATTCACACGTGTATCGTACCTACCTACGGCGTTAAAAGTACGCACATAACCCAATTAAGTTCATAAGAATCTTTTAATTTAACACGAAGGTAAAGTGCTTATTTTCGCATTAGTGCGATAAAAGTACCTACTAGTAGGTACCTACAAAATACTACTGAAAGTAGGGCATGTTGACAGCTTTTCGGTAAACGTGATCAAGACACAGATCATTATAACTCCATATTACAGAGATGGAGACATAACGTCGCGTCGTAAGTAATCGTCGTAAACGGTGTTGAATGTAGGAGTCATCTTTATGAATCAACTTTTTTTAATTTTACT
This sequence comes from Leguminivora glycinivorella, assembly GCF_023078275.1. Lineage (NCBI taxonomy): Eukaryota > Metazoa > Arthropoda > Insecta > Lepidoptera > Tortricidae > Leguminivora > Leguminivora glycinivorella. The sequence goes on along the minus strand of NC_062973.1, from coordinate 24,456,239 downwards.
TGTATTATTTTTCGGAGCAAAGAATTCTGTAATATCTATAAGTGGAAACTGTTTTGGCTTATGAGTTAACTATGTTTGTTTACCTTAATGTATTATTATGTGCTGTATTTTTTTTTTGTTTTTTTAATTATTTTGTGCAAGTCTCACCCAAGGTAGACATTTTCCACTTTTAAATTTATTCTAAGCCTATGTGCTGTATGTTTCCCAAATAAATAAAATAAAAATTCTGCGTAGGCATCTATAGCACTACCAAAGACTGGAGTAATTTTCAGACGTCCTATTGTACTGGCAACATACGTTTTTCCTTGAACTTTTTCATTCAGTTTCAAAACCAATCCCGACTGCGCCAAAACAAAAGAACATCTGTTTATGTTTTCCTATCGAGCTTCGAATACGGGCGCCATATTTAAAACATGTGACGCCACAAAACAAAAGCAATCTATTCAGGTTTTCATTCGAGAATAGATCGTTGGTTCAAACAATAAGGTTGAGTTGGACGTAGCAATAAATTAGCATCGTAGGTCCGGCGGCGGCGCCCTTCCTGTGACGTCAGAAGCCCGAGTGCCCACTTAGGAAGCGACTGGTCTGTACTACGTCTAATATACAGGGTGGAAAAATCGAATGCCACATGGATGGCAACTACCTTAAATATTGTAAATAGCACATTTTGTGTCAGGGAGACTTTCCTTTGTTTTTAAAAATAATAAATTCTGCATTTAAGGATTTATGAAAAATCGCTTGCCTCAGTCGGGACTCGAACCGGTCAAATGTGACAAAAAATAACGTGCCAAATTTTCATGGCCTTCCGTTATTCTGATTGTATTTGTTATTTAGAGAAAAATGAACCTTATCAGTAACCCTTTCAATTTGCATCATAAAATACGGCACGTTATTTTTTGTCACATTTGACCGGTTCGAGTCCCGACTGAGGCAAGCGATTTTTCATAAATCCTTAAATTCAGAATTTATTGTTTTCAAAAACAAAGGAAAGTCTCCCTTACACAAAATGTGCTATTTACAATATTTAAGGTAGTTGCCATCCATGTGGCATTCGATTTTTCCACCCTGTATACATATTGTAATGTTGTAATGTATGTAGCATCGGGTTTACTGCCGATCATAAACACATTAGGGACGTATTTGGCTAATCTATATAAGCAAGCGCTCTGTAAGAATCTGATACATAAAAGGGAAACTACAAAGCTGGAACCAGTGTTGCCGATAAGAAGTATTATTTCCTGATTTTAACCATCACAATATTCGAAGGGGAAACGAAGAGAAAAAGATGATGTCGTGGACTAAGTTTTTTATACTATTTGTACCTTTTACTTACACTTGCACCAACAAAAATGGAGGGTTAACCCGATTTTATGTGGAATTTGACAGAAGACAGCACAATAACCCTGATTTAAGCGGTTGGTGCAAGTGGGCCTTAGGGGTTTATGTTACTTCTGTGTGTCTAAACTTGCACCTTGCAGTTGTCATTAAATTCTAGTCACGTAGTCGTTCTTTTACTCTCCAACTACCCCTTTTGTCCACACTTCTCCGACAGTTGGGAACCCGTGGTCTGTTTAGTACATTCTTTCTAGCAAAGGAGAGTCTGTGTTGTCTACGAACACTTGAAACGTAAATAGGGCGCCAAGGGCCCTCAGAGCGGCCTCACTGGAGTATCACGGTGTCGCGCTAGGTCTTGATTGGCAAAGAACTTCTATAAAAGTACCGTTCGGATTCACACTACCTACACTACAATAAAGTACAAGTAAAGCTACAAAAATACACAGCTTTCAAAGTGTCTGATGTATGTTGCAGAGTGATCGCAGGTGAGCCAAAATGCTGACAGACTGTTGGCCGCTTTAGGATGTAAGCGCTTGGCATCCGTTGGCTCGTTGGGTGGACGACATTCGGAAAATTGCAGGATACTTTTGGATGAGGACTGGGATCAGTGTTGTGAACAAAGACAGGCATAGGCCTCTCCCACCTCATATCGCTCACTGCTGAGCGTATATCAGCGTAAAAATTGGCTAATGTCTATATAATTTTGACAGATGTACCTATGTAGCAATTCGGCACGAGAAGTCAGTTTTCGTGTCAAATAAGAATCTTGTAGGTACTACTACAACATGAAACCGGTTATATTTATAAAATACCTAGTGTTTTACTAGTTCATTATGAGTTTATGGTCAGCATTGACCCAGTGCTGGGTAATATGGAGCGACATATCCAGCCGCGTGTCCAGTCGCGTACGTCACCCCATCACTCAGTCGGCGGCTCAAATTACTACATAAACACTAGGCTATTTCTAGATTTAATAGGTTAGGACTTAGGTAATAGGGAGGACTAAGTAAAGTCATGGATTTGGTTTAGTAAGTATTCTCTGTAAGAACACTGAAGCCCCGACAAGCGCGACTAATACTTCAGGTATTTACGTACCTACGCTAAATTGCTTCTTCAACCACGATAAGTTTGCAGAGATTTTCCCAGAACAATCTCATTCTATATTAAAGTCACATGTCGTAGCACTTGGTAGGTTTAGGTAATATGTAACAAATTTTAGCGTTGTCGAACTCTAGGTTTGTGACTCGTTCACGGTTCGAAATTGTGACTTGTATCATGATTTCAAGATAGACATTTTAAGATATTTAATGTAATGGAATATTTATTCTTACTACAATGATCTCTTAGATTAGAACATGATAAAATTCTCATTACCCCAGTTTTGTCGTTGTCTCGCCCAACACCCTTGCCCTCTAAAGGTTAAACCTGAGTCAGACAAAAACTCCTCAAGACACCGGCCACTTACATAGGTAAATATAGATGAATATAGATTCATAACAAGATCTCAGTTTAGTCAGGTTATACGTGATAATGGCTGTTTCATTGTTATTGTTGGCTGGCGCGTGAGAACTGCGCTGCGGACGTAATAAATTAAAACAAATTTATCCCTTTTCAGGCTCAAACAAAGGAAAGTGTATGAAAACTTTGCTGACAGTGCGGGTTTCATTGAGTTTTAACTTTGTACCTATTAAGATACATTTAGATTTAGACCAATTAGATACAAAGTTTAACCTTGTCAGAGAATAGTAGACCCCCTTGCATACAAATTTGTATGCAGGGGGTGTACATTTCTCTGCTGCTGACTGTACCTAGTTATTGTCATGGTTCAAGAAGATTTAACCTGAAGAAAACTACAAACTAATGACTAACGAACAAACTCGAATAACTGAATCTGAATGATATGCGACCTACATTTAAACTAAACCTTATTTTGTAATCCCCGACGCAAAAACGACGGGGTGTTATAAGTTTGACGAGTCTGTCTGTCCGTCTGACGTCTGTCTGTCTGTCTGTTTGTCTGTCTCTGTGTGTGTCTGTCTGTGGCATAGTAGGCCGGATGAACCGATTTAGATTTAGTCTTTTTTGTCTGAAAGCTGAGTTAGTCCGGAGCGTTCTTAGCCATGTTTCATGAAAATCGGACAACTATGTCGCAGTCGGGAGTTTTTTAAAATTTTAGTTTTTATTACTTATTCTATTTTGTAAACCACTTCATTATGTACAACACATGTTAGTAATGTTTATGGCTACAGTGACCTGATGATGTGATATGTGGTGATAGTTAAGAAAGTATTAGGTTCAAACTTCAAAGACATATTTGCCTTATTATAAACATAAAAGTGACAAGTGTAAAGATAAAGTAATCTAGCTCATAATAAATAATAGTTTCACAACCTGACCCATAAAATATCAATATTTCACGAATTTTTAATGTCTCATCAAAGACAATTTCAGAACACAGTGTTGCCAATCTTATGACGCCACAAACATTCTAAATAGGTTAACTGGCATAATAATGAATGGGCCCACGTCGAAAATTAAAAATAGAACTAGAAAACGGCACAAGGTTAGGAGTGTTCTATATTTGAAATCGTAATCGGCATTTGCAATATTCGTTTGATATTTCAGGATATTCCGGATGGCTTCCTGCGCCAATGACGCACATGGTTTAAAAAACACGGATATTAATAAGATTACAAAGTAATAAAGTACCAGCGTCTACGATGGCCCCTCGTCATTTTTAATTTATACTTGTTTATGGTACTAACGAACGTGCACCCACAATTTAAGTTCATTCATAGTATGAAATTTTGATAGTGGGTGAGCGTAAGAGCCGGACCATTATCGGCGCCTGTACCGTATCTTATGTGTGGCTTTATGTGACACGGTTATCAATGGCATGATTTTGTAAAAAAACTACTATATTTAATTAAACGATTTGCGATAACGGAACGAAAAGGATACGAAAAAAAAAATTAAAAATTCGTGACTTTAACGAGGCACGCTGTTTATTTTCCTTAACCGAACAAAAAAAAGTACGACACACAACAAGAACTAAATACACTTCCCGTGGATATGTCAAATACATAATTAGGTTAGGAGGAACAGCTTCTCAGCAAACACAGGTCACAAGAGCTGGCACGAATAAAAAATGAAAAATATTTTTTTAAGTAGGCGTATTACAATGCGCATATGAACGTCAAATAATGAAACGAATGAGTGAATGAAAATATGCATGTGGTCTTGACAGTTACGACTTTATATAAATATAGGTTCATACATCAGTTTTATTAATTCCATTCGTGCCAGTTTTCGTAAAACGATCTGTACTTGCATGATTCCAAAGTTATATTTTATGTTACGATCGGAATTCTTCGACATTGCTCCCATTGCAATCGCCGTGGCCATCAAACTTTTATGCCATATATCAGTTTTACGCGCGCAATAAAATATCAAGTGCGCGGGTGTTACAGAAAATGCAACTTTGCAATAGAACATGATGGTACCTAAGATTATTCGCCACGATGCGAATGTTCACCGAAGCGATGGAAAAGAAAAGAGAAAACGTGTTAAAGTACATATAAAGATGTCTTCGAGAAGTAAAGAGACTATGTTCATTTACCATATAAGTACATATACTTAAGTGTTGTAGCAGTTTCTTATTAACGAGTATCATCTTGGCTCCCTTTTGTGAAAAGAAGGTACATTATTTACTTAGGTACTGATACTGATTAGATGATGAATTCCTGATGCATTAATGCAACAAAGGCTAAACTTGTGCATTAATAATCAACAGTATTAGATCATGTAGGTACCAACTTAGATAGGCAGTAGGTGCCTATGTTTTGGATTCCAATAATAAGGGACCGAGTGGGTTCTTAAAATAAACGGCGAACGCGTTTGGAATTCTAAAGCAATCTATAAAACGGAACTGCGGCGTAAAAAAGATTAAGGGGTTTTAAACATTTAATTGAATTTTTGTCTCTCGTTATATCTTATCCTTTAAATTTCTATTTAGTTTTAAACTGATTTGAAAACTTTTAACATGTAAAAGTATATAATATAAGTGATCATTAATTATACTTACATGAAAATTTAAGGACTAACTGTATCGATCAAAGGGTCTTAGGAACACGATATCAGTTTATCTTACCGTGCTCTATAATTTTGTAGTATTATCTTCAAATACTTACCATTTATCTGGAATTCCGTCCTTTCTTTACGCCATGTTAGGTACAATTTTCTGGGGGAAAATTTCTGCTAGTGTAAGGAGAGTTGTTGTGCACAACTTTTTCAGGGCCATCAGATTACTCAATTTCTCGAAACTACGCCAGGAATACATAATCGCTAATTTTTAGGTCAGATGAGGGCTCGATATTGCGTTTCAAGCAATACGAAATGCGACGAAAACATGCTGGAACATTCTGAGAAGCAAGGAGCGGAGTCTAATTGTTGAGATTTCGCGGTGCCTGGCCTTGGACGGGTTTGAATTATAAACGACTTCGAAGTCTAGACTAGGGTCTGCTTTGCATAACTTTTTCTCGACTCTTTTAATCTTTATTTATTTGGAGCCTGTGCTTAGCAGAAAATGTTTCTCCGTTCAGACATCTACCATTACAATTACATTGTGACTTTGAGATCCTTCGATAATGGTGCAGTCAGATCCATCATCATTCACGTCGTAGTTTCATTTAGAGCTAAGACAAAATACTACCCAAGCTACTAGACAAAAGGGTCCTAGGGGGTGGAGTTATGGGAGTCAAATTCTGATGTTAACTATTTTATTCTGGACCATTTTGAGAAGCATTACAATATTTAAGTTATTTAACGTTGTCAGACTGCGCTGCTGTTAGGTCGGATATTGAATTCACTTTTCTAGGCAAATTCGAAAAATGGTTTGGAACTGGTGCAATGTCTGGTGAAGGAAGTAATACTCACTTTTCCTCAGCAGTCTCCTCAACTGGCACCTGCGGCGCCAGCGTGTTCAGATCAGGCAGCTCCACTGCCATAGTGTCCATAGCCATGATCACTGTTCACTGACACTGTCTATTGTATGGAAAGTCATTCACTTGGCCAAGTGCTGGCTGGAGAAATCACATCCGTTGATTGGGTTAAAAGCGTTGATGTCACAAGTAAAGTAAGATGAGATATTCCTTTCTATTCTACTGAGGAAGGGGGTGAGCGAAGATCAGCACGGGAAGCATGGTCGCGCGATAGACGATAAAATATCAGGCCGTCCCTATCGCACACTAATAGTGCGATAGGGATATCGCACTTCCTAATAGTGCGATAGGGACGGCCTGCTATTTTATCGTCTGTCGCGCGACCATGCTTCCCGTGCAGAAAAATCCGGAAATCAACCATTGGTTGTATTCCAGCAGTTGTAGATTATAACCAATGACATTAGTTCGTTCCTTTGCATATCTCCTCTCATCGTCACCTCAGTGGAAAGGCAGGCGCAAACATTCGTTCTTAAACTTTTCTCTGTAGTTAGTTCTTTGTGGCGTAACGTATTGTAATTATAGCTTGACGTCGAGAACGGGATCAAAAGAGTAAGTTTTGCTGTTTTTGTATTTGATATATAGTGTATAGATTTCTAAATGTTTAATGTCAACTTGTCTATTTCTTAAAAGTTGTTTACTCTCAAAGGATAATCGGTTAGATGAAGAAGAGTACTTAAATTAAAGGACATATTTGTAAATACAGCCAGTATTGCAATGATCAAAGCGGAACGCAAGGCACGCGATCAAATCGCAACGCGGAAGCACAATCCCACAGCAATAGCAAACTGGAGCCGAAATGTAAATGTTTACACGAACGCTCCAGGATTGTTTACATTGTACAAGTCTAGGAAGTTTACGTTGGTCATAAATAGTGACCCTCGAATGTTTTAATTTGCACGCAAGTGGGCGTTTATACTTGTGTGGGTTATGGTCGGGAAAACCCTTTGGTTGGGGTTTTTAGGATAATTGCGAAAAGCATTTTAAATTTTAGTGCTCATAAAAACATAATTTCTTACTTTACGTCGACTATAATGTACGAGTAATAAACAAATAATTTAATTACGAAAGAAGCAGTTTACCACCTTTTTATTGCGAGACTTGACGTAAACTATTATATGATAAGAAATCCTCTGTTTTAATATTACTGCTAGCAGAAAAACTACATAGGTTTTTATTACTATATATATCTCTTAAATATAAAACACTCGTAGCCTGTTGCCGTCTCGCTATGGACCTGAAGTATTCTATTTGATTGGAACCTCAAGTTTATGAAATAAAAGGAAGACGATAAAGTGAATTTACCCAGCGGCGGAATAATACGAAATTCGATAAAACAAAAAGGATTACTTACGACACCGCGACGTGACTTGAGTTAGCAACTTGCAACGTGTATGCAATTTATTTCAATTCAACCACTCTAAATTATATAACCTATAATTATATACACTCGAGAGAATTGAAATCATTTATTATGTTGAAATGCAATATTCATGGCATGTTCAGATTTTTCAAGTGGAGATAGTTGAAGGGATGGCTACTTATTGTCTCTTTCTAACCCCCCAGTTCCCTAAAATGGGGGGTAGAAGTTTGTATGAAGCATTCCGCTATTTTCGAATTTAACGCGAGCGATGCCGCGGGCAATAGGTAGTTATATTTTATTCCAAGGATGCACTAGCGTGACATTGATTTAGTTTAGAGTGTAATAAAGTTTTCCATGCGACGAATCGCAAACTGTTTGTGGAGCTCTATGTGAATTGTTTTATGGAAATCCAAACCTTAAAATATATGCGTTCCAAACATATATTACGGCAATATAAAGGTGAACTGAGTTCAGAAGTACGGGTTAGAATATTGAGGGGTTCAGCGACTTTAGAAAGATGGAGGGGCATATTGAAGATTGGAAAGGCACGGGTAGCCGAGCGTAGGTGAATGAAATGTGAGAGATGATGGAATAAGAAATCTAGTTGCACGTTTTTTATGTTAGAGTATTAAGCTAGGAACATACTACGCGGACGTCCGTCGTAAATCGACCGCGGACGGGAATCTGGACAATGGAAATACACATAACCGTGCAAACTATCGGTCGACGGACGTGGACGTGGCCTTGTATGTTCCTAGCTTTATAGTGCGTATCTTTAGGTATTTAAATAAATAAATGTAAACCAAATCTACCCTCAAAAGGCTCCTTGAGGGTTAAAACAGGTCAAATATTGTAACTACCCGAAAATATACAATTAATCTGTTTACGTTCTTTTAAGTACCTAAAAGGACAGAGTATAGTCAAAATAGGCACGACGAAATGAAAATTATTACATTTGAAACAGGTGCTACTATAAAAATAAATATAATAAAAAACTTGACAATGACATTGAGTCAGCTCAATTACGCATGTCATTGAATTTTCGCGTGGTTCCCGTGTCGGGTAGCTATTATTATGTAGTTTAGTATATATTATACGATTAATACGTATGTACATACAACAGCGGTATTAAAATTTTCAGAGAGTAACTCTGATTTCTATAATAATATACATATATAAAATGCTAACGCTAATGTACGTATGTCCGGGGTTTTCTCTATCACTATCAATTCCAATCAACCCCCTGTTGGGGTGGTAAATACGCCTTGGTCTCTAGATGAAAGTAAGGGAGTTTGGTCGCGGTGGGTGGAAGTGGGTGGCTGTGGGTGGCGAAAATGTTAAAAAAATATATATCTGTCCTTCTTCTGTACTGTACATCTCTACTTCTGTATCACGCAATATAATTTTAAATGTGTCACGCAATATAAAAAATGTGGGTAAGTGCATCTGTACTTCTGGAAAGTTCTAAAAATTTCTGGAATGATCTATAAAAGTCCAGAATTTGTGTAAATGTTTCAATCGATCTGGAATGTTCTAGAAAGTTCTAGATACTTCTGGAAAGTTCTAATATTTTCTAGAATAATCTAGAACGTTCCAAAATCTGCAAAACTGAATGTAGTTGATATAGAATGTTCTGGAAAGTTCTGATATTTTCTAGAATGATCTAAAACGTTCCAAAATGTGTAAAACTGAATGTATTTGATATAGAATGTCCTGGAAAGTTCTAATATTTTCTAGAATGTTCTAGAACGTTCCAAAATGTGTAAAACTGAATGTAGTTGATATATAATGTTCTGGAAAGTTCTAATATTTTCTAGAATGTTCTAGAACGTTCCAAAACGTGCAAAACTGAATGTAATTGATATAGAATATTCTGGAAAGTTCTGATATTTCCTAGAATGATCTAGAACGTTCCAAAATGTGCAAAACTGAATACAGTTGATATAGAATGCTCTGGAAAATTTTAATATTTTCTAGAATGTTCTAGAACGTTCCAAAATGTGTTAAACTGAATTAAGTTTTACATATTTATGAAATTTCTATATTATTCCATAAGTTTTCAGAACTTTCTAGAACATTCCATATCGATTGAAACATTTACACACATTCTGGACTTTTATAGATCATTTCAGAAATTTTTAGAACAGGCCAGAACATTCTTATGAACAACATTAAGTTTTACACGTTTTGGAACGTTCTAGAACATTCTAGAAAATATAAGAACTTTCCCGAACATTCTAAATCTAAATATATAAAAGAAGAAACTGACTGACTGGCTGACTAACATATTAACGCACAGCCGAAACCGCTGGTCCTAGAGATTCCAAATTTGGCATGTAGGTTCCTTATATAATGTAGTCGCTACGGGACGAGACGGGACGGGCCGGGACAGGAATAAGGTTAGGGATAAGGATAGGGATAGGATAGGGATAGGGATAGGATAGGGAGGGACAGGGACAGGACAGGGACAGGGACAGGGGGACAGGGACAGGGACAGGGACAGGGGGACAGGGGGACAGGGACAGGGACAGGGACAGGGACAGGGACAGGGACAGGGACAGGGACAGGGACAGGGACAGGGACAGGGACAGGGACAGGGACAGGGACAGGGACAGGGACAGGGACAGGGACAGGGACAGGGACAGGGACAGGGACAGGGATAGGGATAGGGATAATATGGGTATCGTTAAAGGGATATGCAGGCAGTGTAAAACGCAGTGCAAAAAGCAGGCGGCTCAGTGGGAAGGGATCGTTGTTGTAAGGGATAATGCAAGAAAGTACTTTTTACCCACCGACCATTAGTGTCGAAATACGGGCTATGTGGGTTGTTTATAAAGGTTTCCCCAGCGTATATAGAATACATACCTACTCATACCTACTACCTACGCTGTGGTAACATTTCTACAATCATTGCAATCATTTCTTTAAAAACAATAGTATTATGTGTAATCGAAATAATCGCAGACAAATGTACCTACAGAGAAACCTACGGATCCAAATGAAAATCTTAATTTTTGTATACGTTTGAATAAAAATACTTTTAGTACGCGGGTGAAGCAGCGGGTAAAAGCTAGTTTAATTTAAATTCTTAATTTTACTTTGCCACCACTAATCTTCAACGGAGTTTTAATTCCTTTCTCTGGTCACGTGAAAAATCAAGGCATTATTATGGACAGTACATTTTCCTGGGTACCCCAGCTTAGTGAAATTAGCAGGAAGGTGTTTGGATCAGTGGCTTCCCTGAGGAGACTTCGCAAGTTTCTTCCTATCCCCACAAAAATTGCGCTTACTCAGGCGTTGCTCCTTCCAATCTTGGATTACGCTGATGTTTCCTATCTTGATCTATCCGAAGAGCAACTCAATAAGCTGGATCGTATTCAGAACGTCTGTATACGTTTCATTTTTGGTTTGCGCAAATTCGATCATGTGTCTAGCTTTCGATCGCAGCTGAAGTGGCTCCCCATTCGTCGCAGACGTAACCTTCATATAGTTTCTCTCCTTTATAATATACTGTTTAACCCTTCAACTCCTCGCTATCTCAAAGACCGCTTTAGTTTTGTTCAATCTATCAGATCTTCCCGAAATTATCTTCTTACGTAGCTGTGTTGTTATAATTTAAACGTGCTCGATAACACTATGACCCATTAGGGACCCCATAGAATTTTGAAGGTATCCGACTCGATAGGAATCAGTGAGCATTTTATCCCACATGCAAAATGTGTTGACATTTTATTGCCAGACATTTTATCTAATTGTCAATTTTTTGAGTTGACATCTTATTGCAAAATGCATGTGGGATGATGATACCTTATTGCGTATCAGCATCCTCTATGACAGATGATTTAAGCAGCATCCGAACGACACTTGCGTTCGTGGCTGTATTAGTGTATGCTTAGCCCAATTCAAGAGAGGATCCCACATCCACATACACAGCAGGTGTATGCTTCCCTCGGTGGGCCGGAAATATGAAGAAATATGCATAATATAAATGCATTCAAAACTACTCTGGAGCGGTTCGACTATTTTCCAACGGCGTAGTGGCGTCACGTGGCAGTGGCACCCTTTTAGGGTTTCACGTCCTCGGTACAACGTGTATGTTGTAATGTGTTTAAATGAATCTGGAGTTGGGTTATCGGGATATAAGGAAACAGGAAGAGACGAAAGCCAAGGAAAAGTGCAATTGTATCAGGGAGAATGTTAAGGAAAGAAAAACATGATTGCTTCAACGAAAAAAGCAGCTCGTTAAGGGTACTTACAATGATAATGTTTATGCAATGAGGTTTTTAAGAAGGTTTAATTGAGTATACATCAGAGACCGATCTTAACGGGGGTGTTCACAGGCCATTGGAGGCTAAATCACTCTGATCATTCAGACATTTAATGTGTTTCACAGACAAAGAATGAAGAAGACAATGCAGGACTAGCTACCCATGAGCCTCATCATCCGATACGTGGAGATGGTCGAGAAGCTCCTGAATAGTGAAGGATTTTCGTAGGGGGTTTGCACAAAAGACTCCCACTAGTTATTAAGTAACTTTAATAAGCTTAGTTGGCTTATTAATAAATGTAGTAAAATAAAATACGGCAACTATGTTGGCAGTTATACGTGAGAAGGATGCATATATCGACCGTAGCCATGTTTATAGCCATGCCGTAAACAAGTTTGACCTTCAGACCAATAGGAATACCGGTGGCTTTCGCAAGCCACTTCCGAAGCATTAAACTATAAACTATAAACAAAGATGGTAGGAACTTTAGGACCGCACGCGAATATTTATGTAAGTGGATAGTCGTTAAATTATGGCGCCGTGGCTAAAATATCCTGTTCGTAAAAGATCCAGATGTCATATACTTTACATTCTAACCGGATATACTTGTAACGGTTTATTTATTTGTGTTTCAGTACATTTTCTTTTAAGTCTCACGTAGTTTACTACAGAAAAAGTTCCACCAGATTAAAAAAAAAACAATATGAAAAGAGCGAGGGTATGCCGGTATGGAATAGAAACCTTTTCCCAGGATACAACTACAACAACAACGGACTAACAGATTTGTGACAAAAAGAGTGTCTAGCGGCTCACCTAGCTTAGACCAATTCTAAAGTCGTAGTTCCGGCCAACTAGCGTAAAATCGTAAACATGGTGAGCGTAAAGTTAAAATTACCCACAGCGCGCAGTATTTCCAGTTCAAAACATATTTCTGGACTATAAGCACATTCATCACAATACAAGTTTGGAAACTACTAAACTTTTGACGACCGGTCTGGCTCAGTCGGTAGTGACACTGCCTGCTAAGCCGCGGGGTTCGAATCCCGGTAAGGGCATTTATTTTGTGATGAGCACTGAAAGTTATGGATGTTTTCTATGTATAGTAGTAGTTCGTTTAGCACCCTAGTACAAGCTTTGCTTATCAGTTTCGCATTGTCCCATATTTAGATAGGAAACAAGTTATATTTACATTTCATATTTGGATCTTCAAATAAAATGGTTTAGTTACCTATGGTCTTTACGGCTGAAATTAAATACCTATATCTAAGTACATAGTATGCATGTTTGTAGGTAGGTAATTATGAGTCCTCTTCCACGGTTATCAGATCAAAACATTACTCATATCAGATGACAACTTTAAAAAGCTCGTATCTCATAAAATGTAAGTGAAACTAATCTTTACTCCATTCAATTAATATCCAATTTCAAAAGGAAATGTAATAAGATGAGTGTTTCTAACAATTATCGTTTTACATATGAGCAAACGCTGATGCAAGTGCTCGTAAGCACGTGCTTGTATGATTTTATCTGTGAATTCCTTTAGAACTTAATAATTTCCGGATATGCCTTTTGTTCCTGTATTATTCATACGTGTTTATTAGATTGGCCGTGTGGTGACGGGTTAAGAATTTCACTACCCTATTTCCTCCCGTGGGTGGCGAAGAAATCGACTGTGGGATATGGGTTCAATGTGTGGGCTGGGCGCGATGGGCTAGCAACCTATCACTGCATTATCCCAATTTCGTTTTCTTTCAACCCCTTAGTCCCTAAGGCCCACATGCACCAACCACTTAACTCAGGGTTAGTGGGCTGTCATCTGTCAAATTACATATAAAATGGTGGGTTAACCCTCGGGTTGGTCATTTTCATTGGTGCAAGTGGCCCTAAGAGTAGCACTTGAGACTTGAACAGTTTCATGTGCTGTGGCTACTCTTTTTGAGAATGCAGACGTCTATGTGTGTTTATTAGAACAGTCACGAATGTGAATGCTGGAATGATCTTACTAACGACCATAAAATTTCGTCATTAGCTACCACGTGTAACGATCGAGTTGGAGGTACGTTTTGAATTCTTGAAAACACGCACAAAACGTAGGTTCAAGGCTGGTTTGCATTATTTAAAAGAAAATTTACCTAATCGACTATTTTTACATACATTGATACTATGAGATAGAAGGGTACCTACGGTACGCGTTGTTCTTCGACTAAATTGAAAATTTCTTTTTCAGTACAGATGGTGTTTATTTTACGCACTAGTGCGAGAAGTGGTTCATTATATGCCAGGTCAAACTTCGGAGGGCCATCTGTACTGAAAAACGTTGACGATACACGTGCGAAAAGCTTCCTTTTTTACGCACTTGTATCGTAATGTACTATTAAAGGCTTCTTGTGACCAGAAAGCTGGTCAATAATGTCAAAATATGTCGCTCAGCGTATCAACATTGCTATTCAGCGGGACAATATGGCCAACTTTTTGAGCACCCTACCGATAGATGACATTTTTTATGATTTCAAGCGTTTATATCGTTAAGTATATCATTAAACTTCTCATTGATGGCAGTTTTTCATTCCTAGTGCGTACCGTCATAGTATGTGCGTCATAATAATTATGTAGGTAGATAGATATGCACCGATGAGTCGGTTTAACCCGTTAACCAAGAGTGATGATTGCAAATGCAAATACTGTTTTTGTTCCTAATTCAAGTATATTTATTATTTAGCCTTATTTGCATGTTGTTATCAGTCATAACTATCGTTTATATAAAAAAAGGCTGTTAAATAATTGATATCGCCATTGAATCATAATTTAAATGAATAGTGACAAAGACGATAACTTTTATTCAAGTGAAAAATGACTCGTTGTTTTAATAGTGACTAAACCAGCTGACATTACAACTGACTAATATTGTTTGCTATTTAGAATTTTAATACATAAATATTAATAAATAAAGCGCGTTATATTGTGATTTAGACTGTAGTTTTCCTAAGTTATAATAACCTTAAAGAAGACGGAAATCCTTGAATATCAAAATGGTCTTTTTAAAGTTTAAATTTCAAATATTTCAGAATAAAAACGGTCGGTAAAACGAGAAGAAAAGAAGCGGAGTCGATAACGAAATCTCATTGTTTGAATAGCAAGATGTTATCAGGAAAGATCTGGCGCTACTTGATGGATGATATAAACAGTGATGTTAAAGTGATAGCTCACTTCCTGAATCAGAATCGTGAATTTTGTGAGTATACAGTACTTTATAATACTTAGGTATTTTACTTCTCGGCCGAAATCAGATTTATTTAAACTGTTCAATATTTTTTTGTTAACTGGCCTGTGCTCAATTACCTAGTTTAATAAATAAAAATAAAATGGTAAATATATTGATTAGATACGCTTTATTTACCAAAAGTCATGAATGCTTTTTTCAATTTCTTACTTCAGACAAAAATATACAACAATAAAAAAGGGTATATAAAACTAAACTAAACAAAGTCTAAACAGAGGTTGAAATACTTAATTGGAGCTATAAAGAGGTAAACAAATTAATTATCATGACGTTATTAACGATTAAACCACAATAGAAACTATAAATGAACTAAATTAAGTACTCTTCAACTGTTTGAAAAAAAAAACAATAAGAAAGATCTGAATGCACTATTGACCGGTTAGAAATCGGCTTCAGTGAAAAACGACAGACAAATTTGAAAAAAGAACGTTTGCGACACGAACGTGGCTTAAAAATGCTGGCCGTTTACAAACCGGCGAAAAAAAATACGATTATAATCACGAACCACTAAGAAAAGTACACAAAATCACTGGCCACCACGAATGAAAACATGCAATAGTATTTTCGCGGTCGATAGGACGTCTGCCCTGCGCAGTGGTCGCGTAGTGACTGATCGCGGGCGGGGACGGCGCCACCGCCGGGGAGATTACCCCGTTATTGGGGTAATGCTTAATCAATTTGCAGAGAGTGGGAAAAAGTTTTCAAGTCTCATTGACCGTGACCTTTGATTTTATCAACGCAGGTAATATTGTTACTTCGAATCGCTATCAAAAGGAAATATACAGCTTTTTTTGTGAATTTCGTCTTTAAAAAATATTAAAAATATTATAGGTATTTTATACGTGTGTTTACATCATGATTTAATGAAAATGTAATGCAAATTTATAATATAATTATTTATACGAAAAAAAAAGAGACGAGACAATTTTACAAAATACTATTTCCACTTCTTTCCATTCAAATTACTAGCCAGTTTAATGTCAGAAGTTTCAGAACCATATTGTTTTGTTTCCCGAATTAAGAACAGAGATGGCGCTGAACTCAAAACGCTGACGTCAAAACCGTTAACTTTAAACCTTAAGGGAAACGTCAAACGAGGAATAAAGAAAATCAATTCCCCCTAAAACAGCTGAAAGAAAATAATGCCGCCCCCACGCTTCAGGGCGGCGCCTATTCAATAAGTAAGGCTATCCCTCACGAGGGCGGGGTATTAGAAGGCGATAGCGCTGTTTGTGAACGATCCCGTTTTCTGAAGTGGGATCGATCTGCGGACGAGTCCGGCGAGCGGTTGGGTGATCCATCATGATGACGTCAGTGCTACGAGGTACGGGGTCCATCAGATATATCGAAGCGCCAGAGGTGCTCACAAATATCTGAACACGCCTATATCTGATGGTAGCTGTACTTTAATGTGAAAGAGATTAAAGTCGTACTGGTTTCAGCGGTGGTTAGGCCGTTTAGTGACGATGTGAAAGTGACATAGTTAATGAATGCGGAGTATGAGTACAAGACGGATGGTTCGATGAAGTTTAAGGCTTGGTTCTAATAAATATAAATATAAATAAATATTGGGGACACCTTACACAGATCAACTTAGCCCCAAACTAAGCAAAGCTTGTACTATGGGTGCTAAGCGATGATATACATACTTAAATAGATAAATACATGCGTATATACATAGAAAACATCCATGACTCAGGAACAAATATCTGTGTTCATCACACAAAAAAATGCCCTTACCGGGATTCGAACCCAGGACCGCGGCTTAGCAGGCAGGGTCACTACCGACTGAGCCAGACCGGTCGTCGGTTCTGAATAAATTAGGATGCGAGTTCATGTGGTAGGTACACTTGACATGACGAATCTTTGAAGGGTTCCATGTGGCAAGTAAGGTGAACTTCTTTTTAGTCCATTGATTTTCTATTACGAGTATATTCAACAAGTAGATAACTCCGATCTTGTGCTGCTGAAGACAATACATGTACCTAATTAATTCAAACTTCGAGTAAGTTGAGTTTATTAAGTTTCAAAACTAGCTAGAACAACAGTGCTCTGTGTTTGAAGCTTCTATCAAATGCTACAAAACTTACAGGGACCCAAATAGGATTTAATAGTTAATTATAATTAGGTATGTTTTATAACTAGCTGTTGCCCGCGGCTTCGCTCGCGTTAAATTCGAAAATGGCGGAATGCTCCATAAAATCTTCCACCCCCCATTTTATGGAAGTGGGGGGTTAGAAAGAGACAAAAAGTAGCCTATGTCACTCTCCATCCCTTCAACTATCTCCACTTAAAAAATCACGTCAATTCGTGGCTCCGTTTTGCCGTGAAAGACGGACAAACAGACACACACTTTTCCATTTATAATAGTAGTAGTAGTAGTAGTAAAACACTTTATTGTACCAGAAAATAATACAACACACAGGAAAAAGAGCTTCTTACAAGTACAAAGGCGAACTTATCTCTTTAAGGGATCTCTTCCAGTTAATCTTTGAGCAATTGAGGGAGAATTGGAGATGGTAGGCATACAGTACAAACGACATATATAATATTAGTATGGATTACTTGTAGAATGTTGACAACATTAAATAGCCAAATGAAATAATCCCATGCATTAGAAAGGGACGACGCGTCCTTAAATCGTTGTAATCGCTGTACTAATTTTTTCTGTAAGTAATATTTTTTGACTCTTTGATATTTGCACGCACCAATCAGGGACTTATCTCCATAGGTCTTGTCAAAACCACTTCAACGCCATAACAGATTGCTGTTTATGAATCGGGCTCCAAGTAAAACTGTTCCGAGTTCGTTATAAGAACAATGTCAGGCCCCGTAGCCGAATGGCATTTCTCCGACGCCAAACGAAAGCGATACGCCGCTGGCTCTGTCGCGCCAATACGCAAGCGCGATAGAGATAGATATCTACTAGCGCTTCGTTTCGTGAGCGTTTCGTGAGCGTTTGTGCCATTCGGCTAGCCACCCAGGTCGGAAACAAGCCGACAAGCTGGCGGCGACATGAATGCCTCACTAATGGAGACGCAAGCGAGTTTACTGTGTTCCAT
This sequence comes from Leguminivora glycinivorella, assembly GCF_023078275.1. Taxonomy (NCBI): domain Eukaryota; kingdom Metazoa; phylum Arthropoda; class Insecta; order Lepidoptera; family Tortricidae; genus Leguminivora; species Leguminivora glycinivorella. The sequence goes on along the minus strand of NC_062973.1, from coordinate 24,437,934 downwards.
TTACTCTGACTCCTGTGCAACTTGTATTTGGGTCGAACACTTTAGAAAACTTGGAGAAGTAATGTTAGGTTTTTTAATGTGACGTGCACAGGTCCCGCGAGCAAGGATCCCGCGAGCAAGGATCCCGCGAAGCGAAGGATACGGGCGAACCTTGCTCATGTGCATATACATATATTATTATTTCCATCAGTTTTCCCTTAGTCGCCTTATAAGATAAAATACAAAATCATTTATTGAGCAAATAGGCCACAGGGGTACATTTACATGTCAACATTACAGAGTATTCATTAAAGTTAAACAAATTAAATTAATAGAAATATTAACAACTAAAAATATTAATAATAACCAAAGTGGCTGTACACTGATATAGAGTTAGAGATGTATAAAGTCTCTAAATGTCATATTATTACTAACTATACTCAATACATAAAGAAAGCACAAACAGATACAAAGAAAAAAGAAATCTATAATAATTTTAGAGTTGTAAATGACTCGAATGTTACAAGTAAAGATATTATACTTAATCAAATAATCCATGGAGATGTATAGGGTATTTTATAAAATTTAAATATTTAAAAAGTAAAAACCTTTAAATGTCAAATCATACAAAAAAAATATAGAAAATGAACAGATAAATTATACATAATACATTATATACACCCTGTTTTTACTGAATTCCGTTAACTTTAAGGGAAGGTTCTTTAGATCAAATACAATTAATTTCTCTAAGAAACTAGCGTCTTAACTCTTATAGTTATCGAGTTATTAAAAAAATTAAGATAATTACTGAACACGTGTGTGCCTTTACTAATTCCTGATGTTATTTGTTTTGACATGTGCCGTCAATCACTTGACACTAACTTGAATGTTATTCTTAAGGGTCTCTCACACTAATAAATCTATTTATTATGTATGAAAAATGTTGAAAAAAATTTTTTTGCGAATTTAACTAAAAGTGATACCTATACAGGGTGGTTCCTGATAATGAATCTATCTACGTGTCGAATTTAACGGAAAACAAAAAAAACACGGTGTATACATTTTAAGAGATGTACAAGTCTCTAAGCCACGAGATGATAATTATTCCTTCGAGAATTCGAGATGGTTCCGCGTCCACTCACGCGGCAGGTAAGGCCCCCAGGCAAGTGTTAACAACACGTGAAGAAACAATAGAATAGAATAGAATAAATTTTATTCGTAAACACACAAAAGAGAAAAATATTACAAATAGGAGGATTCTGAAATCGAGAGCTCTTTCGATCCTGATAGGAGAAAAAAAATGTCCCAAGATTTCCATACATTTTTTCGAACCTTCCATTCCGTTACCGCCATACAAAATGTATGGAAAAATGGTAACGGAATGGGAAAAAAACCTTGGGACACTTTTTTTCTCCTATTAGAATTGAAAGAGCTCGCGATTCTGAGTGGAAAACACAAAAAAATCCAATTCCAAAAAAAAAGTGGAGTGGACAACTTTGAAAAAAATGGCCCAGGAACACATAAAAACGAGAAGGTGGCATGAAATGGTTTAACCTCAGCATATTGCTGGCGAGTTCCAACGCTGATCTTCCGGTTAAACCATTCGGTGAAAAACAATCACGACAGGTAACATGAACAAAATTATGGAAAACAACATAATACACACAAAAAGACAAAGATATTACATGCTTTTTTTTTTTTTTAAAACTATAACTACTACTGAACGAATTATTTACAATGTTTGGTTGTCATAGGTAAACTGGTCGACTGAATACAGTCTATAGACGCTCCGTGTGCTAATCCTGTGCTACAGCGCGACCTGAGCTGTTCCATTTAATCCCATAATCCAATACTGGCACATTATCTCGTAAACAGTATTTAATTCCTAGTTTGTGCTACCGCTATTTATTTAATATTTACACAATTAATCTAAGGAGAGAGGTCTCAATCTCCGCTCCAGGTCGTTCTTGGCGCATAGGTTATCCATAGTAGCGGTTAAGTAAGTGCAAGAACGCGGCCAGTGTGGTGGGTACCTTTGCGTCTGGAACGATGCGATAAGTAGTTTATTTATTATTTTTATATACACCCTGTTTTATTGAATTCCATTAACTTTAAGGGAAGGTTCTTTATATCAAATACAATTAATTTCTCGACAAAACAAGCGTCTTAACTCTTACTGTTATCGAGTTATTACAAAAATAAAGATAATTACTGAACACGTGTGTGACAGCCTTTACCAATTCCTAATGTTATTTGTTTTGACATGTGCCGTCAATCACTTGACTTGACACTAACTTGAATGTTATTCTTAAGGGTCTCTCACACTAATAAATTCATTTATTATGTATGAAAATGATGAAAAAATTTTTTTGCGAATTTAACTAAAAGTGATATACACGGTGGTTCCTGATAATGAACCTAGCTACGTGTCGAATTTAAGGAAAAAAAAACACACGGTGTATATTAAATTTATAGTCAATGTATAATTTATTGCATATTGCATAGTTAGGTAGTTATATGCGACATAATTACCTGCTGCTTTTATTTTTAACCCCCGACGCAAAAACGAAGGGGTGTTATGAGTTTGACGTGTCTGTCTGTGTGTATGTCTGTCTGTCTGTTTGTCTGTCTGTCTGTCTGTCTGTTTGTCTGTCTGTCTGTCTGTCTGTGTGTGTGTGTGTAGCTCTCGAACGGATGAACCGATTTTGATTTGTCGGGAGTCTGAGTTAGTCGGGAGTGTTCTTAGCAGGGATGTAACGGAGTTCTGCTTCTGCTTCCGTTACTGCGGAACTTCCGTTTTGTTTTACACATCCGCTTCTGTTCCGGTTCTGTTATTTTTCAAACGGAAGTTATAACGGATGTCGGAACCTAGCGCGACGGTGGGACATGAGCGGCGTACATCAAAGACCAACAGGTCTATACCTATCATTCGCTCATCTCTCCGCTTGCCACGTGCTGCGATACTAAACATTAATCGCTTCATTCCATTGCGCGCCAATATTTGTCCTGTCCACCTAGTTAGTAGCGAGTGAACAACTATTCAGTGGTGCAGGGCTTATCTACGATCCCCTTAGAAGCTCCCCTTAGATTTGTTTATTAAATACAGTTTACTTCTTTTACAATCACTCCATTTAATTTAAAAATTTAATTGTGTGCTAACAATTACACATATAATTTTTACTGGTTAGTTTTGGATTGTATTATACTACCTACGAGTAAGTTTTCTTTTCGTTTCTAAAACCTTTTACGGCATAATAAAGGTTTAAAAGGATTCTTATGTGATTTTTAGTGATTACCTAAACAACAAACAATCTTAAAGTTCAAGGTGATTTAAATTTTTGGATTGTAATGAATGATATACTTAAGATAAAATATCAGGTTACTTTTCTTTTCGTTTTTAAAACCTAAGTGGGCCTAAAGGCTGATTACAAACTGCTGATTACAGGCTGAACAGTAAACACCTAAAAGTTCTAGGTAATTTAATTAGTTTTGGTTTATGTTATACCTATGTGGTATTTTTTCATTTCGTTTTTAACATCTATAACTTCCGCTTCTGGTTCCGGTTCCGCTTCTGCTTCCGTTAAACTAAATTCAAAACTTCCGCTTCCGGTTCCGGTTCCGTTAAAACCACATCCGTTACATCCCTGGTTCTTAGCCATGTTTCATGAAAATCGGTTCACTAGGTCGCGGTCGGGGGTTTTTCAAAATTTAAATTTTTAAGTTTCTTAGTTCCAGTGTAAATATTTTTTGACGTTATCAATTTGTTTGCAAAAGGATCTTATTAATTATATCAAAGCAGCATGTTGGCTCATACGTAAGTGAATATGTAAATAAACTTCATCTTGATTTGTTGACCATTGCTACATTAATAATAGCAAAAATATGCGTCGTTTCATTTGTAACCATTTGTTTACATACTGAAGGTGAGATTTACAAATGATCTGTCATCCAGCATGTCTGGTATGTCATCCAATCTCTAACATACGACCAAAGACATATATAACTCCGTATAGCACCTACTCTTTCTGATTATGTTTTTTATTTCCGCTACCCAAAGGTTGTCTGGTAGAGATCGCTCTTTAGCGATAAGACCGCCTGTTGTCTGCCTCTATTTATAATCATTTGTTTTGTCTCCGCTGTATCTTTTTTCTGTATCTCTTGCTGAGGTGTGACAGTATTCTATCTATCTATCTATAGACAGATAAAGTCTAAGAAAAAAACGTACCTCAGTACCATACAGAAAAAGGTACGGTGGCCTAGATGGCATTACACCTTTGGGGTACGCTCAGCTAGATGGCGCTAATACTAATATTTGACATTTTAAAACATATCAAGCTAAGAATATGGGCCAAATTGTCAAAACTGAGGTTCAAAAGTTTTAAGCCTGTGTCAAGAGATGGCAGTCTATGCACTGTGATTACACATTTTACTTCGATAGTAACTCTCTATAATACTCGATCCTCTTTGATACGACTAATGGTGTGATATACGGAGTATTTAATATTGGTTAGGTCATTTTGAGAGACTTTTATGAGTCCATGAAAATCTATTACATATACAGGGTGTATTTTGATAGCGGGCCAGTAAGGGCATCTATGAGATTGTGTGGTCCTACGGGAAAATGGTCAAAGGAGACCTTCCCTCGATTTCAAATTGAACAGAAATGGCATTTACGAGAAAAAGGGCATTTTTGTCAAACTTTTTTTGACGCCAATCGACCCTTTCCTACCCAGGATCAAAAGCTTGTATGGGATCAAAAAAAAAATTGTATGGAAGAAACTTTTCCCATACAATTTGTATAAAAAAATTTTTTCACATGGGTGTTTGTTTGATGCCAATCGATTCCATTCCTATTCAGTATCGATAGTTTCTTAGGGCTCAGCTTCCATAATGTACCAAACATATATTATCACATATATATTACCATCGGCTGATCGCTGACCCGTTTACCCGCTACCCGTGTAACCATGACAACTAGCGGACGTACTTATAATGCGGAACGACCTACCCCAATTGCGCTAACACGTCTGTCCATGTCCCATCATAGAGTTCATCTATCCAAACACAAATGTAGAATTGTCACGTCATATTAACGCTGTCATGTCATTAAACATGATAACACGTTTAAATTGCTGACGGTTGGTGCAAATTAGCCGCTTGAGGCTGTCACGCGATAAATAAATACATAAACATTGTAGTTTGTCGACAATTACGGCTTGTATACGAATTAATTATAATTTTAAATGGACTTTCTTTAATTGAATATGTAATGTATAGAATGTACTAATAACTAACCAGTAAAATTGGAAGAGCTCTCTTTATGAAACGTCACAATAAATCCACCTCGAGGATTTTAAAGTAGTTAGAAACATGTAGGTGTAATTTTTTTTAACCCCCGACGCTAAAACGACGGGATGTTATAAGTTTGACGTGTCTGTCTGTGTGTGTGTCTGTCTGTGTGTGTGTCTGTCTGTGGCATCGTAGCTCCCGAACGGATGAACCGATTTGGATTTAGTTTTTTTTTTGTCTGAAAGCTAAGTCGGGAGTGTTCTTAGCCATGTTTCATGAAAATCGGTCTACTATGTCGCGGTCGGGGGTTTTTTCGAAATTTTAATTTTGTGGTTAGGTTATTGAGTATTTATCCGTTATATTCATGGCCGCAATATCTTTTTTATATTAAAACATTCATGTAAAACAAATCAACTTATGAATCAGCGTTATAGACGCCACGTTACTTAAAAATTAGAAACCTGCACTTCTTTACGTCTTCTGTTCATTTTTTAATTTTTCTTTTCCTGTTTTCTGTATAAAATAGTCTAATTCCTCGTCTTTTGATTTACAAAAAGTCCCACAACACCTAAATAAAGCTTTCTGTCAACAGCTAATCAAAAGTTGACACGTTGCCCCATGTCAAAGTAAATGTCACGCGATAAGCGATAAGATCTGAAACTGTCACGTCGGTGACAAGAGAGCCTTATCTGGCAAAAGCTGTCAGTGGAGGCAGGTCAATTCTGGCAGTGACAACAATGTATTGTTATCAATGTTGCTATATCGGTTGGAATGGACCTTATTGCACAACACCACAAGGCAAGGCAAGGGAGTCGACTGTGGGAGTCGTGGGATATGGATTAAATAGGCTAGTTTCCTACTAGTCACATCAGCTTCTTTTTAAGAACTGTCCAAACGATTTACTTATATGGAATTACTATGAAATACTGAGGAGAGACGTCACGATCAATTCATTTACTTTATAAATATCTTTCTCTTTGATTTATTAAATAGAAATTATGCTTAAACATAACTACTGTCCATATTTTACTTCTTTATTTATGTGGTGCTTTATTTCGTGCACTACATAAAATATTTTTCCCCTCACTAGCTCGGAAACACGTGTTTTGTCCTTTAATACCAGCGGGTAAAAACGCATTTTATCCACTAGTGGGTAAAGTAATTTGACCTTGAATAAAGTCAAATTAAATGCTTTAAAATTGATAAAAGTAGACTGTGGACCTACTGGAAGCAGTGATAAACGCATTTCTTGCGTTGTAGTTTCCTCGCTATAGTGAGGGGAAAAGTTTTGTGTTACACTCGGGTGCAAATGTATTTTACTTCTCGTGTGTTAAAATACAACTTTGCCCCCTTGTATAACAAATAACTATTATTTTAAGTATAGGAAACTAGCCTATTGTGGCATAGGCGAAAGGCTGGCAACCTGACACTGCAATGTTACAGTTTCGTTTTCTTTCAACCCCTCATTTGCCACAAGAGTGGCTCTGAAACTTGAGCAGTTTCATGTGATCTGCCTACCTCTTTAAGGGATACAGGCGTGCTTGTATGTATGTTTGTACCACAAATCATGAAAACCCACATATTGCCTTACTCGTACATTACAAAGATAGGCAAAATATGAAAATCATACATACATACATACATACATACATACAATCACGCCTGTATCCCAGAAAGGGGTAGGCAGAGCACATGAAACGACTAAAGCTTCAGTGCCACTCTTGGCAAGTAAGGGATTGAAAGAAATCTAAATTGTGACATTGCAGTGACAGGTTGCCAGCCTCTCGCCTATGAAAATCATGAAGTTATAAAATTATAAAATCTTGCCCCCCATATCTAGCAAGCGTAGCGTCGGGCCAACTGAATGGCAAAGCCCGACGCCGCGTCGGTGCGACGTCGACGCGGCGTCTCCAAATAAGTTTATTTTGTACAGAACTCTTAGTCGGCGAGTCCGATTTGCAATTGATAAAAGTTGCAGTTTGCAATTGACAACACTTTTTATTATATACAAAGGCGACTGATTTGTGTCTAGGACGTAAATAAATATGCAAATATTTAATAAACATCCAATGATTAATATCTTTGTTCATCATAGCTCAGTAACCCTTTGTTTTTCTAATCACGAGACAAGTTAAAATATTGAGTTAGCAGTTATTTTCTACATCAGATAAGATAACAAAGGATCTAGAAGCGTTTATAGTAATGAATGGAACGCGTCACGAAGCACAATAACATTAGTTGTAGAACATCTGTTAGTTTACAAGTTTCCAGCGTCGTATACTTTGATGAACAACGAAAACATATTTTGATACATCCAATCTTGTTTGATGTAAGTTTTGTATGAATTAAATTTTACCAAAACTGTGGAACAGCGGCTATAATAATTTATAACAGAATTTTCAGAGAATTATGTACTTTGTAGAACACCGAAAACGTTTTAATTCTCTCTCAATTTGCATGAATGAAATTGCTTTGACAGAACTATTTATTTACCCTATTAGAAATACAAGCGGTACAAAGGGTTAACCCCGGTGGTTAACTCTTGTACCGCCTATGACGCGATAAGAATTACGCTACGAACTAGAAATATGCTACGGCGCTACGCCGTAGATGGATTGTATTCTGCCGCAGCGAAGGAAGTTAGGTACAAACCGAATGTTTTCATATTAGACTTGTTTAAGGAAAATTAAAAGACGGCTAGAGTAGCTAGACTACAACTTGCCCTTTCAAATCTTTCGTTTCGATCGCTGGTCCGTGACAGCTAAGCTTCGTATAAGAGACGAAGAAGTCGGCAGAAGCGACCTCGAACAAAAACACCAATGAGATGGCCGGAGCTAGTCAAAGCTGCAGAGATGGGATAGTACACGTGTGTGTACACCAGAAAAGCAGGTAACAGAGAAGAGTGGTGGCGAGTTGTGAAGCTCGTCACCATAGCTGAAGACCGCGACTATTACTCTGTCAAGGGTAAAATGTCAAAGAAGAACATACATTAAGTAAGTAGCCATTTGCTAACCTCTCTATAATACCGTGACATAAATGAATGAATAAATGTTCTTCTTTATACGGGTTGTTTTAGTATTTTTTCTACTCCCGTACTGTTATTCGTGAGTTACAAGGTCGTGCATAGAACTTTAAAACCCTACATAAAAGATGTCAGGACAAGTCTATCTAGTCTATACCCTGAAAACATTTAGTAGCAGTAGCACGATATAGCTGTTACAGTTCAGTAAATACATTGCTACCAACTTAACAAACCAATTCGCAGAGTCGAGACTCCTTCGTTTTCTGCTGCGTTCATTGGCGACGCGTCGAATCGCATTCAAATGTATGAGAACTCGATTCAACTCAGCTCGATTCGTCTTAGTGGCCAGGCTTCAAAGAACCATACCATAGACAGTTTTATTTTCATGTTTGCACTCAAACTGCATATTCAAAATGGTAGGCGGTCCACTAGATAACTAAGATGACTGAAAGTAGGTATTTGTTGAATTATAATTTTCTTTCAAAATAAGTGCTTGGTCGTAGAAAAAGTATTGTATGCAACGGTGTTTAACTGAGTCAAAAAATGCTCGTGGCGTCTTTATTAACAATTTTCGGCTTCGCCTCAAATTGTTATCCACGCCACTCACCTTTTTTGACCTCATTTAACCACCAGTTGCATAAAATACTATATTAACTTTAACCCCGCTAAAATATTGTGCATTGTGGCACGCCAGCTGGGATCTTAGACAAAGGACGGAAACAACACTGTACATCTCGGAACAAAAACTGCAAGTGGATCTCCTTGAAACATGACGCGTATGAGATGCTGAGTGGCATCACGGAGCAGTTCGAAGTTACGCAGATATTTGAATGACATCTAGCTGATGTCATTCAGTTATCGCGAATTTCGCTCGTTCATTTTCAGTTTATCCATTATTGAAGTGGGTGAGACGAACAACTTAGGGCTAGTTGTATCAACCATAGTTATTTAGCAGACACATCAGCGTCACGCAGCCGAAGTCTATGGAGAGTATGGAGATTCCCATACAAAAAAAAATTGCGACTGCTAAATTCGGCAACGGAACGGCGCAACCGACCCTTATTTTAAATAGAAATAAATATCCCACTTCTGGTGAAAGTCATAATTTCAATTTGAGGAACAACAATAGACTAGCCCGAACCAAATCAAGCTTTGTCCACTTTGATCGCAGTTTTAATAACATGACTATCAAAATTTTTAATAAACTTAGTAATGACATCAAAGATTGCACAAATTTCAGAATATTTAATAGAAAATTAAAGGATTATTTTACCAATAGGCCATACTACTCAATTAATGAATATTTTGCTGATGCTCTCAATTAAATAATCTTTATTGACTTTTTTGTAATTATTTAGTTGTAACTTGTAACATGACATTATATGTAATAATTTCAATATTTTAATGGACAACTGCATGATCTTGTACATCAACATAGAATAAGTAATCCTAGCATTTAAGTACTTAGAGTATGATTTGTAACTATATTTGCATGTATTTATACTTGTAATGGCAAATAAATCATCTGAATCTGAATCTGAATGTTTGAATCAAATATCATTCTAATGTTCATTTTGTTCGGATTGGCCTATTAAGATATCGTGATGTGGTTAAGAAGGATAAAGCCCGTCTGAAGGCAAGTTTTTCTTTCCCATTTTCTCCTAGTCCTTTGGCTATGAACGTTTGTATTAAAAGTTCGTGTAGTTCGTGAAAAATCCTTGGAAAAAAAATCGGTAATTTTGTTCATATTCAATATGACTTCATACCTATTTATCTTATCTGTTGAAAGAAAAAAAAATTGTTTTGTGTACAATAAATAATCCAGAGCTGAATCATTTTTAGAAGGAAATTCCTCTGAATCCGCATGCGATCACTTGGAGGTCATCTATTTTATTAAATTTTTATAAAATTCGATAAATTTGTATATTTTAGCATAGTGGTTTTACTTTCTAATTAGTTGATATTTCTAAACACGCCATGACCTACTTTGTATTTATATAAAAAAGTTTAGATGCAAATTGTAGTGAATTAATAACAGTTAGCAGGTTAAGACTCCGGCCCACAAGAGGTTTCAAGATTCCATGTTAAAGTACTGTTTCTTATTATTTTCATATTTATAAAGAACAATTTAAACGTAGTTATATACATAAATTAAAAACTGAAAAAGATACCATTCACCAACGAAAATCGATCAAGTTCACTGATGGCGGAGCCGGGAATCGAATGTCGATTTTTCTTTGATGTATAGAACCTATTTCAGTTTTTAATTAATATTTATTTATACCTCCTCTTATGTTTTACAACTAGCACCAATAGGTGTTTTTTTTTTCGATAAATATATCGAAAAAAAAAAAAAAAAAACATTAAGAAAACAACTACCGATTAAAATAGTGATCTCATGTTCTAAAGCCTGTCAACCAAATTTTGGCAGTAGCAATGCTACCAATTTCGATTAAGTAATGAACATTGAAAACAACTACCGATTAAAATAGTGATCTCATGTTCTATATTTAATGTCGATAGGCGAATTACTAGCAAGATTTTCAAGTGCATAATTGCTTATGAATTTATCCAGCACTCCATTTAATCCGGTGGCTCATTTCAAAATCAAAACAATAAGTTTTTAGTCCAACATTCATCACTCGAGAATGTCCGGAATGGTGTGGGAGTATCCATAAATAATGCATCGATCAGCGAATGCCGCCTCCGTTATGTTGGTTACATATAAAATTCATACTAATAATTATAAACGGAAACTGTGTGTGTTTTTTTGCAGTCTTTCACGGCAAAACGAAGCGACGAATTGACGTGATTTTTCAAGTGGAGATAGTTGAAGGGATGGATAGTGACATAGGCTACTTTTTGTCTCTTTCTAACCCCCCACTTATCTAAAATGGAGCGGTGGACGTTTTTTTGGAGCATTCCGCAATTTTCGAATTTAACGCGAGCGAAGCCGCGGCGGGGCGGGTAAAAGCTAGTTGGGTCAATCCGCGGCAAGAGTAGGTAACATGAGTCACGATTTTATGGTATGTTCCATTTATTCACGACGTAAGTTCAAGTGATAATCTATCTCTAAATAAGTGTTACTTTCCCGATATATGCATATATCCTTTAATTTGAAGCTGTAGTAAAAAATAAATGTAAAAAAATTTTGACTCACGTTACTTTTACGTGGATTCACCCAGTTTAATATAAATAAACTGGATAAAAACGTGCGTGGAATGACGAAGGTAGCCGGATATACGTAGTTCGTTGGCTCTTTATTTGGTTATTACTTATCTACGGTTGGCTTGTTTATGTATTACTATATTATTCTTGAGTTCCATTACGCATTTGAAACGTAATAGGCAGTTACGTTAGTTGAAACACGTGCCAGTATACACGAATATGGCAATCAAAGAATTACGATGTTAAAGGGTTACGATATTACATATATATATATATATATATATATATATATATATATATATATATATATATATATATATTATATATATTATATATATATATATATATAGGGTTTTGTATAGTATTTTTATGACGGTTGATTAGATTTCTGAGATCCGATTAGGTTCTAATCGTATAGGATAAGAACAGACTGATTTATCGGTGTGCGGTCGGCGGAATCAGAATAACACAAAAAGAGTTCCTGGTTCCCTCACGTCTTTTTGGCACAGAATACAAAATTACAAGAAACAAAAGCGTACAATATAAGTAAATTTGGTTGATCTAAAATATACTCATACGTTATACTTTGACTTACACATAAGGTGTATAATGTGTGACACGAGTAAGCATTGGAAATCAATCACAAACAGCTAAAATATGATTAAACCGTCAAGACATCAATCTACAGCGTACCTAGTAAACAAATTTGTTAACAGCATGAAACATATTGCGTAGATAGATGTTATTAGTACCAATTTCAGAGAAAAACAGTCTTAGGTGGATATTTTTATTGTAGGGGCATTTTCAAAAATTGGGACTCAAAATTAATGAAAGTTGTCAACAAAAATGAACTCGATGTAAGTTTTGTGACGACATTTAAGCATTAAATTTCAGTTAAAATATTACTTTTGTGTTAATTACATAAACTATAAGAACTAATCTACATTTACAATATTTTTTTTATTTTTTTTAAAAATGCATGGGCTTACTCTTGGCCACAGACTAGCCAAAGGCAAAGACGTGGCCTACGATGGAGTGAGCTCGCCCAGAAGATGCCTGTTCACTCTTGATGAAGAAAGTTGGTTTTTAGACAAATTTCATTCTTAATTGTCGTCATAAAACTGACAATAACTTAATTTTTGTTAACAACTCACTAATTTTGGGTCCCAATTTCTGAAAATGCCCGTAGGTACTGTAGTATTTGGATGCGTCAATTTTCATTGTTGTTATTTCGTCACCACAGGCTCATTTCACCACAGTGACAATTTTGTGCCTATTTCTGGATCGATAAATAAGATTTCTTACTCAAAGTCAGTATTTCCTTGTCGAACAGGCAATGAACGGCGAAGTGTCACTGTCGGACAACTGCCACTTGTGAAACAAGCCACAGGTACCTACTATAGTAAAGTACATAGTTCATTAGGATCAAAGACATATGTAACTCCGTATAGACAGATAAAGTCTAAGAAAAAGAAAACTGGCCAAGAGCGTGTCGGGCCACGCTCAGTGTAGGGTTCCGTAGTTTTCCGTATTTTTCTCAAAAACTAGTGAACCTATCAAGTTCAAAACAATTTTCCTAGAAAGTCTTTATAAAGTTCTACTTTTGTGATTTTTTTCATATTTTTTAAACATATGGTTCTAAAGTTAGGGGGGGGGGGGGGACGCACTTTTTTTTCCTTTAGGAGCGATTATTTCGAAAATATTAATATTATCAAAAAACGATCTTAGTAAACCCTTATTCATTTTTAAATACCTATCCAACAATATATCACACGTTGGGGTTGGAATGGAAAAAAAAATAATAAAACATTTTTTTCCATTTTTTTATTTTTGCACTTTGTTGGCGTGATTGATATACATATTGGTACCAAATTTCAGTTTTCTAGTGCTAACGGTTACTGAGATTATCCGCGGACGGACGGACGGACGGACAGACAGACAGACATGGCGAAACTATAAGGGTTCCTAGTTGACTACGGAACCCTAAAAACGTACCTCAGTACCATACAGAAAAAGGTACGGTGGCCTAGATGGCATTACACCTTTGGGGTACGCTCAGCTAGATGGCGCTAATAATAATATTTGACATTTTAAAACATATCAAGCTAAGAATATGGGCCAAATTGTCAAAACTGAGGTTCAAAAGTTTTACTCCTGTGTCAAGAGATGGCAGTCTATGCACTGTGATTACACATTTTTTACTTCGACAGTAACTCTCTATAATACTCGATCCTCTTTGATTAGGATATAATCTTCATTCTGCTGATGAAAACCACGTTCTAATGATATGTCAAAGAGATGATCCAGTATGAAAAGAACATGTTTTGGTAAATTTCTAGTACCATTTTAAGAGTTAGTACAGCTTGGATGTCTCCCAAGCAACAAAGGACAATATAAAGTTAATTCACCCGTTTATATTGCACTTGACTGCTCCGTACATTGACGTCAATTGCATGATTTTCGACAACACATTGATTTATTTTAAATTGGTTGCTTTTATGATCCAATTTATGCCAATTTAGCAATAAGGATGTCTAGACAATATCAAAGTCCAGAATAAATAACTATTTGAGTCGATAACTCTTTTAAATTTGATACCTACCTAATGTTGAATAGTTTAGTTTAGATTTTTTTTGGTTAACTAGCAGACAAGCACGGTCGCGTGATAATCGTCACGCCGTCCTTTATTTCCGCACTATTTGTAAGTGCGATAGGGACGCACCGATGCGATAAGGGACCATCCCCACTCAGGCGACGCATGTCCTGAGACGCGGAACGGACGTCAGTGCCACGCCGCCCGAATGTAGTGCGCCTGGGGGCGCGTCTTACGTCCTTCCTATACAAAATGTACTGAGGAGACGTTTTTTAAATTACATTCGGGCGGCGTGGCACTGACGTCCGTTCCGCGTCTCAGGATATGCGTCGCCTGAGTGGGGATTGTCCCTAAAGTTTATCACATAAGTGTGCTACGCCCGCTGATTAGTAAAGTTTAACAAGTCATACCAAAATAGAAGTAAATTAAATAGATTCCATGTCGTGATAAGAAAAAACATAAAATTGTATTAGAAGATTTTATTCTCCTACTATCTCCATACTATTCATTAATTTTATTCATATGCTTAACTGTTTATTCTTATTTTAAAACAGCATAAATTTAGCGCTAAAAAAAACAAACAACTCTATATATCAAATCGTTCATAACTATGCCACAAAAATATTACGTACGTACGTTACGTAGCTTTGTTCAAAATAGACGAGTGCGCAACCGGGTCGAACACACAAACACAGAATATATATTTATTTGAACTTATTGCACAAAATAAATATTATAGTAAAAAAGACGGACTTAATGCTAAAAAGCATTTAACATTATATTAGGTACAGTCAAGTGTAAAAATATGGGTGCGTACAACTTATCAAAAATATGTCCCATAGCACTTTATGTCGGCGGAATAACGTCTCGGTACATATTTTTGAGCGGATAAAATCGATACGTATTTTTGCACTTGACTGTACATAAAATCCTATTATTTATTCCTACTAAGAAATTACTTTCCGATTTTTTTGACCGACATTAGTTTCAATTAATTAGTTATTTGTTATACAAGGGGGCAAAGTTGTATTTTAACGCCGAGTGTGGAATTGAAAAACGAGCAAGTGAAAGGATTCTATAGTTGAACCACGAGCGAAGCGAGTGGTTCGAGAATAGAATCCTGAACTTGCGAGTTTTTTAACACACGAGAAGTAAAATACATGTGCACCCGAGTGTAACACAAAACTTTTCCCCTCACTATAGCGAGGAAACTACAACGCAAAAAATGCGTTTATCACTGCTTCCAGTAGTTCCTCAGGTGGTAAATCATCTTTATTACTAGATTCACCTACTTTTATTAATTTTATAGCAGTTAATTTGACTTTATTCAAGGTCAAATTACTTTACCCACTAGTGGATACAATGCGTTTTTACCCGCTGGTATTAAAGGACAAAACACGTGTTTCCGAGCTAGTGAGGGGAAAACAATATTATTTCAATAAGAGTTTCGACCGATTCATGGCTATTTTCATTAGACTTATATTGAATCCCTGTCAATATAAAAGTTTAATATTATTTCGGTCTGTATTCTATGCACTGGCCCCATATTTTATAATTCTACTCGCATACTACAATACCTACTACTGTATAACCGACATGGTCCTTCGAGCCGGATTCATCCTCACGTGCGCACGAGTGGATATTCCGGGGAACAAATATTTGCTTTACGCTGAGCGTTTCATGAGAAATCATAATTATTTCTAATTTAGACGCTTTGATCCAAATTAAACTTAAATATTAATAACCGCTAATAATCCGTGATATCATAATCTAGATGAGTTGTTTTTCGTTACTTTGTTTCGTTGCAGGGTTTATGAATAATTTTCGTGAGAATCGTGAATGATATAAAATTTGGGATGGGTCCAGGGAATGCCTTAATTGACATTTCCTGGAGAAGAGTGGTGACATCAAAGTAATAGCAGGCGGAAGCCGGAAATAGTAAAATACTTACATTAGGACAAATATACAATTTTGTAAATATTCTATTGACGTTATTGCGTTAACTCATGATATAAAATAAACCACTGAAATTTGACAAAGGTCTGCTTGACGACGACTCACTGCTTGTGCTCATCTACCTAGCGGCCTATAGGCTACTTGCCTCCTAGTCAAATCAGCTTCTTTTTAAGAACTGTCCAAACGAATTTGAACGACTTGCTAATATGAAATTTATATGAAATCGAACTGAGTGACGTCACGGTCAACTCAGTTACTTTATATATTTCTACCTGACTTATTAAACAGAAATTAGATTTAAAAATAACTTCGTTATAATTATCTGATGCTTTATTTCGTGCACAATTCGTATACAATCTTTTATTTTAACTACAGTCAAGTTCCCTATTGTACCGGGTATACCTATCTTATATAAGGTAGCTTTTTTAAAATGTAAATAGATGGCGTAGTTTTCCGTGGATGGTGGCCATCCTTAAATACTCACTACTTGTGGTCGTCTAGTAAGGCGGCGTGTTAAACCTATCGTATAAAAGCTTGTTTTTTTTCATGCCATACTATTTCGGGAAATTCTCAATAGATGGCATGCTTTTCTCCGACTTGGCCATCCTTATTTTAACTAAGTCCTCTAGCGAAGGGTCACTGCCGCTCGTGGTCATCAAGTCTACGGCGTAAGACGGCGGGGTGTACATATCCTGTATACTACATAGGTTAGCTTATTTCTACTTTTGGAGAATTATAAATATATGGCGTAGAACTAGGTTTCCTCCGACTTTGCCATCCTGACATTGTCTACGTCCTCTCGTGAGCTTAAACAAAAATACCCACTGCTCATCTAGCTGGAAAAGCAAGGCGCTGGGTATACCTATCGTATATGAGCTTGCCTTTTCTAGGCAAATGTAATTCGAGAAAATCTCAATAGATGGCGTGGTTTTCTGGACTAGGCCATTCTGACATCGATTGCGCCCTCGAGGATCTTTAAACAAAGGTACTCACTGTTCGTGGTCATTTAATTTTTGGCGCACGGTGCATTCCTATCGTACATGAACTTGATTGTTCTAGGCAGTTCTGGAAAATCTCAATATATGGCGGATATGGCATGGTTTTCTCCGAGTAGGCCATCCTGCCAGTAACTACGTCCTCTAGTGAAGTTAGAAAAGGTACTCACTGCTCGTGGTCGTCTAGTCTGCGGCGTACGACGGCGGGGCTGGGCGCGAGCAGGCGCTGCGTGTCGGGCGCGGGCGCGCAGGCGCGCGCGAACGCCGCCGCCGCCTCCGCCGCCTCGGCTGCGGCCTCCTCGTCGTATAGCGACGTGTCGTCCGATGCTGCGGAACAATATTTATTGTTATTTTAAGATTGAGGTTTATTAATCCCTAATAAAGTTATCGATGCCAAATAACTTCGACTGTTTCATCGGGACATATACTCTTCACATTTCAATAGCTAAATCAATTTCGATGACATTTAATGGGGGATAAGTTAATTCCCCGCTTAGATTTTTTCTTCAAGCGTGCTCGTGCCACCACCGTTACGAAGTCACGCGATGATTTGTCTTATATGTATATCAGACTTGGGAAAAATGTGCTGGATGTTGTATGTCTCATTTACTTGAACATGGCGGTTAAAGGATTAGGACAGTTAGAGTTCCCTGAAATGGTAATAACTTTTTTATCACATGCACGCCTTTATGCATACAGAATTGAGGAAGTCTTATTACGTACCTGATTATGACAGTAGATTCAATAAGGCTTAACATGAATGTAAAAGTACTACGAAAAAAAAACATTTAATTTTATTTCCGTAATAATAATGCAGGAGATAAAATTGAGCTTAAGTAAATAATCAGTGTCAAAACCTGCAATGCGCCACTGATATGACACAGTATCCTGTGTTTGATTATGATAGGCAGTTGACGTTAAGAACTGTTCAAATATTACCAAACGCGTGTCTTTCTTTCTTATCTGCGAATTCTGCGATTGTGTAAATATTATAAGAGTTTTATTTACAATGGACTAAACGCTGCAGGAGTCTTTCCTTTTCAAAAACAAATAGGAAGATACAAGCTAAAATTAATGTTGATTTACACTATTCCGTCAGGTGACAATTTGCCCCTATTTTTTGTACTACCTTCAAACCACACGCATGTCAAAGGCCGGCAACGCACCTTCAACCCTTTTGGTGTTTCGAGATCGCTTATGAGGTGACCTGTTTGCTCGTTTGCCTCCTATTGCTTAAAAAAAACTACCAAGGGTTCATCTTATATCCGAGTATAGTAATAGTGGTTTTTGGTTGACAATTTTATCAAAACTTGTCCCTATGAATTATATATGGTTGTTTATACAAATAAGTAGCACGTATTTTTATCGAAACCAAAACTCATTGTTCATTAAAATGTCGTGTTGCAGTTGATTGTTTCCAACACAACAGAACTCTGATAAGACATTTCCAAGAATCAAATGCGTAGAACTGACAACAATTCACATCACGTCACTTACGGTCGTACACGAACGCCGGATTCAGCATTGTATCAGTTTCTGAACGCACCCAAAACAAAAGACCGAACACAACTGTCAATGTCACTAAACGTCAAACGCGTCCGATATATGAACAATCGCATTGTTTTGAACCTCTTTTGAAAACTTAGGTATAGAAATTGCGTAGAGCTTTTGTTTGTTATAAAACTTTGAAATATCTTTTAACACAACACACAGGAGCACTGATCTAGACCGTTGTGTACACTACTAAGCCCTAGATTACGGTCTATTGTATGTAAATTGAGAGAAAAAGCATAAAAATGTGATACCGCCGCTTGGTTGGAAAAAACTGCTTGTTTAAAAAAATATTGTGCTAACATTATCTTGGGCAACGTGGTATAAAGTCATGTTCACAGTGACACATTTATTAATTTCTTTGGAAAAAAATGTGTGGTTTGCCTTTGACTACTAAATATAAATAGACGAATCATTATTTAATGTGTTTTTGTACAATAAAGAGTTACTACTACTACTACTACTACTAAATAGACGAATCATTATTTAAGTATGACGTTTTCATCTATTATTACTAAAACATGGTTTGTTAAATATACCTGGAAAGTCATTCCGAAAACAACAATCATAACTTACGTAATTAATATGACGTTGATTTCTAATTAACAATTGTAAAAGAATATCTGAATTTGAAAAAGACAAATCAAAAGATACAGTCATTAACATGTGCTCACTCAGTTCTCACAAACTACCAACGAAAACAGTGAATGTATTCATTTAACAT
Organism: Leguminivora glycinivorella; assembly: GCF_023078275.1. NCBI lineage: Eukaryota > Metazoa > Arthropoda > Insecta > Lepidoptera > Tortricidae > Leguminivora > Leguminivora glycinivorella. The sequence continues at coordinate 24,418,657 of NC_062973.1, read as the reverse complement.
ATAATATTTATATACTAACATTTAGTAAAAAATATGCCAACCTACCTCTATAAATTTTATATTACCTAGTGACTTATTTAATTTTTTACAAATAGTTTCTTATGCTCACTCAATCCTCACACTTTTGAAAAGCCGAATTTTGATGAAAAACATAAGATTTAGATCGCTATTATATGTGTATAGTTTAGTAAAAGTGAAATGGGAATTTGTAAAATACAAATCGAACCACTAACGTGTCAGGTTTTTTTATAATAAATTTTTGTAAGTGCTCACTCAGTCCACACGTTTTGAGAAAGTTAAAAATGTAAATATCTTACGATTTGTAGCACCACAGACACTCGAAAGTACTTCAACATTTAGTAAAAATTTTTACTAAATATCCACCATCTAATATTTTATATTCGTTGTCTGCTTTTAAAGATATTCAGACATAACTTTTCTCATACAATTGTATCAAGTAGGGTGACCACACTATGTCGGCTCCTGATTTTTCCCGCCTACCCATTGTCATATTGAGATTGGGGAGTTTTGTTCAATTTAGATAATCATCTCCTCCTAGCCGTTTTCGGCTACGGCGACTGCGTTTTACAGTTGAGAGCGTCGTTGGTGTGCTCTCAGGTGGCTGACGTAGCCAATTTTTGCTACGAATGTGCGGCCACACTCGCGGCAGGTCAGCACCCCTCCGACATAATTGTAAGTAATAGCCACAGGTGGTCTGGCTTTTAGCTCATCGCGCTTAGCGTCGAGTTCTGTGCGCCGTCTAGCTTCAAACTGACGCACCTTAAACTAATACCATATTAATTCTCCATCCGCAAACTGTTTTTAGGTTATGTTCTTGGCTTAGTGATGATGTGTATTGTGTAATTTTTATCGACGTCAGGATAGTAACCATATCGACATTCATGCATTAAAAAGGACATGAATGATAATTGGTAAGAAACAAAGAATATAATACTTCACTAGTAAGAAACCAGAACCTGGTAATCTAATCGCGCTAACAGATGAGCGTACTGGATTTGTAAGTGGGAGCGAGAAATAGTTATTCTTTTCTCGCTCCCACTTACAAATCCGGTTAACTATTATCAAAATTGAACGAAACTCGTCCCCAATCTCAATATGACAATGGGAAGGCGGGGAAAATCAGGAGCCGACATAGTGTGGTCACCCTACTTGATACATTTGTATGAGAAAAGTTATGTCTAAATATTTTTAAAAACAGACAACGAATATAAAATATTAGATGGTGGATATTTAGTAAAAATTTTTACTAAATGTTGAAGTACTTTCGAGTGTCTGTGGTGCTACAAATCTTAAGATATTTACATTTTTAACTTTCTCAAAACGTGTGGACTGAGTGAGCACTTACAAAAATTTATTATAAAAAAACCTGACACGTTAGTGGTTCGATTTGTATTTTACAAATTCCCATTTCACTTTTACTAAACTATACACATATAATAGCGGTCCAAATCTTATGTTTTTCATCAAAATTCGGCTTTTCAAAAGTGTGAGGATTGAGTGAGCATAAGAAACTATTTGTAAAAAATTAAATACGTCACTAGGTAATCTAAAATTTATAGAGGTAGGTTGGCATATTTTTTACTAAATGTTAGTATATAAATATTATATGTTAAATGGGATGTATATCTAGATTCCTAAAGTTTTTTCTTCGATTTTTAGATCGCCTAATATTTTTTGGCATAATGATCATTTGGCCTAATTTAAATGTCCTAATATTGTTTCGCCTAACGCCGTTAAAACCCACTTTTTTAGAAGCGATTCGGATTTGTGTGAGGTCACGGTTCTAACCTAACCTAAACCTACCTTTCTAACAGCGAATCGGTTCTGGGTAATGTCATTTTTGGGGCAAAATTTAAATCATGCCAAATGATCGTTAGGCCAAAAGAGCGTTAGGCATTTCATAATTCGGCCAAGTGAGTTAGGCCAAGTGATTTTCGAACAAACGTCATTAGGAATGTAGAGGTAGTCCCGTTAAATGAATACATTCACTGTTTTCGTCGGTAGTTTGTGAGAACTGAGTGAGCACATGTTAATGACTGTATCTTTGGATTTATCTTTTTACAAATTCAGAGATTCGTTTTACAATTGTCACCCATTGTATGAGCCATGTTGCTTGATTCAAATAAATAAATGAAATTGTTTTAAAACTTTTAATAAATGATCAGCATATTTTTTTAAACAGATAAACTTCTGAAATGAATATGCGTACACAATACAAATAATGGTCCTGTTGTTTTAACCCAAATAACACTAAGCACATATCTCTGATATGGGGATTGACTATTGTTTTAAATGCAAAAAGTCACTTTTGACAGGCGGCATACGAAGGGTTGAATGTGTGTACAAAATTCTTTAAGTTGTCGTATAGTATATCGTACCCAAAATTAAACAAGTTATTATGTATGCTTCTTTATGTTCACAGCGCTCCGTTTGCAAGATAAAAATATGTCATTGGAAAAATTATGGCGTGTTTTTGTTTGTCTTTTTCCCCAAGCGGATAGTCTTGGTATTGGCGAGGATTTCACTATATTGCAATCTACATTCATTAAGGGTCAGTTGCATCAACGATAGTTAACAGACACATTAACGTCACGCAGTAGAAGTCTATAGAAATTCCTATAAAAAATACGAACGCTAAATCGGTAACAGACGGTTTGGTGCAACCGACCCTAAAAGCACAGTATAATAAAGAGTACTATCGTACAGTATGGCCACTCCCGCTCCCGCTCTCGGTTACCTCACAGTTACCGCCTGTCAAAAACGCAAACAGTCGACCTGTCATATTTCACTCATACAAGCATAGTACGCGTTCACACACACGAGCTTATACTGTGTGCTAGGAACGCGCTTCTTTCATATATTTGATCGCCAGTCAAAGTCAAAGTCAATAGTTTATTGCAAGAACATAGTGAGATTACATAAGATGATAACATTGAATAGCAGTTCTTATGTTCTACCAAGCAAGGCATGCAATATTTAACAATTATTTACAAGTATGTACAATATAATGTCAATATAATCCGAGTGTCCGAGGTGTGCTAAAAGCTAGTACGCACTAGGCGGCTAGCCCGGTACGGTTGCGGCAGGCCGCATAGTGCGTGCCGCGGATGCACTTTACAGCTTCCCGGGACCCCGCACACAAAGCGGTGAGAGGACACCGTGGGATTTAGTGGGTAGGGGGGACTCTTTACAGCCTCGAGCCCCAAATAACCGACCGGGTCGCCCACCACCTCAGACCCGGCGGTATGCGTAAACGCATTCCCCACGTAAAAAAAAAAAAAGGCCGCATAGTGCGTACAGTGTTTGCAGCTCCGGTTTCATACAATCCTACCTGCTGTGCGGCTAGTCGCTTAGTGCGTACCTGGCCTTAGAGGCTGCTGGCTTTTCGCTTAATAAAATATCACTAGGTACAACCAATCTGAATCCTAGGCCACTGTAGAACTTTTTCACAGTAAAAGTCAAACTGACTTCTACAGCAAATAAAGCACGGTGTCAATACGACAGGGTTCTAGAGTGGCCTAGGATTCTAATTGGTTGACTGTACTTTATTCTGAAATAACACTACTACGAAATACCTAACGTTAAATACATACATGAACTCATCCCAAAAACGTTACGCAGATCAACTTTTAAGTTCTAGTGCTACATTTAGCACCGAAACGGTAACATTTTGAGGTTTTGGATTGAAACATAAGATATTATATTATAACATAACCAAACACATAAGATTGTTTTTACGAATGTTTTTTTTTTATTATTAGCTGCAAAAGTGCATTGAGAAATTATGAATGAATTCATTGATAAATTCGCCATCCACTTTTGCAGGTGATAGTAGATATTATAAATTTATTGGGCTTACTCTTGGCCACAGACTAGCCTAGAGGCCAACGATGGAGTGAGCTCGCCCAGAAGATGCCTGTTCACCTTTGATTTGACGGTTTCTACAGAGCTGGAAGTCGTTCTGATTATATTCCATACTTGGTGTTAAATGCGTGTGATCATATGTACTTTCAATATAATAACTTAATTTTGCGTAAACGGCCTCTTAAGTTTTGGGGAAGGTTATTTATAAACTTCTTTAAATTATAATTTATCCTTATTTGTGTTCGTTTGGGAGAACTTGAGGGAAGAGATAGTATGTAACATAACAAAATAAGGGAAATTAAGAAATAAACACAGGAAAAGGGAGTGTACAAATTTCTAATGGGTTGGCAACGCGCATGTGACTCTCGTAACTGACGGTGACCGCTTTCCATCAGACGGACCGTATGTTTGTTTGCCACCGACGTAGTATTAAAAAACAAATAAAAAAAAAAAAAAAGATAGCCTAGAAGATCCGAAATTATTATTGATTTATTGCGAAGTCGGAAATATTAGCACGTGTTATACTCGTAGTGTCTTATACAGTACATAATTAGTATTACAAGATATAGGGCCCATTAAATAACAGGTATGTAAAGTGCTAATTACCGCACCAGTGCGCAAAGTAAAACGCTACTGTAAGTTTGCACTGTTATCACTACAAACTACAATCGTTTATTGTGACATTCGATGGATGAGGCGTATTTTGAGAAGTGGGTTTTATATAAGAGCAGGCATTAAGTAAGAGAGTAATAGGTAAACACACAGTCTCAGCTCGTGCAGGTGAACGCGTACCATGTACCATGCTTGTATGAGTGAAATATGACAGCTCGACTATTCGCGTTTTTGACAGGCGGTAACTGAGAGGAGGTGGGCGGCACTTTCAGCGGGGAGCGGGAGTGGCCATATTGTACGATAGTACTCTTTATTATACTGTGACACGAGTGATTCCATAAGGGTTTCAATTTTTCGTTTTGAGGCACGGAACCCTAATAACCGAATAGAGAGGATTAGGTCAGATTGTTTAAAGGTAAAATATATGCTTCAAAGGTCCATAGAACGCACAGTAAATCATTACAATGAGTATTGTCATAGTTTCTAAGAAATGATAAACGTTATGACTAAGTACGGATTCATTCGGTATCTAAATAAAATGTTATGATTATTATCTACTTCAGATATCAATGCTGACCCTTTAGCACAACTTGGCTTGTCGCGCGCGAGTCCATACATCAAGCGCGACTTCAAGTATGGACTTGCGCGCGACAAGGCAAGTTGTATTAGAGGGACTGGTTTGAATATGAATCAGCGAACTTCTTGTCAATTAATACGTAGGTATTGATTGCTTTGGGTCGGTTCGGTTGCACCAAACCGTCTGCCAACTTGTTGTATGGGAATTACCGTAGACTTTGCTGCATGACGTTGACGAGTCTGTTAACTGTGGTTGATGCAACTGGCCCTTAGCCCAAGTCAAGCTAAGATCAAGGATCCAAATAGAGATTGAGATCCAAAATAATAAAAGCCCCTTCACATGCGATAAAGTAGGCAAGAGTTTCGTCAATAGATAGGAAAGCTTTGCCGAGGAAAACTCGGGAACTGTGTCGGCTGAGGGCCGTCCACACTGACCGTTTGCTGTGCGAGGAAACTGCATCGCGAGTATCGCGACGCTGCTCGCTCTGTCTGGACCCGGCAAGTATTTTTTTAATTATTGGAAACAAGTAAAGAATATTATTATCTCACCTGATGGAAAATCCAATGTTTACCCAAAAAATGTCTAGTCACTCTTGATTTTAAAAGATCCTAATTATACTTGTTACTATATACCATAACCTATAAATATACATTAGTTCAAAGAGGTTAATCAACATTCTGAAGTCTCAAAACAGCTTTGTCATGTGAACTCACTCCTAGCAAATCTATCCTCAGTCAACTATAGACTTCATCTTTCTTGAATACTTGACTATTAAGAGTATGGAATTTAAGATCAGATTGTCTGCACAAATAACAGGTTTTCGATTTGCCCGGGTGCTTTGTGGAAAGTTGTTGTAAGTAGTAGTAGTTTTGTTAGTTTTAGTTAAGCCTTGAGTAGCATATTTCGAGATTTGTGCCATAGTTTTTTTTTTCCTTTCTTTAATATCATACCTACTTCACAATAGCTATGTGCGAATTTGCGCGTACATTTTATATATTGTCCATTCAAATTCTATCTGTGAATACCTGTAATTGGCTTTGTGTTATTATTTAAATTAGCATAATGTTATTTATAGCTGTTGGTGTTCCGAAAATAAATAAATAAAAAATAAATAAATAAAATAAAAGAGTAGACAAAATGTCGGAATTACGATATACCGAAAACAACGAAGTAACAGACGGAGAAAGACGTCATGCTACCGGGCGCTTATTTTACCACGGTGACAATAGGCTAGTTTCCTACTGACCGTCAGCTTCTTTGCCGTCAAATCAGCTTCTTTTTATGAACTGTCAAAACGATATGCTAATATGGAATGGAATTACTATGAAATACTGAGGAGTGACGTCAAGGTCAATTCATTTACTTTATAATCTTTCTTTTTAGCTTATTAAATACAAATTATGTTTAAAAATAACTACTGTCCATATTTTTCTTCTAATTACGTGGTGCTTTATTTCGTGCACTGCATAAAATATTTTATTTGAAGTATAGGAAACTAGCCTATTGCCATTTGAAAGTGACAATTCGCTATCTAATTAACTAATCATTAATTAATTACTTTTCCACTTATTGTATTCGTCAAGAGGTGGGCGCGGTTGTTTTGTCTGGACTGTATGCCCCTCATGCTTGTCTTAGTCATCGGCCACATACTCTGCTATATTCAAATCCTTTCAAGAAATCCGAGGACTCCGAAAAAAAGTTAAAAAAAAAAAGGTTTTCGTTCATATAAGAAGTTTTCATAAAACTTATCGTGGATCAAAAACCCAAAATAGTTTCAAGGATTAAAACAAATGAAGTGCCGTAAAACTAACCGCACTATAGTCCAGTACAATACTGCAGGTATGGTCCACAAGTTCGAGTTCGAGTTAAGTTCGAGTATTTTCATTAATTTATATGATTAGTCAGCCTTAGACCTACAAAAAATATAGTAAAAGGTACACCTGAACGATATATTTACCGTTAATTTTGGTAATTAAGAGCTTTGGACTATAGTGGGGTGGTTTTACGGTACCACAAAAATCTAAATAAAGAACACCTACCAGTCGGTCTAGCTTTCAACTCCATATGAACAGGCACATTCACAATATCCGCCATTTTCAATTGAAACTCCTTTTTTTTGTTCAAACAAACAGTAAAACGCGAGCGTAAGCCGTGTATCGATCGTACTAAATGCGTCAATACGAGATAACTTAACGATTTATTGTTATCTGGCGAAGATAAGATAATGACTATTGAGGTGAACTAGTGACACCTCACTTTCATAATGTTTGTAAATATGAGGTACAGATGTAGCGGGAAATGTTTTTCATTCGTATTTTCACGGAAACTCACGAATGAGTCATGCTATACATTCAGTCTCAGTATAAGAATTACTAACGTTGACCGAAATAACACGACAAATACGAATGTTTCCGATGAAATACGATGGAAACCGATTGTGCACATGTGTATAGGAAGCAGATGAAAATATTATGGAGAAAAATAATCAAAATTTAAAAAAATGCTGGTGACAGTCTCAAGATACGAGATGTTGTGTATGGCACCTTTTCCTAGCTGTACTTTGTATAAATCTAAAATAGTACATTACGATACAAGTGCGTAAAAAAGAAAGTTCGAAACGAGTGGCGATAAATAAAAACACGACCGAAGGGAGTGTTTTAAATCGACACGAGTTACGAATTTCCTTTTCGCACGTGTATCGTACGACGTTTTTCAGTACAGATGAGCCTCCGAAGTTTCGACCTGGCATATAATGAACCACTTCTCGCACTAGTGCGTAAAAAAAACACCATCTGTACTGAAAACGTTGTTTAACCCTCCATTTTCGTTGGTGCAAGTGGCCCTAACACATTAGGGCCACTTGCACCAACGAAAATGGAGGGTTAACAAGAGGGTTAACCCACCACTTAATATGGAATTTGACAGATGACAGCCCACTAACCCTGAGTTATGTGGACCTTAATCGTTTTAAATGTATTAAAATATTGAAGCGGACAAAGTGCCAACAAGATGTAGGTACGTATATAGACGACTTTATTGCTTACACGTTAAAGTTGTGGATACATATTTATAGCACTTTGCATATATATTTTTTTTTTTTTTTTTATATTATGAATGGGCTTACTCTTGACCACAGACTAGCTAAAGGCAAATGGCAAACGTGGCCTACGATGAGTGAGCTCGCCCAGAAGATGCCTGTTCACTCTTGATTTGAAGGTTGCCGGGTTATATGAGCTCGGAAATATAGCCGCCGGCAAGGAATTCCACTCCTTGGCAGTGCCCATAAGAAAATAAGAAGCAAAGTTACGTTTGTTGCCACCGGGCTGGGTGGCGCTAGATGCGGCAGGCTGGGCTGACAGCTGATGTGGTCGCGTTCAATGTAATGTATGTAGTTGACACAGAACTTAATTTAGATAGAAGAAACAAATTCATATATTTGTATAGGGGCCGAGCGTGTCAAATTTTGTACTGAAGTTGATTCTTGCCTGTAATTTTAAATATGTCTCAGGCTCTTGATTGTTCATAATTTTTGTGTTGTTGCAATTGAATATCACGTAACGAGGCATTTTTTATGTTTTGGTTGACTTCAACTTACAAAAATTGACGCCCGAAAGCTGCAAGCTGCGAGTAAAGACGGACAACTCAGTGGATTTCACTGAGTTAATTTGACACGCTAAGTAGATACGTTTGCTTGATCTATGGTATATATGACATCTGTGGTAGTTGATAATGTTTTATTAAAATTTGTGTTCTGTTATGTTTTCCTTTTTTTCCCGTTTTTTGTGATTTATGTGTATTCTTGGTTTTTTTGTGTATTCTTGTGTATTTATGTGTATTCTTGGTTTTTTTATGTAAATAGTTTTATTTTTTCTGTCTCTTTTCTTCATTTTCTTTTTCTTTGTTGTGTGTTTGTTATCTGTCGTGGCATCACCGAATGGGCCCTACGGAAGACCAGCGCTGGCTTCCAGCTAGCATTATGCTGAGTTGGGTCCATTTCGTGATGCGCACTTACTTAATGTTCTGTTCTCTGTTTTTTGTCCTATTCTTGTGTGTACATGTACGTACGTGTTTGTGAGCGTCATGAATAAATGTCTTTTATCTTTATCTTTATCTTATCTTTATCAAAGCGTTTCGTACGAATTCGCGGAATATCTACCAAGAAAGGATGGAAACCGGCCATGCGTCTAAGAGTCCGATGGTAGAATGGGGACGGTGGAATAAGCTCGTGTAGCTCTTGAGCACACTCCCCGAAGTGCATTCATATATTTAATACCTTGACTGTACTTAAAATAAATAAAGTTTAACACAGAAAACAATCTTTCATACAGAGTAATAAGATAATGACAACGCAATACAGGTACAATCAATATTTGATTAATCACACATGATGTTATAAGTATGATAGCGATTAAAATGAGGACAAAGTAATCAATTAAATCTGGAATAATCTCAGTGCTCGTTAGTACTAATGAGTAATTTATTTGTTGTATTGATTAAATTAGACTGGTGTCACGAACATTATAGTTAGGAAATTTTTGCGGCGGTCAAATATGTGACTATTCGCTTCATACTTTACTGAACTGTCATCTCACATCAGAATAACAGTGCCCTCCTGACAATAATCATATATTTCTGGTCAGGTTTTGCAATTTGGACGATATTGTTTCTAGCTCAGGCTTTCTCGGGTCTCTCTTTCGTCTATGTGATAACAGTAATGCTAACTTAACCACAAAATGAAACTTTTGAAAAAACCCCTGATATAGTGGACCGATTTTTATGAAACATGGCTAAGAACACACCTGACTAACTCAGCTTTCAAACAAAAAAAAACTAAATCGAAATCGGTTCATCCGTTCAGGAGCTCCGATGCCACAGACAGACACACACACAGAAGAACAGACAGACAGGTCAAACTTATAACACCCCGTCGTTTTTGCGTCGGGGTTAAAAATAGGGTGCGTGATTCACCTTAAAGCGCATCAAATAGTAAAATAGTTGTTTTCTGAATCAATGATCTTTCTAGAGCTGAGAATTACCAGTTGGGGGGACTTGTTCTGCTAGAGGTAGTATTAATAACTCACCGCTGTCCTCGTTGTGTTCATGCGGGTTGTGTATGATCCGTATCCTACGCTCGTTATTCCCCGGCTTAGGGCCAGTTGCATCAACCACATTTGACAGACACATCATCGTCACGCAGCAGACGTCTATGGAACTTCCCATACTTATAACGCTTTAACGGTGACAGACGGTTTGGTGCAACCGACCCTTAGTCAGCCTCACGGCTCAGCCACAACATTGGTCTAAGCGCGACAGCGGTGAGCGGCGGCCATACATTGGAGCGAGACACAGCGATGTGACTTTTCATTCGCACGTATGGCAGCCGCTCACCGCCGACGCGCTTAGACCAATGTCGCGGCCGGGCCGTCAGCTAGCCGCGTTACCTTCACGAGCATTGCACGGTAGTAGAGCGGCGCGAGCGCAGCTAAGAGCGACAGCTCGACCAACACGCTCAGAATACCAGGGGCCCATTTCCTGAAGCTACAACTGCTACAAGTTATAATTTACAAGTGGTACTCAATGTCTAATATGACAAGTTGGAAAAAGACTTCCTTTGTAACTTGTCACTTTCAGTACCATGACTACCGCGAGAGTATGTCGCCGTGAGATAGATCACAAGTCTTCTTCTAATCGTATTAATGACATAAGGACGGGTAGTCTATCTCGCGGCGACATAATCTCGCGGCAATCATGTGCTAACCCTGCAGTTTTGAGAAATGGGCCCCAGCTAAGGGGTCTCGTTTTACTCGAGGTAGTAAATATAACTCACCGCTTCATTACGTTCATGCGGGTCGAGTATGATCCGTATCTTACGCTCGTTATTTGCCGGCTCTGACGGTCTCAGTTTAGCCGCGTCAGCCTCACTAGCGCTGCGCGGAAAGTATTTAGAGCGGCGAGAGCGCAGCTAGGAGAGACAGCTCGACAAACACGCTAAGGTTACCAGCCGGGGGGACTTCTCCTCGAGGTAATATTAAATATAACTCACCGCTGTCCTCGTTGTGTTCATGCGGGTTGTGTATGATCCGTATCCTGCGCTCGTTGTTGGCCGGCTCCGATAGTCTCAGCCTGGCGGCGTCGGCCTCGCGAGCGCTGCGCGGGAAGTACAGCGGCGCCAGCGCGGCCAGCAGCGACAGGTCGGGGCCGCACGCGCAGGCTAAGATCACGAGCTGAGGGGACTTGTTCTGCTCGAGGTAGCGACGGATTGTACCTGGAACGTTTTAAGAGGTTACAACTAAATTAAATATTATAGCCTCCTAAGGCCCAGCCGTACGAATGAAAAATCCAGAATATGCCACTGAAATATGAACCTTTAGTCCAGGGAATAGAAATTTAACGAAACAAAACAAATGTGACTCTGTTCCGATTGAATATTATTTAAATTTCATCGAACTGAATAAGTACTATAGGTAGGACCTTGGCCCTTAGGACGTTAAGACATTCTTACGCATCCCTTCAACTATCTCCAGTTAAAAAATCACGTCAATTCGTCGTTCCGTTTTGCCGTGAAAAGCGGAGAAACAGACACACTTTCCCATTTATACTATCAGTACATTATAGATACAAATACTTATCATAGAAACATCCACGATTGAGAAACAAATATCTGTGCTCATAACACAAATAAATGCCCTTACCGGGATTCGAACCCAGAACCGCGGCTTAGCAGGCAGGATCACTACCCGCTAGGCCAGACCGGTCATCAACAAAAACGACAAAAGACGTACGTAATGACGAAACTGATATTACTTAGTTAGCTTCGCTGTCAATTCAACTACTGATAAGATTAAAATTTTAGGGTGGTACACAATTTATGATGGCGGTATGCATGCATCATATTTAGGGTCGGTTTCACCAAACCGCCTGTCACCGTTAAAGCGTTCGTTAAATTTTATTGTATGGGAAGTTCCATAGTCGTCTGCTGCGTGACGATGATGTGTCTGTCAAATGTACCTAGTTGATGCAACTGGTCCTGAAAGTTTCAGTAAAGAGCTAACCTCAAAATTAAAATAAGTACCCACGGTACAATGTTTGTTTGTTCCTTTCAAATAAGAAACTTCGTAATAATATAAATTGATACTTACGTAGTGCAGTATGTGCAGCCAAGTCCGGAGGGAAGTTCCTTCTGGGCGTATCAATGACGCACAACGCTAGCGTACGCGCGTGAAGCTCGCCCGCACAGTACAGCACGTTCCTGTAAAACGTAAATCAGTGGGTAATTAATCCAGAACTAAACTAAGCTAGTTTCAAATGTTGCTAACTTCAACTCAGTTGAATTAGGTAAACGTTACTATGCGATACTAAGCATAAAGTAAATCCCAATACCTAATCAAAATCATTATAAGAGTATGTCACTTGTGTATAAACGAGTATGTCAGCACAAGTTTCTAAAGTGTAAACTAGATGTCGCTAGTAGTACCACATTGAAGACGAGCTATGATTCAGATTCAGATTCAGATTTATTTATTTCTCAAAATCCATACATATTTTTAATTAGAAACTAACAAAAACATGCACACATAAAGAGATCGTCAAGGCAGGTACACTAGGTTCGCATTAAAAGCTAACAATCTTACAAGTAGGTATATAACCATTTTTTTTTTTAGTTAGGTTCACATTTACTAAGAATTATAACTTACTAATATAGACATTTAATATACATATATAATTTACTAATACTTAATTGGAAGTCACGAACATGGCTAGGCACATTAATAGGTATTATTTAGGTATTCTTTTATGCTATAAAGTGTCTTGTCAAGTAGTAGCTGTTTTACTTTGCGACGGAAAGTGTTGAAGTTGGTCTCAGTTTTTATTACTTTTGGCAGTTTGTTGTAAAGTTTTTGCCCTATAATTTTAGGACACTTTTTAGCAATTTGTAATCTGCATTTGCTTTGTCTTAAGTCGTCGGGATATCTCGTTGGTCGTTTACTTACATCACCAATACGATCAAATTCATTTGGATTATTCCTTACATACATTATAATTTCTAGGATATATGTCGATACAGATGTCAATATTTCTAACTTTTTATAAAGTTCTCTGCAGCTAGCATCGTACTTTGCGTTTGCTAATATTCGAATTGCTCGTTTTTGCATTTTTAATACACGTTCAAATTCCGTTGCGTTTCCCCACAGTATAATCCCATAAGACAAAATTGAATGTATGTATGAAAAGTATGCTTCCTTTAGGTGGTGATTTGATATGAGGGGTTTCAATTGTTTGAGTATATATATGCCTTTTGCTAGTTTTCCACATACTGAGTTTATATGATTTTTCCATGATAATGTTGGATCCAGGTTGAAACCAAGTAGTTTCACATCCTGTACTGTGTCAATAGTTGTGCCATTTGATAAAGGTACGATTATTTTCTTAGCGTCTCTTAGTCTAGTGTCAAATTTCATAATATTTGTCTTTTCAGGGTTAAGTTTAAGTCCATTAATTCTAAACCACCACTCTAATTTCTGTAGAACTATGCTTACTTTATTAGTTAACTTATCATCACATTCATCATTTACAATAATTGTCGTGTCGTCAGCATATAATATAATTTCTCCGTCAATGTCAAGTTTATCAATGTCATTTAAAAATATGGAAAATAGGGTGTTTCCCAAAGATGATCCTTGTGGCACGCCAATTGCTGTCAGCCGTGATTGTGACCTATAGTGCTTGCCATTTACTTTTATTTCTACAGTTTGTTCTCTCTCTGACAGGAACGATTCTAGTAAATGAGCACCGTGATCCGTAATGCCATATATTTTTAGTTTTTCTACAAGTAGAGAATGATTTACAGAGTCAAAGGCTTTTGACAGGTCTAAAAAGATTCCTACAACTTTTTGTTTATTTTCTAAACATCGTATTACGCTTTCAATATGCGCTAGGAGTGGGCGCTAATATGAGAACACGCGCGCTGCGAGGTACCTACTGGCTGTAGGAAGGGCTGCAGACGGGGAGAATGTGTCCACATCTCATGTGGCTAGAAGCCCGGAGTCACCAGAACATTCTGGAACATTGTCCTTACTTGTAACAGTTGTGGAGAGTGGTCTCGGCCGCCGTGTGGTACTGCTGGTTGTAGGACGGGCTGACGGTGTGCAGGTTGTGTCGCTTGCAGGTTGAAGCCTGTCACTACCTCACCAGAACATTCTAGAATATTCTCCTTACTTGTAACAGTTGTGGAGAGTGGTCTCGGCCGCCGTGTGGTACTGCTGGCTGTAGGACGGGCTAACGGTGTGCAGGATGTGTCGACATCGCAGGTTGAATCCCGGTGTCACCACTACTTCACCAGTACGGCATTCTGGAACACATAAAAAGTTCATTAGATCAACGCCTCCAATTGCTCAATAGAAGACCCCTAATTGAGTAAATGAATAATCTAGTCCAATACATAGTCGCAAATTTTAAAAACATCAGCCTAAATCACACCGCAATCATTTTATTGAGTTGCTCAACTAGTTTTTACAATAATAACTTGAAGTTGCAAGGATCTGGCATTTAACAGAACTTGTTTGTTAAATTATGCTACGATCCCTCAGACCAGTATTATCAACCTCGCGATACAGGGGAGACGCGTACAAGACGTTCTATAACCAACTTGAAACAAATTTTCAAGCAATGGATTTTGTGAATAAAGTAGTTATTGTGACCGGAAGCAGCTCAGGTATTGGAGCGGAGACTGCAATACACTTTGCAAAGCAATCTGCTAAAGTAGCTCTAATCGATAGAAACGAAGACAGGCTCAACAATGTTGCCAAGCAATGTCAACAAGCTAATGGAATTGAACCACTAGTCTTCCAAGCTGATGTAACTAATGATGCAGATATTAATTTTTTTTTTTTTTTTTTAACTGCAGAAACAAAAATCCAAGACGGAATAGAGGTTTTCGACAAAATTTTCAATACGAATCTTCGAAGCGTATACTTGCTGACAAGTCTCGCTGTACCCCATTTGATAAAAACCAAAGGCAACATTATTAATATCTCAAGCATTGCCGCTACGAAATGCATACCTAAGCAGTTAGTTTACTGTACTTCTAAAGCAGGTTTGGATATGTTTACTAAATGTCTGGCTAAGGAACTGGGGCCTGATAAGGTCAGAGTGAATGCTATAAGCCCAGGACCTGTTAAAACTGGTATTTTTGCTGCAGCCGGGATGGATTCCACAGCAGCCATTGAGAGTAGAGAAAAATCAAGTCCTTTAGGAAAAGTTGCTGTCAGCAAGGATATTGCTGATATGGTTTTGTACGTCGCAAGTGAGAAGGCGAACAGCATTACAGGCAGCATCTTTGTGGTTGATAATGGAAGGTTGTTAGAGTGAGAAAATGTGACATAACTTAGTCTTAACTGTGCGAATTTGACCCCAATTTCAATAAATATGAACATCTACATCAAATATATACGAATATAAACATCTACATTCTGACACTGTTTAATTAAGATTTTTCTTTCTACGTTTCCCAGTCTTGACCGGTTGCTACCATTTTAACTCAGTCTCAATGTCGTCGATATTTTTCCCGCCCAGAGTGTGGGACTCAATTGACATAATTAGACTCAAGTTTTACTAAGGCTTATTATTGTTGATGCCACCTCATGCTTGTAATGTCTTGTCTGTATCTTTGGCCGAAAAATAAGAAATGAGATCTGTTGCCGACAATATTGCCTAAATGCGGAAATGGAGATGGAGATTCTCACCAGCGCCAGTATCGCGTGGCGGCCTCGAGGGCCCGCAAACGCCCCGTACACACCTGGAGACGGAGCGTTGAGAACGAGCTGAGGGAATATGGACTTGGAACAGTGGCTCAAGATAGAAAGGCGTGACAGGATCTTGTGGAGGCCCTATGCACCTATGGGGTGCCTTAGGACATACAACAACAACAACAACAAGTAGATTCTCACCATGTCCTCTCGTCACGATCTCTTCCTTCAGTTCGGCGCCGCATGCTGACATGATCCGTTCGCTGACCGCGTTGCATTCTGCCAACGTTTCGTCAGTTGTGTTTGTGATCGCATCGACTTCCAGACTTGTGATGTCACCTTGCCTGAAAAGTGATAAGCTTGCGGTTATTAAAAGAAAAACATGCATTTCGGCGGCAGGGAAAATGGTAGATGCAGGACTTGTACTAATTGTTTAAGTAATATAGTACATTACATCAGAGGCCGGGAAAATGAGGTTTTCCGGCCAAGTGGGTGAGGCCGGTTTTCACGCCGAGGCATGTATAGTGCTTTTCTCAAATATACAATGAAATAAAAAAAAATGCTCTAAAGGAAGGAAGGAAGGAGGATTTTATAAAAAAAGTTACTTTGCAGGCCTAGGCCTAAAAAACCGGCCAAGTGCGAGTCGGACTCGCGCACCGAGGGTTCCGTACAAACCTTATGAGGAAATGGGTAGTAAGGTTAAAATTATTAAAAAAAAATATATTATGTGATGTAACTAAAAATTTATGGTTTTCGTAATTTTTCCTTTATCTATGCTATAAGACGTTGCTTCGTACCAAATTTCAAGATTCTGAGTTCACGGGAAGCACCCTGTAGGTTTTGATTCCCTTGCAAGTGTCGAAAATTTGCGGCATAAACGGCTGTATCTTTTGATTGCGTTGGCTAAGAAGTTTGATTTTTTCACAGCTTCAAGGGACAGTAGACCTGAGTAATTGATATAAATTTCAGCTTCATACCTCCACGCGTTCCTGAGAAAAAGGGTCTTGACAGACGGACGGACGGACAGACGGACAACAAAGTGATCCTATAAGGGTTCCGTTTTTTCCTTTTGAGGTACGGAACCCTAAAAATAATATGAAATCCCTTTACAGTCCTCTCGAGTTGTTACGCCCAAAAAGCGATACTTCCCAGCCCATTTTAAGGAACGTAAAGACAATATTTCATTGCATGTTTGAGAAAAAATCTAATTAGCACCATCACTCGTACAATTGACGTTAAAAACGCACTTTAGCACCTTCGTCAGGCTAAAACTAAAATATAAGCATCTATGACGTCAGTAGCTACAGGTAAGTGATTCCCAAGTTAAGCTGCTGAAGAGAAGTACATTTTCACAAATTAGTCCAATATATTTTTATGGTATATTGTCCGCCATTTAATGCACAAAAGGAAAAGGTTTGACGTCAGAACGAGCGTCACAGACTTGGCTATTGGTAGGTATCGATAAAACTAATGAGTTCAGTGACGTTAGACAGGATTGTGTATTATAAGATTTACGGTTTGCACGTTTTAGAGTTGTCCATCTAATTAAGATTTCCATCTACGGAAATGTATGTATACCTACGACAATACAGCCTTAGAATACAAGTCGTGTTAAGTTAGCATGGTAGGACTTGACCCTATCTATAGTTTTGGTCTATGAAATTTGGTGTAAGGAGCTGACATCCAGGTCAGAAAAAATGAACACAATTCTAGGGACTGACAAGGAAAGCTGTGATTATCAGGTCGGATAGGATCAAAAATGTCTTGTGTCAAGTCTATGTTCTGTCAGAGACGATGAGCCAACAAAGAATCCCAAGTATGTATAGCTATAATAATATGCAATAATAAAGCGACTCACTTTAAGGCGAACCGCTGGCTAATCTGCTCTTGCTCATGCCTGCATGGAGTAGGTCCTATTCAGTAGCAGGCGTAAAGGAAAGAAGACTGGCGAATGGTGTTGTCTTAGTCGAAGGTCAAGTCTCATGTTGTCACTGAGCATTGACTCACCTCTCTCATCTCACACTCTTCTCTATATTCCTGTATGGTTCAGAATGCTGAACTCTGAAGGTGAGTACTTCGAGCAGAATCGACGCATTTGAGATGTGGTGTTGGCGCAAAATGTTGGCTATTCCATGGACGGCGCGCCGCATCAATGCGTCGATCCTGGCGGAACTCAAAATTCACTGCCGCTTGTCTGTCATTTGCCTCCAGCGAACCCTGTACTACTTTGGTCACATGGCCTGACAAGAGGCGGAAAACCTTGACAAACGCATTATGGTTGGCATGGTGGATGGAGGACGGGGGAGTGGCCATCCACCAACCCGCTGGGTGGACATCCTCAAGAAGGCCTGCCAGAGACACACAGGCGCCTATTATTAGGACTGCAGAAGACCGTGATCAATCGAGAGCTTTGGTCCGCAAAATAACGGCCTCATGTGGTCGCAACCCTCAGCCATGAGGAACCGCGGAAGAAGAAGATTGACTCACCATATAGCGAACCGTTGGTTGATCTGCTCGTCGAACGGGTAGAGCGGTTGCGCGCACTGCGGGGCCGCGAGCGTCGAGTAGTCGGTGGCGGGAGGTGCGGGCGCGTCGCCCCACCGCGGCACGCTGGCGCCGCGCACTCCCGCGCCGCGCGCGCTCGCGGGCGCACGCATTACGAGAGGCTCTAGAAAATGGAGACGAGGACGTTATTTGGTGGCGACTTAAATTTAGTACAATCGTGTATTATATTTAAATCGTTTTAGTAACACTTAAGTATCAAATGGTCTTAAGGACATAAATGTACATCCCTACTCTTTAGAACTATATTGATACGAATAAGTAACCAAAACGAGACCGATTCGTAATTGACTGTTTGTGTTCGTTAATAAAATGAATAACAAAAGCAACAAAATATCTATTTATAAAAAAGTACTTCAATATATATTAAATTTAGTATTGAAACTTTGATTTAAAAGCTTGCATACTAAACAAAAGTTTTATAAGCACTCAATCATCAAACTGGCACAGCTGATCAAAAGATACAATTATAATTATCGAGGCGAACTCTATAAACTGCAGTCACGCCATCCCCTCATTAACGTGGTTCCGTCAAAGGGCTATAGGCACTGGCCGCACCAAAAGCGAGTAAGCTATACTCTGTCAACCAAGTCTGTCAGTAAATAAGAACAAAGAAAACGATATGCATCCTTTTCTTTAGGGTGCTAGAGAAAAGGATACCTATAGTTTTCTTAGTTCTTATTTACTGAAAGACTTGTTTGACAGAATATATGAGCTATATCGGCGACAGAAACGAACAAGAGATAATCGCTCTCGTGTAAATAAAAGAAACGTGATGACTGCGCGAGCGAGTTATAGTTCGTCGCTGAGATATGAACTACAAATAGCTCTTCCTCTCTTTTAGTTACACGGGAGCGACTATCTTTTGTTCGTTTCCATCACCGATAGCTTACATCTTTTCGTGGGACCAGTGCCAAAGCTAGGGATCACGAAGATACCTAATACTTTACATGCAAGGTCTGGTAATAAAGAAGCTAGGTTTAGACGATGGCGGGTTATTTCTAGACCGATCGATGAAGTCTACGAAAAGTTACGTAAGAGCAGATAGTAACATTAACGTTGTCTAGACTTCGCCATGTCTGGCTAAGGAAACGTGAAGTCCACATTTTAATCAATCAATCAAATATATTTATTTCGCCATCACAGGTAACAGTTAGGTGACAATATGTTATATTACGTATAATAGCCATGATGAGCCGTGTCAGGCATACAAAACATATATGACCCCGTCTTGTACGTAGTCCTAAAGAGTTATAATTGTTATAAAGTCCGCTTAGTAACTTTGACTCAAGATTTGGCAAGCGTTTCCGCTAAGCGACTAGACTTACTCGTACAAAGAAACTAGCCCAATTAGAATAAGTCCGTTTTACTTTTTTAGCCGCTCAGAGGCTAAAGAAGTCTCCTATTTTATATTTAATCTTTCATTGAATTTGTCTTAGAAAATTGTGAGAAAATATAAAACCCAAAATACACCTTACTATGAACCAGGAACCTGGGCGTTCAACGACCTACGATTTCAAAGCTTTTTATTTAAATTTAGCAACATCATCCTTCTTACGTTATCCCGGCGTTCGTCGCGGCTCATGAGAACCTGGGCTCCGCTTTGACAACTAATCCCGAGATTTGGCGTAGGCACTAGTTTTACGAAAGCGACTGCCATCTGACTTTCCAAGTTCCAATCTGAAGGGTAACTAAGGCCTTATTGGAATTAGTCCGATTTCCTCGCGACTTTTTCTTCACCGAAAAGCGACTTTTATTTAAATTAAGACATAAAAATGAAAAACGAGAGCATGTCAAGCCGCGGCCGGCAGTTGAGCATCCTCGTTTAATACAAGCACCTGCACTTGTAAAACGAAACGTAAGACGAACTTGAGCGGAATATTTTCTTTAAAATTTTTGCAGTCTTTGAAGTGACATGACGTCTTTAGGCCTCGGAGTTTTATCATGAGTTTTTCATGTTTTAGAATATGTTACTCAATAGTATTCTCGTCGGCGCCGTCAAACGCACAAATACTCGCGACTCGTCTCAAATCGCCCATAAGCCGAGTGAAGGTGTTAGTCTCACATCGGTTAACCGACCGACTGTTGAAATTGTCATGTCTTACGGATAACGCATACTTATAATTTTTGAACCGTGGCGCTGTTCATTTTCTCCCTGCAAAACTTACAAGGGTGTCTTTCAGGCAATAAAACATGGTGACTTAAATCGCTACAGTAAATTTCACTTTTCGATAGAGCCACACGTTGTATGATAAGTAGTTTAGTAAAATTAACACATTATATCAAACAATTTTTTATATAAAGTAGTCTTTATGTAGACTTACAATCTCAGCAGAATCTTTACTAACCTTAACGAAACAAAGAAAATTAGGTAAATATTCTGAAAAGCTAACTTGGAAGAAAGAGTTTCATTTGAATGGTTATTCTCATTAAAAGTTTTCGTGTTCCAATGACAGCGCTTCCTCCAAATAGGGTGAAATGGGCGGAAATCATTTTCGGCGATACCCTACCCTATTCACCCCATTAGACAAACTCAGAATGGCACCGGTCATAGAGAAACGCTAACAAGATTGACCCAAATTTACCCGAGGTACAGTCAACCAATTGGAACCTTAGGCCACTGTAGAACTATGTCGCAGTGACGTTATAAATCAAATTGTAAGAAATCTCTTACTGCTTGTCATTTTGACATGGTTGTAGAGTGGCCTAGGGTTCCAATTGGTTGACTGTACAGTTGCCATCATACCTATCAGAGCAGACGTTAAAAATATGTGAACAGCATTTATTATAAATAATAAGGTTTGTGTTTAGTTCTTTTTAAGGGTTTTTTTGTTACTCAAATTTGTTACACGAAGTGAGTAAAATTTCGACATCAGACTTCGGTCAGAAGTTTACAGTATGGTATAAACTAGCTACGGGCCCTCCGTAGCTAGTTTATACCTGCCATACTGTAAACCTTTGCTTTTGCTATATTTTCCGGACAATACTTATATTTATGTGGACAAATAGAAATACGTATGTATATATTGTATATTTATTAAATTTGTACCATTTACCAAACTGTAGGTCTAATTTGAAATTCTTAAAAAGATTGTTCTTAAAATATCTATACGACTGTTTGTTTCTAAATAAAAGAAAAAAAAATATTTATATGAATGTCGATGTATACCAATTCTTATTCTTAATTTTCTTTTACGGAAAAGTAAGCAATAAAGATTTTGATTGATTGTACCAGGAGGATAGGAGTAGACAGAAGTAATCGCTTTATATGAATCCTTTGTTTTAACAAATGTAGTTGTAGGTATATGTGAATATCTGACGTCGGAAACAGTCCCGTGACGTCATCGCTTGCATTAGTCCTTTCTCGCTTGAGCCGCAGCGAAAGAAAGAGACGGAATATTCATTCAACTCAGTGTGTGGAATGAATTTTAATTCATGACTTATGGGCACCATAAAATTATGTATGATTTGATGACAGCTTCAAAGATGAAGTACATACACATGTGCTGTTATAATCGACGTAATTGTTGATAATTATTTTTATGAGCATTAGAAAAACAAAACAAAAGACCCATTAAAGATGTACTTAAATTAATAGGCTATTGATGGACCTATTACACATTCATTGTTAAACCTATTACCTACTTACTTACCTCCCGCATTCTGATAAAAAATAAATGCAAATCTAAAGAAATATTTTTCTGAACGATAAAAGCATAAATCACAATTTCATTACAGCATAATAGGCTTATCGTGACAAGATCGAAACCGAAAAACACCCACAACTAAATTACGTAACTTGTGAAAAACCGCTTATTCTCAAGGTCACACCGAGAGATATCGATAACGTACAGAAAATTAATATTGCAATCATTTCAAATCCTCACAATTTAAATTGTTAAAAAAGACACTTAAAAAAATAAAATTTGCTATAAATCGATCCCAGCACCTCCACCATCTTAAACACGTTTTAAAAAAAGAGCAATTAAAATTTCGAATCCTACCTTTAATCGTCATCCCGTTCCACGCACAAAACTCAAACGCGATAGTCCCGGACGACGGACGGTCGCGGAGTGTGGCCTCCAAACGAAACACACCCCCTGACGGGGGAGTGACGTCACACGGTCGTCGAACCTCGCAACTGGGTCACGAGATCGGAGTGGTCGATCTCGAACCCTTGTTACGGGATGCGGGATTACCTAACCGAGGGCTAGGGTTTTTAAAAGTCGGCGTAAGTTTAAGGAAGGAAATGCTTTTGCACGGTGCCAGAACTCGTAAGCGACTTTTATTATTAGGTATATAGCAGTATTTGATTGGTGTATTATATTGTCTATCCTCCACAGTTCGCAATCCGAAAAAATATTCTGAATTAGGTAGGTACTTGTTAACTAGAGGATGACTTGTTGAAAAGTTTGTATGGTGAACGAAATTTTTTGTGAAATAAAAACTTCCTGCCTCGGGTTCTTTATAATCGGGTTCTTCCTGCCTCGGATAACTTTGGAATGTGTCGAATTCACTTCTCTGACGACTAAGCACAACTCGCACTCTCGCAAGCGGGTTCATACTTTAAGCTGCACTAGAAGTAAGGACTCGAACGCGAGAACGCAAGCTGCGCTAGACCGCCTAGTGTTCCAAATGTCCTTGAAGACGATAATCGATCAACTACGTGTATAAACTTTACGAAATCGATTAAAATTGTTGCCGTCGGTAACTAGAATCGGTTGACAACTGCATAACAACAGCTACTAAACATTTTGCTGGTAGTACAAAATGAACTGACATATATCGGTTACACATACGAATGAGTTCTTGATTGCATATTCTAAAGCAATTTGTCAATATCAGCCCATTTCTATTTTATGTGGAAATGGGGTTGGATAAAGCGGCCGGGATTTCCGGAAACGAGGGGTCGGATTATCCCACACTCGTAAAACGGATCCCGCACCCGCATCTCTAAGGGCCCATTTACACGGTGCGAACTCGCATGAGTTTCATTACATTGCAATATTTGAAAGGCGGGTTCACATAGAGCACAGAGCTATGTCCAAATCAGACGTACCTCGTGCCGAGGCGGGTTGCTCGACCGATAAAAATGGTTGCGGATCTTCGGCATGTCTGCTTTAGCTGTTTGCCGAACGTTCTTCGCTCGGTGTGGACCTACTTATTAGTGTGATGAATCGAACCTTGCTCGCGTTTTTACTAAACGCGAGCAAGGTTCGATTCAAAGATAGAACAAAGAAGAAGGAAAGATAAATTCGATATTTAAAAATATTCTACTTATCCTAGTATCCTACCGACTGCGCCATGCAATATTAGTATTTCAAACAAACTACAACCATAATATTGTCTTCGGTTACCGCGGTAGTTACTCATGAAATAGAACTATGGAAACGGATTACATCGCGTATAATGAATTTAAAATTCATCCCGACGTTTCGAACGCTGTAAAGAGTTCGAAACGTCGGGATGAATTTTAAATTCATTATACGCGATTTAATCCGTTTCCATAAACTACAACCATGTCTAGTTTCATCTATGAATGATTTCTTCGTCACGATATATCAACGATATATCAATGAAACTGAAAAATCATCGATACGATACAATAAAAGTCAAAGACAAACTACACACACTTAACATCCGTTAGATTAATTTGCAGCAAAAAATACGTACAATCAATAATACAGTCAACATTCTGACTCTTACAGAATCTCGGCATCTGAAATATACAGAAATTCTGCCAAATGTTCAACAGTCTGTCAACGACAGACTCTTCAAGTGTTTCAACAATCGGTTTAGTTGCCAGGCCTCGTAGCCAAAGTGCCAATCGTCTGCGCACCGCAGCAAACCAAAACTATCGTGGTCGCACTAATTAGCTGTTTCAAAGAGAGTTAGAGACGTTAGGTTAGGACAGTAAAGACGGTAGTTATAAATAATCGTTACGCCTTCAGATCCAATTATTTTTTGCCACCATTTTTTTTGCTGTAAAAAACGGCGTAAGAGCGTTAGCTTAGCAGTAAATTATATTATCGTAGTCGTAAAGTGCTACGAACTCGCTCGTAGCATAGTTTTCCTGCTTTGTAGCAAAAACGGTTCGTAGACTCGTGACGAGCCTTTGCATACAGACTGAAATTAGCCGCCAGTCGATATTAACCCCTGCACCTTACTTATATCATTATCACGTCTATATCCTTTATCTATTTGGTTAGTTTGTTTTTCCTGGCTGTTTTAAATGTGTTGTAATCTCTGGTTGAATTGTAGAAACATGATGCAAACTAGTTTTCGAAGTAAAATAGAAACCTTTGGTGAAAGGGAACTCTCTAGAGGCATGAAAGGACCTGCCGTGTTGTAGTATACTTATGTACATTTATGTAGGAAGTAGTTGTGTTTATGTTGTAAGAGTATAATTATTTTAGTACACTTAAACCGGTGGGACTTGAATTTCAAAATTGTAGCACAGCATATAAATTTATTTATGTAGGTAAATTCACTTCTATAATATTGGGCACGTTATTCGTAGAGGAAGCTTGGATCCCAGTTAGATATTTTTTGTCGTAGAAAAGCGCAATTCGGTGCCTCAAGGTCAAAGTACGAGTAGGTATACTAGGTATACTAAAAAAACTCATTTATTACTTTTAAATACACATTCGTTTGCTCGCAAACCACATTGTAGTTTAGCCCGATTATGTCATGGCGCTGAGCCTTTTTGGGATTTATCCGGTTTCCTCACGATGTTATCAATCGAAAAGAAAATAGTAAATATGAAAAGATTTATCCCCTGATTGAACTAGCAATGACCAGAATGAAAGACGCACTATCATTCGTATCACTAGGTTAACCAGCGTTATCGTAATTTAGTATTTGACAAAAGCGCACTTTATTTTAAATCTCTCACATATTTTTTCCTGGAAGTAAACCGTAACCTTCACCAGATAAGTTGGTTACTGTAACTAAGTTCCTGTCGCCGCCAGATCGCGTCCGAGTTTTCCAACTCGCGAACGAGTAGGTACGCCACACTTTAGAAGTTTTCAGGATGATATTTGAATTTCCTGTTCAGCTATGATGTTAAAAAAAAAAGCGCGTTACAAAACACGTAGAAACTAAAAAGCAAAAAATAATAAACCTTTGAATTCAGATTTCTTATCGTATTGCAATAATCTAAACATCCAAATTATAAACAAATCAATTATTTTTGTAGTCGGTGCCAGACCTGTTCGTCGCCTTGCTATATTGCCTGTTTGGCCCCACCCAACCATACTCAGGCTGGCCCCGACTCCAAAAATAATTGATTTGTTTATAATTTGGATGTTTAGATTATTGCAATACGATAAGAAATCTGAATTCAAAGGTTTATTATTTTTTGCTTTTTAGTTTCTACGTGTTTTGTAACGCGCTTTTTTTTGAAGGCGGTTTTATTTTTTGTTAAAAAGTTAATTTATTTGTTGATTTTTAGTGGTTCCTATTGATATTATATGTATCAATCCGAATATATGTACAGTAGTGAAAGAATTATCCTTTAACTCCTAACCATTGAGGAGTTGACCTTCCATCATCAGCTCAGCCACATAAAATTATTACCATCAGGCGTAAATACTGGTGTACCTTTGAAAAATACATTAAAAACATTACATGTGCCTATAACATTTGAAGAGTTCCCTCGATTTCTCCAAGATCCCATCATCAGACCCCGACTTGGTGCCAATGGGACCATCTCGGGGTTATACCCGTTCGATCAAAAAAAAAATTTTGAAAATCGGTCCACGATTCTCGGAGATATCGAGTAACATACATACAAAAAAAAAAAAAAAAAAAAAATCAGTCGAATTGAGAACCTCCTCCTTTTTTGAAGTCGGTTAAAAATTACGACACCTACAATATGTAAGTTTTCACAAAACCTCACTAATTAAGTACCTTTTTGGGGTAATCTTATGCTAGTCGACCTAACTTTACATCCAGTAAGTACGTTCAATTAGGCTTGTGTTGTGTTTAACGCGACGAAATTCGCACACCGTGCAGTGCTGCTGAAAAATTGAAATTAGGCATTATTGTTTACTAGCTTTTGCCCGCGGCTTCGCTTGCGTTAGAAAGTGACAATGTCATGTCAATCTCCATCCCTTCAACTATCTCCACCCAAAAAATCACGTCAATTCGTAGCTCCGTTTTGCCGTGAAAGACGGACAAACAAACAGACACACACTTTCCCATTTATAATATTAGTATGGATTTGTGTGACGAGCACAGATATTTGTTTCTGAGTCATGGATGTTTTCTATATATTTGTATATTATGTATTTCATTGTCTGAGTACCCAAAACACAAGCCTTTGTGTGCTTAGCGTGGGTCTCGTTCTATCGGTGTAAAAAAATGTCCAATATAATAATATAGGAATTTATGTTGTAAGAAAGGGGGTGAAATTATCTAAATCCCGGGCGTTTTCCCGAACCTTGGAAATAACATTGTCACCCTACCCATTATTGTTCCTTCGCATACGCTCGATGTATTGGATTTAGTTTTCTTATTTAACTTTGAAATAGTTTCTTTGTAAATGCAATGTCAAGACTGTCGGGTCGGAAAGTTTTGAAAAATAGCAGGTTATATAATATTCAAGTACAAAGAATACATACAGATTTGAATACGGGGTACCTACTGTTTCCCGCCTCTTATAGATTTTTATCAAAACAATAATTTGTCTGAGTACCTACAACACAAGCCTACTTGAGCTTTTTTTGTTAAACTACGTCGGTGGCAAACAAGCATACGGTCCGCGTGATGGAAAGCGGTCACCGTAACCTATGGACACCTGCAACTCAATGCCATAGGTGTCACATGCGCGTTGCCGACCCATTAAAAACTTGTACACTCCCTTTTGCTGTGTTGAGTACACAGCAAAAAGGAGTGTACAAGTCCTAAGGACGATACGGGTTGCCGACTACTCAAAGGACAATAGACGGAACAAATTAGTTCCGTAGGTCCTCCCATCATCAGCACACCGCACCCTCGTTGAGCTCAGGCAGCCTCACTCACCGGCAGGAACACAACACTATGAGTAGGGTCTAGTGCTAGTTTACCGTGGGACTCGGTCAATCTGTATAAGAACGTCCTATAATATTTATTTATTTATAATTGTTAACATTCCTCACAAGTTCTTCAAATTATTTTTAAAAGATAAGGACTACTATAAAATCTTGTGAAATTATTTATTTATCAAGCCGTTTACATATGTCTGGTAAACAGAGGACATTGGTGTAAGGTTTGAATTTGGCTCTGGACACTGGATGCCTTGGTAATGTTTTTATTTGTTGGTCCTTGCTTTATCCCGGCATCCTCTACGGCTCATGGGAGACTGGGGTCCGTTTTGACAACTAACAAGGTCCGGTTCGGGACCGGGACATCTACCCTATACTTATATGGTATTGATTTCGTCAGTTGTCGACAACCTTTGTGCCCATTTACTGCCAACTCACTGCCTTAATATTACATCAGTGTCATTCACGCATTGCACCACTGTTTGCATTTGGCTTTTGTTTCGGTAATAATTACGACTACAGCGCCAACGTGAGAAACCTCTTTTTTTTTTTTTTTTTTTTTTTTTTTATGGGATAGGAGGCAAACGAGCAGACAGGTCGCCTGATGGTAAGCGATCACCGCCGCCCATGGACACCCGAAACACCAGAGGTGTTGGAGGTGCGTTGCCGGCCTTTAAGATGGGTGTACGCTCTTTTCTTGAAGATTTGAAGGTCGTATCGGTCCGGAAATACCGCAGGCGACAATTCATTCCACAGTTTAGCTGTGCGGGGCAGGAAGTTTCTGGAGAAACGCACAGTTGAGGACTGCCAGCCATCTAGATGATGACGATGGAAATGTTGTCGCGTAGGGCGATGGCGGAAAGAAGCGGTAGGGATTAATCCGAACAATTCCTCGGAGCACTCCCCGTTATACATGCGATAGAAAATGCAGAGCGAGGCCACATCTCTACGCAGCGCCAAGGGGTCAAGCCGATCGGAGATATGCTGGCAGTTGACAATTCGAGTCGCTCGTCGTTGGATGCGGTCCAGAGGGAGAAGCTGGTACTGAGGTGCCCCTGCCCATAGATGAGAACAGTACTCCATGTGTGGGCGAACCTGCGCCTTATAGAGCTGAAGGCGGTGGGCTGGAGTGAAATACTGTCTCGATCTATTGAGCACACCCAGCTTTTTTGAGGCCAGTTTGGCCTTACCTTCTAAATGACCGCGAAACTGGACTGCACTCGAAATGTCAACGCCTAGAATTCCTATACTGGCTGTGGCAGTGAGGGGAGTGCTCTCAAAAAAAAAGGGTGATGCGACAAACTCTAACTTTTTTTAGCGTGCAGGCACTAATTATCATAACTCAGGGTACAGTGTGAATGGATACACGAAATCCAACTCACAATTAGTCATTTTTGTTTTATGTTTTGTAAAGGAGAACCCAAAAAGTAGCAGTGAAATGTCCTTTGGCTAAATAGGTGTGTTTCAAATATTATAGAAATTAATAGGTATGTAATGTAGTAAGTATTTTAACTGAAAATAATACATGGTAAGTAGACTCGTTTGTTAGACCTGAATGTTTTTTTTTACTTTATCGAGACGTGAAAAGTGAAATTCCATGTTTATTTATCGCACGCAAGATCAATAGAGTGAGAGAATTTTCGATTTAGTGATAGCCTTTCTGGGTCAGTTCTAGACTCATAAAATAAAAGTAAAAAGTACCTTAAAAATGCGATTAACTTTACCACAGCAAATCAGAAATGCAATCAGTATGCAGTTGCGCAGTCGGAATCTGAATTTAAACCTTTAGCACACAGAATAATCATACTATGATGTCACATTTCATCTATGATGTTGCTTATGTCCATGGGCGGCGATGACTGCTCCCACCAGGCGGCTCGTTTGCTGCCTATTTTGGAAAAAATAAATGTTACATATCATCTCTGTGGACTCTGCTACTATTTTAGTAAATGTCTGCGGTCTACCATGTAATATATCTAATTTGTTTTATACATACACCGTAAATTGGATACGACCGCAAATATATTTGTTTCTAAGAATAGTTGTTTGAAACAAAGCCAGCCTCAAAGGATCTAATAAGATATCACGACTATCCAAAAAAAAAATAGAGTGTACCTATTGCTTTTTTGTCAACTGCATTAGGTATACGATGTAAACAAGTGAGCATAATACACCGAGCGTCTTTTCTTATCGACCTATACGTAGGTAATCTCGACATCGAGTAAAAAACGAACTATAAGTAGTATTTGGAATCGTATCCAACAAAATCCTTTATTAAATATTCTAGCATGGGTTGGAATTCACAATATAATACATTAGCAACGCAGTTTGTAACGCTGCCAATGCCCTCATTCTGGTAAGTTAATACTAGAACGCGTAGGCTACCCAAACTATGTTAGCCAAGTATTTTCACAGATTTATGTCAGTCACAGTCAGACCAAGGCAGCGAATTGATAACATAAACTGTCTGTCTGTTATTTTAAACGCCAATTTCTATGAAATATATACTTCACGGTCACCAATTATCTACACGCCATAGACTATATCAAAACGAAACGAACATTTTTTATTGTCTGCGGTAAATTATGGTGGTTTGTCTGCAAAAGTTGCACACTAAGCAATAAAACAAATTGACAGATCATGATTTCTTAGTGCAAGATTAAATAAATAATTTAATCCGCGCTTATTTTTAAATCAATTTGATCGGCGATGAAAACGAAGAATTTTTCATATCTATGACAAAAGGACATTACGGACAAACGTACAATTTCAGTGACAAACGACTTACCGTATTATAACACCGGTACGCGTCTGAACAATCGCGTATACACGGAATAATAATACATACTCATAGTTGGCGTTCTTTGGCATTGTCCTCGTTCTAGCTAAGTAAATAGTAAATACACGCGTTGACAAGAGAACAATAAACGGACGGAATGGAACAATGAGGGACATTCGCTATTTCATGCTCGTTCAGGTCTGTGGACGTTGGTGATGACTGATGACAGATGGGGGCCAGTTGCAAAATATGAGACAAACATGGGGAACTGATGCGTCGACAGCAGTCAAGTCACCTTGGTATATTTCTGATTAAGTAAACCCGAAGCGAGACTATTTATAATTTGAAGTCAAAGACAACTTTGAAAAAATTATTTCCTGACGTTGAGGCCGGAGATTCTTTCGTAAGTTACCACAATCAAAGTTACTCAAACACACGTCATCCAAACCCTTGATTTGTGCGGACGTAGTGTTCAATTGTGTTCTGCTAGTCGCCGCAATGACACTGACACAGTATGTAAGCCAGTAGGGCAGTCAATAGTACTCCATAATGTATGCCCGATATCATAGTCTGCCGAATAAAACCGAGTGTCTAGGAAATTAGGCGTATCCTCGATTTAAAATAAAATCTTAGAAGTTATTTTTATAAATAATAAATCTAGTGCATTTGGAAGTTAAATTAGAAATACATAATTCACAAACCAAGAAATTAAATCATTATACAATTTTAGGTCTGGTTTTGACAATCCCGTGCCCTCAAATACATAAGAGATTATTCTTTAGTTGCCGTAATATTACAATAAATATCGACGATGACTTAAATTTCAATTCGAATAATCTGAGATCTTTGGATAGTTTCATTACATAGGCTCATAATCTTTAGACGTCTCTCATTCACTTTTGCGCATCTGTCTACATATCTATCGTTAAAATCGAATTCGGTATGTCCACTTAGATAAATTGCTAAAGTAATTAATCAATAAGCATAATTACTTAGCTTTCACGAGCTAGTTTCACTTGACCGATTAGTGCAGTCAGTATATTGTTAGCCTGTTAGGTATTCAGCGTTGAATGATGACGTTGGCTACTTTGAGATTGTGACTATTTCAGGTGGTTTTGTTCAGTGTCAATAGCTTTTTAGTGTCAAGGGCTTGGTTTTTCTGTGTTTGCAACGTTTCAGGGGTAAAATTAACTTTATTGCGGAAAAAACTGTCTCAGAATCTTAATACTACGATTGTTAGAAAAAAATAAAAATTGAATGTGCTCAGTCTTTCTAAAATAAACTGTTCTTTAGGCAAGAAACGCTGACAAAAAAGGATGCTATCCTTGCAAGTTTATGGTCCACAGAGGCCCATAACGGTTTTATTATCGTTTTTGCACTTAGATAAAACTTTACCGGTTACAGTCATGCTTCCTTATTCTTTACTCGAAAACCGATGGTAAATCTCTATAGCCTTTCTGTTATCGCTATTTTTTAGCAGCGTAGTAAGTGTAGTAACCATTTTGTAAAATCCCTAGGTTAGTTTTTTGATCGAGTGATGTTAATATTGCACACAACTAGAAGTACGAGTAAAACATCGAATTAAAGAAACTGATTCATTATCACTAGTAGAACTTCTAGTAGCTAATTCTACTAGTAGTCCACAACAATTATTACAGATACAGACCGCATGAATGATCAAAGATTCCTATTGATCTAATGTCCCTCGAGAAATGAGATGATGGAGAATATCATCATCAATCACAAGATTACAATTTTGAAAAAAAAAACTCCCGACCGCTACATAGTGGACCGATTTTCATGAAACATGGTTAAGAACACTCCCGACTAACTCAGCTTCAAACAGAAAAAACTGAATCGAAATCGGTTCATCCGTTCGGGAGCTACGATGCCACAGACAGACACACACACAGAGAGAGACAGACAGACAGACAGACACGTCAAACTTATAACACGCGTCATTTTGGCGTCGGGGGTTAAAAAATGTTCGCATTCAAACTTCTCGTTACAATACGCTTCCCTTTCCTCTACTTGTTTCAAAATATTATACTTATTGATAACGCTAGCTTGAATCAGTATCTAAGTTCAAGTGAATGGGCAAGGCTCCCGCCAATACTGGATTAAATCGTGATTCGTCCGGGAATCTCAGTCGATACTTTTCGCAGTGTCTTACCAAGTTGCCATGGCTCACGCACGAGCACGACATAACGAGGTGTGAGTGTGATTGCTTATTTTATTGCTCTGTTCTTATCGTTCCAGCTATTTGCGTGGATGAAGCGAGCAATCGAGGTTTATTGCGAGTAGGTATGGATGGAGATTGACGTTGACATACTTTATTGTGTTATATCCTATGAATGATTGCTTTGGATTCGTTTACGCAATAATAAGTGTTCACAAGAATATGTAAAGATATTAGAATGATGCTAACGCTAGTTCAAAGCAGCAGTCATCACAATATTGGCGCGACAGTATTTGTCTTTTCTAATTGTATTAATTTAATGACATAAATACGGATAGCTTATCTTGCCGCGGCGACATAATCTCGCGCCAATCATGTGCTATCCTTGCCGGTGGGATCTTTCTTGCATTAGAATGCCTAATTTTTTCGCAGATGTAACTATTGTATTGTTGAGGGTTTTCTGGTCACTATGTCGATAAATTCATCTGCCGAAGTACAATTGAAGTTCGCAGATGTAACTATTGTATTGTTGAAGGTTTTCTGGTCACTATGTCGATAAATTCATCTGCCGAAGTACAATTGAAGTCTTTAAGTATTTCTCAGCTGGCCAATATTTACGCTAAACCCGCAAGGTTTGAAAGTGGGCACCACACAGTTATCAATGAACCGGCAGCCTAATCTAAACAAGAAGCTATACGTTAAAAATCAGAACCTAACATCCAAACATGATACCTGCCGATACCGATCCTTCACCTTTCAAAGCCCATTTAGATTATAAAATCCAGTTTCCCGTACAAAGGATACTTCACTCGAATGCAAACCCATTAGCGGCATATTACATTACATATGCTTTCATCTCCTGTAACTCCACTTATCTTAATGCAGCTTAGCCCTTTTGTTCTCGATGATCTTGTTTGCGCGGATTACCATCAAGGTAGTGCAAACAACATGGTTTATTGCTGCACTTCGTATCACGGCCTTGGAAGTGCATTACGAGAAACATAGGATGCTCGTGTCAATAGTACAGATGTAGTGCGAAATGTTATTCCTTCGTATTTTTTATACCATGTCGGTGGCAAACAGGCATGTCCGCTTGGTGGAAAGCGGTCACCGTAACCTATGGACGGCTGCAACTCAAGATGCGCGTTGCCGACCCTTTAGAAACTTGAACACACCTTTTCGCTTCAATAAGAATCGCCCGGCAGGTCCGGTCCTTCCTATATCTGTGGTACTAATGCTAACAAATCGTTTATTCTCAAATTAAACCCTTTTTGCTACAACTAATTGCAGGACAGTTTGTTGGCAGTGCACTATTCCCATTCTGTACTGAACCTTGTTATTGCTTCGGAAAGATAAAGCTAACTGATGGTGAGATTATCGTGTGTGACTCATTGATGACGTATGCAGGTCTATTGTTTCCATTGACCCCGTTACAACTATCATGCTTTACAACTTTACATACTGTGTCCGATGCTACCCAATTCACGCAAGTTTAATTTAATAGTCGCACGTTCCGATTTTGTTCAATCCGTACAGTTAGTGATGTGCAAGTTGCGGAAACTTTCCAAAAAAATATTAAATTTCATGAAAAATTCACAAGAGTTTCACGAAAAATAAAGGGAATTTAAATTTATGAAATGGAAAGTTTCCATCCATACAAAGAATGGAAAGTTTCCGAAGTTTTCCTATGTGAAAATTTCAGAAATTGGAAACTATCCGTCAGCACATCAGTACGTACAACTTTAAGTTAAGTAATAAGTAGACTTTTAGTGACTAGAAGTAACATAATGAAACATCTCCTAATATACAATTATAATCAGGCATCCTTAATTTTTGGTTTGAATAGTACTGAATTGAGTAAAAATACGTTTCTTTTATCTAAACATGTATGTATTTTTTCTCAAACATGGTATGAAATATTGATGTTATGTGCCTTATAATTGGCAGTATGACGTTGCAGGTGCGGCTAGGACGATTGATAGATAATGGAATTTCATACAAACCTTGCAGGCCAAGGCCGGCAAAGTCCTCTTTTTTTAATTTCCAAACACAGATAATTGTGACATAACATCCAGGTATTTAGCCAATTAAAAAAATACTATAAGGGGCTTTATAGACGTGCCGACTGCAACTGGTACGGGCCCTAGACAATATTTGATTTTGGGTGCGTTTTCATACAAAAAAAAATTTTTTCGTTTTTTTTTATTTTTTTTTTAACTTTTTGTTTTTTTATAAGCGTATACGGGTTAACAAAGGGGAACGAAAATTCGATTATTTTTGCGCTACGACGCACCGTTTAGGAGATACAGCTATCCAAAGTTACTATTTTCAGTAGACTTTATTTATTTCATACCATGTTTGAGAAAAGCACTATACATACCTCGGCGGGAAATGGGGTTGCCCGCCTCAGAGCTATCCGGCCTCGCTTCGCTCGGCCGTCTATATGTCTTCGGCCGGCAACCCCCTTTGTCCCGGCCTCTGTAGTAATGTACTAATACAGTTTCCTATTAATTTGATCCCACGTTGACCTCGGTACTTTAATAAGTACTTTTAAGTCCATGTACTAGCCACCAATATCACAAAGTGCCATATGATGATGTCACGATTCTCACGATAGTTATAAACACACATCGGTTGTATTATGTTTGTTCTTATGGAGTATGGACCAACGTGCGTCAAACATTATTCCAATTTTCCAAATTCCAAATCATTTATTTTGTTAATGGTGCAAATCAATGTCAAGTTTCATTTATCGATGAGATAACACGCTGGATCCAAGGCGCACCGATCACAAACACATTAGACAATAAGTAAACAAGAAACTTTAAGATCCTGTTCATAAAAATATCCTTAGGTAATAGGTACTACGGAACATTCCATACACATGAAATGGAAATGGGCAGGACACATAGCTACTACTACTACTTAATACTAGATGGACCAGAAGCACACTCTGGAAAGGACCACCAGGCAAACGAAACAGAGGACGACCACAGGCTAGATGGATAGATTTATTCATTTATTTACAAAACATGTTATAGTATTTTATGCAACAGGCGTTTAAAGGAGGTCAAAAAAGTGAGTGGGTAACAATTTGAGGCGAAGCCGAAAATTGTTATTGAGACGACACGAGTATTTTTTGACCCAGTTAAACACCGTTGCATACAATACTTTTTCTACGACCATGCACTTAGTTTTTAATAGTTTTCTTGAATAACTTTCGTGAAATTCACACTGTTTCCTGTATTTTGACGCAAAGGTTTGCACTGTCAGCTCCGCTGCCCAAAGCCTTTCCGCGCACTCGCGCAGTGTCGTTATAAGGCGTTGCCATGGTTACAGAGCCAAACAATGCGTTTTCAGTTTTTTCGATACTGCGCGCATGCGCGGAAAGCCGGCGGACACTGGCTTTGGGGAATAGACCTTTATGTAGGGTTTTAAAGATCTATGCACGACCGTGTAAATGACGTATAACAGTTCGGGAGTAGAAAAACAGTATAACAGTCGAAACTAAATCACTGCTAACTACATAAAATAAAACATGCAACACAACAACAGTAAACAACAAAAGATATCGAGAAACAAATAATTACATATTACACTTTAACTGTAGTAGGCCTTGCATCCATCCTCTCACAGAACCTCAGACACTCATCACGCACAAAAACCCGTCTACTTGCAAATAAATCACACTGAGGGGCCGATGCGAGGAGCGCATTCAAGAGGAGCAATTAAGGAACGCACCAGAAGGGAATTCCTGCGCGATACTGTACGTGAAGTCTGTAGATGACATAATAAAGCATGTCCCGAGGAACTGGCACACCAAAGCCCAAGATAGAGAGAGATGGCGCAAACTGGGAGAGGCCTTCACTCACGAAGAGATCCGCTCGTTTAAATAAAATTATACATATTTAAATGTAAGTAGTAATAAGTTAGAAATGAGTCGGAATAAAAGGCTTTTTTATTTAATAGGTACATAGTTTTCAATGCCCAATGTAACGGATATCAGAAGTAGGTGAAAATTTGTTGAATATTGTTAAAACCAACAACGGTCATCGAACTATCGTTATAGTTGACATAGTAGACTAATTGGTGCATAAATGATCAAACAAAATCGAATTATGGGTCACAACAATTATATACGTCGTTGTAAGTCATATGAAATGTGTTAGATTATTCTTTATTGGTACACTTCAGTAAAAATGCATAATGAAAAACAATTGATTAAAGATAAAGACAGACAAACCTAAACGAGACAATATCGTTTTTAACGATGATACAAAAACGATATTGTCTTTTTTAGGTAGCGAAAACAAAGCACATAATAAAAATAAACTGATTTAATGGAAGACCTGTAGGTACTAACCAGTACTAACTCAAAAATGTTCCTTCATTTTACTCGTATCGTACGAGAAAATTAAGTAGCATCATAGTAACAAAAAGCTCCGCAGATCCCAACCCTAAGGTTTACAAGATCCAAAATTCCTTATCATCACACAACCCACAAAACATAACATATTATGAAATGATGAACACCGACAAAAAGATAAAACACGTTCCGTCAAAATAAACAGTGTCGCCTACTGTATTTACTTTAATTTGTTAGTTTAAAGCCGCGGGCTTACCTACAACAATCTGTTTAAAAACACTGAGGTCGATGCCCTGAAGCATTTCACTAATTATATAAGCGTCTATATCTATTTAAAGTACCTTTTAATAAACAGTTAAACTAGGAAAATGGCTGCAAGCGGAAATTTTGCACTAAATGTAGATGGTCAGAGCCCATAGATACTTGTCCAATCGATCACGCTGGGTAGCGTAGTGTATTTATCTCTCTTTCTATCGCTCTTGCGTATTAGTTCGACAGAGCCAGTTGCATTTCGTTCGTCACGAAGCGTTAGCGATTGGCCACTTTGTCTACGGGTCCAGTGTCACAACACTAAAATAAGTACCTACTCCATTTGTAACGTCCGTGAAAGCAAATTTTGCATCCGCTAAGTGCAGAGCGGTGCGTCACAAATAGCCACAATTTACTGAATATTTTTAATAGTCAGCGGTGTCAATATTGTCATATTTCCAGGGAATGACTGTATTGGCTAAGTGTAAGATTGAAGACATTATGTGCATTTAACAATATTTACATAAATTAGTTACAATACATACTTATAAGAGATGAAGAACTGCAAATACATACCTGTAACAGCAAAAATAATACATTAAAATTATGTCATTCAATTTTTGCTCTATATACATACAGGGAAGAGTGGAAAAAGAGGGGGTAAGCTTTCGCCCAGCAGTTGGAAGCAGTGTAATTTTATGTTTTTAAAATAATCATCAGTACAATTACACACGACGAACGCAAGCATTATCATACCAACATGACAGTCACTTTTACAGAGGTCGAAGTGATAATCCTCTTTTTATTGTATTGTACTGTTTATTACCGGCTTTAAACTTGAGACAAGATAGTTAACGTTTGAGCTATTTAAAGATGAACAAACACTATTGATGTTGAAATGCATTTTCAAGACTTCATTTGCAGTAATTATTGTCAACAACCCAATCATCACCATCATCATCATTTTAGCCTTGAATCGTCCACTGCTAAGCATAGACTCTTCGTGTACGCACTTATCCCGATACTGTGGTAGTTTCATTTAGAAGTGCCCCGCAAATCCCGCAATATTCAGAATGTCGTCCTCCCAACGAGGCAACGAAACATGTGAGCAAATTGTTCCACGCTTCTATCAGAAAAGGAAAACCCACGGAAAAACATTGTTTATGTTAATCAGTTAACACCATGTTAGTCGTTCACAGGGATATCTGAGCAAACTAATAAGATAGCGGATATCTTAGCAAACACATATACCTAATGCGTTTACAAGGATTATAAAACTTGAGTCATCTCTTCGGAGGTTTAAACCGGTAGGTATCTAATAGTTTTCTTCCAAGCTCCAAGTTGCTAATGATGTACCTAAAGAAATTAATTACCATGAATTATATCCATGTTTCATAACATAATAGGAATACAATAAAAACAGGTAAGTAGGAGTTACAAAACTGTAGTAGGTATCGTGTTATTTCATACTGACTTTACCATAACAATTATTTATCTGTTCACATAAGTCAGTTGCATTTCCTTGTTGAAGAAGGACAAACATCGATTGCAAGCATGGACAACTGCAAAACATGAATAATTGAATATCGTGTTGTAAATCAGTTTACATTTATAAGTAGTGTTGATCGATTAGTTACTGTGTTTGCTTCATTGATTTGCATCGTCCTTCTGTTAGAGTAAAAACACCAGGATACCACTATTAATTATACAGTTTATTAAACGGAATCTCAAAATACAAGTTCAATGACAAGCTATCTTCAAGTGACGCTCTGAGTCCGTCTGACGCCATTTTTGACAGCGATGCTAGTGAAGGGGACGTTCGACTAGTGATGTCCTTATACTCGACCATTCTGACCTTGACCTTTCGTCCCGAAGGTCTCTGCTATCCATGCTGCTACTGATGACTGCCGCAGTCAACACAGCCGAAGCAGGCTGCGCCTCCAACTGATGGCGGTAGACTTCATCTGTTCATTTGTTCTTTTCTTTTCTGCGGAGTGAACAAGAACTTTGTATACTCCAGCTATACACTCAGGCCCTGGTCCTTTGAAGTGATTAACTCGAGTACCGTTGGAAACGGCCGGTGTAGTTTAAGACTAACTTACACCAAGATATGTAATTGGTCTCATTTTATAGTCGAATCATAGTAATGACATAACTAAACTCAAGATTGCATGACCAGACTAGCCTAGTACAAGTAAGTCAGATCATTTTTTTTTTTAACAATTCCACGGCCAGTAAGGCTTTAAAACTATTAAGGTGCCAATGGTACGAAAACTACATGTTTTACCGCCATGATCGATACTATATATTAGTCAAATTAATTATGTAAAATATATGACATATAGCGGCGGGCAGGTAATTACCGGTGTACAAAGCACCATCCAATATTTGCTTGTAAATATCTTTACCCATCAATACATTTCATTTCAGGCAAGTATTATGTTCTAAGTAAGACCTTACGTGAGCGGTGCATTCCAAACTAACCGCTAAATATAACAATGATGATTGGCGTTGTTAAAATAGCAAATACATGGAACAAACTCACAGTTGGCTCCGTCACTGTAGGCTGTGAAGCTCCCCGCACGCGCAACAACGCGTACATCAAACTCGTGAGAGGTGAACATGACACACTCCATGCGTGAGCATAGCCGCCTTCTAACACAGCAAGCAGCAAGAAAGCTCTTATTAAAAAGCTCTGTAACATACATGGGAAATACTAAGTTCCTTAATGTAACGAGAACGTGATAATTTTTCCTTGGAACTAAGCCAGTAGGTGATAGAATCAGTACAACACAACTGTCGTTCAAGTAACATGATAAGGTTACGAGAAATTAATGTACGATTGGCATAGTCGATGCTCTCAATTACAGACCCGGCTTACATAGCCGTAAAATAATTTAGTAATAAACAATGACAATGAAGATATTAGAAAATATTGTCATGTAAGCTTTTTTTTTATGAAAATATATTAAGCAGAATACATGGCTGCTCCTTGGCAGGACCTTTAACAACTGCTAATTATTTATCTATCAACATGATAAAATTAATAAAAGGTAATAATCAATGTGTACTAGCCACTAATTTTGCTATAAGATAACAAACATTACCATATCAAAGCTTCATACGCAAGCCACGGTGATACGGCTGCTTTCGAGGCTGGCGGCGCAACGACCGCAGACGTTGGCCCTTCATGACAAGGTTGTCGCGCAGCCTGTAGCATGCACTCTATTGGAAACCGTAATTCCACCAGCAACCTCTGGAAAGTATTAGCGCAAGCAACCCTTTCAAGGTAACCTTGAGATCACTACTCTTTAAGGTCATAAAACATGCTTTTGACAAACAAGGTCTCAAGCTAACCTCTTAAAGATAGACTATATAACACATGATGGTCCGTCTCCAAAGACCTGCATCACAAATACCAGAAACAGAACTAACCTCGCAAGGATAGTCTATATAACACATGATGGCCCGTCTCCAAAGACCTGCACCACAAATACCAGAACAGAACTAACCTCGCAAGGATAGTCTATATAACACATGATGGCCCGTCTCCAAAGACCTGCACCACAAATACCAGAACAGAACTAACCTCGCAAGGATAGTCTATATAACACATGATGGCCCGTCTCCAAAGACCTGCACCACAAATACCAGAACAGAACTAACCTCGCAAGGATAGTCTATATAACACATGATGGTCCGTCTCCAAAGACCTGCATCACAAATACCAGAAACAGAACTAACCTCGCAAGGATAGTCTATATAACACATGATGGCCCGTCTCCAAAGACCTGCACCACAAATACCAGAACAGAACTAACCTCGCAAGGATAGTCTATATAACACATGATGGCCCGTCTCCAAAGACCTGCACCACAAATACCAGAACAGAACTAACCTCGCAAGGATAGTCTATATAACACATGATGGCCCGTCTCCAAAGACCTGCACCACAATAATAGGTCTTATGCACATGGTCCGCCTCCTAAGGCCAACATTGCATAAACAGAACTATTTAAGAAACAATAATCAAAGTAACAAATGTATAGCAGACATTAAAGTAATCATTATAATTATGATTCACACTTTAAGTGACGGAAATCACTTCATTTTTACTTGTGGATATCACATTAGTTACACTACCGTGGATACCACAAGATTCAGGTACAATGTGCTTATCAGGAAACCCTGTGAACAGAATATATTATTAACATCATGTATAGGCAACACAACTCGGTTCTTAATCCGGCGTGTATATATGCAATGGCAACTCGGTTCCTAATTTGAGAGTTAATAGCACAAGCACAACTCGGTTCTCAATCCGGCGTGCATATATGTAATGACAACTCAGTTCTTAATCTGAGACTAATAAGGCAAAACACAACTCGGTTCTCAATCCGGCGTGCATATATGTAATGACAACTCAGTTCTTAATCTGAGACTAATAAGGCAAAACACAACTCGGTTCTTAATCCGGCGTGCATATATGTAATGACAACTCAGTTCTTAATCTGAGACTAATAAGGCAAAACACAACTCGGTTCTTAATCCGGTGTGCATATATGTAATGACAACTCAGTTCTTAAATCTGAGAGTAATAAGGCAAAACACAACTCGGTTCTTAATCCGGCGTGCATATATGTAATGACAACTAATGTCTTAATCTGAGATTAATAAGGCAAAACATAACTCGGTTCTTAATCCGGTGTGCATATATGTAATGACAACTCAGTTCTTAATCTGAGACTAATAAGACAAAACACAACTCGGTTGTCAATCCGGCGTGCAACTTGTTTTATTTTTCCCGTGCCCCTAAATAAGGTAACACGCTTACTATAGATAGCATTATTGAGATACATTTCAGCCAGCCAAAAATAATTTTATGAAACTTGGCTTATTTTTACCGTGCCCCTAAATAAGGTAACATGCTTACTATAGATAGCATTATTGAAATACATTTCAGCCAACCAAAAATAATTTTATGAAACTTGGCTTATTTTTCCCGTTCCCCTAAATAAGGTAACACGCTTACTATAAATACCAGTATTGAAATACATTTCAGCCAACCAAAAATAATTTTATGAAACTTGGCTTATTTTTCCCGTGCTCCTAAATAAGGTAACACGCTTACTATAAATACCAGTATTGAAATACATTTCAGCCACCCAAAAATAATTTTATGAAACTTGGCTTATTTTTCCCGTGCTCCTAAATAAGGTAACACGCTTACTATAAATACCAGTATTGAAATACATTTCAGCCAACCAAAAATAATTTTATGAAACTTGGCTTATTTTTCCCGTGCTCCTAAATAAGGTAACACGCCTACTATACCAGTATTGAAATACATTCCAGTCAAGCAAGAATAATCATATGGCACTTGACAAAGGTATTTATATATCATCATCAGGCATGGTGCTTATTGATTAAACCATCAAGCTTGCCAGACAATGCTTCAAAAGACACACTAGAGAGATGCTATAGCTGTAGGTATATGTGCAATTTAAAGCACAACATTATCCATATAGCTGCCACCTGCACAACTACATAATTTTGTTAGTTGTGTTAATACTATGCATATGCAAGAATACTTAGTACAAGTTAATGAGTTTTTATAACAAAATATCATTATTTTTGATTCTTGCAAAAGTCACAAACATGTAAAATATATATATTCTTGTGAAATCAAGAAGCAATAGAAGTGTACAGTTATTTTTATATTTCAAGGAACAGAACATATTAAAAGTAGACAATACTTGTCAACTTCAAACGGTAACCTGTTTGTCATGCTTCGGTTCGGAAACATTCCTTCGCAGTGAAGTGGTTAAAATTATTAGAAGCTCCAATTAAGTTATTTACCTCAGATTATTGCACATCTTTTAAAAACTTAACTGATTGGCATGTTTCAAGCCCAATTCCAAATCAAACTGATTTGTTGTAACAGACAAGTATAGCATGTAGACCGTTAAAGTCCATCGGGTCTATAAATATC
This sequence comes from Leguminivora glycinivorella, assembly GCF_023078275.1. Classification (NCBI taxonomy): domain Eukaryota; kingdom Metazoa; phylum Arthropoda; class Insecta; order Lepidoptera; family Tortricidae; genus Leguminivora; species Leguminivora glycinivorella. Next base: position 24,375,685 of record NC_062973.1, on the reverse strand, counting down.
AAAATCTCTTACCATTAGCTATGACAAATTTTACCAGTGTCATAAATAGTTCAATAGATATCCAGTTTGGTGTTTCCAGCTTTTAGCAAGATTTAACCTCAGGAACTTCTGGAATCATGCCTTATCAATGCAAGTATTTTCAACTTATGGTCAATAGTCTCCGGATTACCGGCAGGCAACTACTGTAATCAATAAATTAATCTGGAAAGGAATGTAATTTAAAGAACAAATTATATCACTGTCAATGCATTAAATGGACACTGGACTATGTCATGATAATAAATGTTCCAAGTGTCTGTCTAGGTAATATATTTGTCTTTGGTTCAATTTAGAACATGATTACATTGAATACATTTTTTTGTCAAAAATGTTTGCAATGATAAACCAGCATTATTATAAACAAAACAGCATCAACAATACACTATACTTCAGTGCTATGCCCTTAATTTTAACACACATTATGGTTTTACAAAGATGCATAATTAACCTCATCAAAATATTATTATGTTAATATTATTATTATTTTATCAACATTTTTGATGAATTTGTGCCATGTAATATAGCAACATGTTTCCTCATTTAGAAAAATGCAAGATCATACAGAGTTTATATGCATAAGAATGTCACTAAGACAGATTTCAAAATACAGTCCCGGTAAAGTGACAAAACTTATAGTCACAAAAGAGTTGTCAAAGTTTTCTTATGCTTATTTACTCATCCATTATACTAACCTGTAGTGAATTTAAAATGTATTTACTGTCAGTATACTTACATAAGCCAGATGCAATGGCACAATATTATTGAGTAGGATAAATACCTTATTCCATGTCATTCCGGACAAACTTATTTTTAATATGACAAATAGGGCAAGATAATGATCATCTCTCTTTGTAGATCATAAAACCCATAAAGTCACCTGTTATAAGGAATCATTTAGGTGCCATTTAGATTGAAACTTATCTTATATTCTGTTTCACTGTGACACCATGACAATTGTCAATATATCACAAGTAGGTACAATATGTATTATGTATTCTGAAACATATCTGGAAGCACAAAAACACAACACACAAGGTGAGCTAATGATTATTCACTACAGCCTCTCTATACATATTATACTAATAATACTCTTTGACAACTTGGATGTGGTTCATCTTTCACAGTCCATGGGTTACTGTAATACACTTTGTGAGCAAGTATTTACTTCTTCAACATGTACATAATTTGATCTGAAAGAAAGAAACAACACACTATTGGACAATAGTGGATGTTGATCACTTCAGCCCCAGAACACTGTGTTTGGACCACCTTTACTTCCTGTTACGCACTCATTATGATCAAATACTACTCCAAAGTTTGAATATATCTTAAACTGCAATGGATACTTTTAACTGTAGTATATGGTGCTAGTGTCTTTACTCGTTGAATCAGATCGACTGGTGTTAATTAAATACTGTTGGACGACAATAAATGGTTATGAGCGCGGCGCGAGAATGATATTGTCAATTTCGGACAAATTTCATAGTACGGGCGTATATGGGTACTTAATATCGCGCTTCTGAAACTGTTAGAGTAAAAACACCAGGATACCACTATTAATTATACAGTTTATTAAACGGAATCTCAAAATACAAGTTCAATGACAAGCTATCTTTAAGTGACGCTCTGAGTCCGTCTGACGCCATTTTTGACAGCGATGCTAGTGAAGGGGACGTTCGACTAGTGATGTCCTTATACTTCCTATGCCGATACCTACGATAAAGCTTCTGAATTCATCCCACATGGTTATTGGCATTAGAGGCATCTACCCAGTGTACCGTGTACCCTAGAAACCGCACGCTTTTACTAGCGTATATTACTTGTTCATTGAAATAGTTTGCGGTAAACGTCGGAGATTACGTTTCAAAACATAATTAGACGCGACCAAGACCCGTTTTACTAAAATCGTCTACTATGTTCTCGAAACATATTAGACTGAGCATTCCCACTTGTGTGTATTCTGTAGCATTACGCTTAAACAAGCACAGCACCACGTCAAACGCATCAATATGCTGCAGGCGTCATCGGAAAGAGTCATTAAGGAAACAGGAGCTCGTGGCGGGAATCCAAACGACGTACTCTCGATTGGGTAATCTAAAGTAGATTCTGTGGCACCCATCGATTAGGTATCGGAAAGCAGTGCCGGAGCGAGGGATTTCGGATCTTTGTAATTAGGTTAAGTTTACGAGTATCTCAGTATTCGATAAAACAAACATCAATTTTCAGCACGATCATTCACATACAGAGGTTTATCAACTCTACTGAAATAATCTCGTAAATACTTCCATATAAGTCTGCTTATCTGCTAGGAAAGAAAAAGTCGTAAAATGTAAGGGGCTCAATGCATTCTACTACTTTTCTTTCCGCACAGGCTCTATATTTGTTGCGATTTTTTAAATGATAGACCAAGAGTGCATCCTTGTGGCACACCAATTTAAATTCTGCATGTTTTCTCCCACTATCTGCTTCCAGAAAAACTTATATAGGTGTAAAGCCCATTCCTTCGGTCTTATGTGTCTGTATTTTTATTTACTTGCTCACTGAATGTTGCACTAGAAGTGTGCGCTTTTATTATTATGTCTACATCTCAAAGTAACCGAAGTAGGTTGGCGGATAGCGGCTTAAACAGCTAAGGGCAAATGTTGGCGCTTCACAAAATATTCAAAACCTATTTAGTTATTAAGGCTAAGCGCTGCTTGCGGCGATCTCTAACGATGGTTTAAATCACGGTTTTTAGGACAGGTTACTTGCTTTCTCACTGATTATGTTAGGTAACTTCGAAATAGCTGCGAATAATATGGAAAAAGTTTACGTAAACAAATCATACAATAATCAGTGTTTATGTAGTGATCATTCTGAACCTTTTGTACAGGCACTTGCAATAATGTGCCACTCTTCAAAGGGTGCAAATATATGTGACTCGAGTTTAAGGCTCCACAAGATCGCGTCAGATTTTTCCAGCCTTTAGGAGAACTCACGTCAGACTGGGCCAGGTCCGTGCCCAAACTTTCTCGTTTTCTGCGGTAAGCATCACAGCACGGCACGAGTTATGACGCGATATCCTAATGAGTTGAACAACTAGCCATTGAAAAATACCGCTACAGACCTGAGGCAACGCACGGTCCCCAGAAATAGGATATCCACGCAAATCGGCAGGGCTTCCCGGCCGTGAGGGAAGCCTCACGATGAATTAATGCGGCGGCTTAGACGGGAATCAAGAGCGGCCTTGATGGCGGACAATCTGCAACGTTTACTGTTAGTCAGGGTCTTATTCTTTTCCTGAAGCAACATTTGTAAGGTCAGTTTTTGCCCTGCACACTCCGTTAAATCAGGAAGAATACCAGTTATTGCGACAGAAGTACCTACTACTTATCAGTCGTTCTGTCCTTCCTTAAATGCTATTCTAATTCGTCTCAGATGCCTAATCTAAGGGTTTTATTGCCTACCTTCGTTTTATTTGAGTTTAGCTATTTGTTAAATTGTGGTCATTAATAATCTATAAATTACTACCTATTTTGTTCTTCGCGTAGATCTTACTGGTTTGAAACTACAACCATCAGATATTGGTACATAAATAGGACCTTCATATCTCACAGACTAAACAGAATAATATGTAAGCGACATCTGGAAAGCTTTTATCCTGATACCAATTGTCTGGTCTATTATCCTTTTTAACCCAAATTTTGTAGGAAACAGGGTTGATAAGTAATATTAATATTCAAAGAATGACACAAGCGGTAAGATCATTATATCATTCTATTACATTTACAACAATTACAACCTATAGTCGAGTGAAAAGGTCGATCAACGAAGTGTTTTTGCTCTTGATTGCGATTTACATTTCCGAACAATACCTGCTCTTTGTAAATAATTTTTAATTATCATAATTAGTCACGGGAAAAGTCACGAATCGACATACTTAGCTCTAAATGCAACACTTCTCTTCATTAATTGTGGGTACTTTGCCATACTTTTAAAATTAAACTATGTACTTTCTCGGAAGTAAATGAAGAGTTGTCGTTACAGGTCCCATTGACCAGTATGGTGGATAATTTGGCTGGCTTGGTTGAAGTCTCGGTGGCTCAGTTGGCGGAGCGGCTAGACTATAGATACAGAGGCCGTGAGTCCAAGTCTCAAGCAAGGCAGTATTTTTCCTCTTTTAAAATTTTAAGTCTAATAAATATGCTATTGAGAATAAACAGTGTCAACTCTCCTAGTTATCCAAAGGTTATCTCTTGCCATCAAATTAGCAATGACCTTAATGCACGATCTATTCATTAGTTCCACGTTAACGCTTCTAACCTTTATTCCGCAGCGTTAGATGCGGAATTTGCTTGACACAGTTGACAGGTCTAGCGATGTTATTCCGATAGTCTACTGTGCTCAAGTTATCACTGTTATCAGTCCGACGGATTGGCGCCAAATACTTAAGTATTTTTTTCTTGTTTTAAAAACAATATTTTGAGCATAGTCTCCTACTATCAAAGGACTCCTTTTTTTACGTGTCCCGTTCTGAATACATCCAATCCTGCTTAAAGGTGACGAGGTTTGTCGCAACGTCAGACTCCATTTTTCAGGCCCAATTGTTTATTTTTCCTGTTTTAACTATTATGTCTCCACAATCACAAAGCGTTGCAATCGGGCCACTGCCCACGATCCGCTGCACTGAATTTGTTTCTACTTGTTACTCGGGATCATAATGACACTGGTATTAGTACCTACTAGAAGTGGGACTGTGAATTATAGCTTATTTATTTATTTTAAAACATATTTCAATGACATTACAGATAAATCCAATGCGTCATGAAACTTAAATAATAAAAAAACAGTAAGTAAATAAGAACATGAAGAAAAACAAACAATAACCGGATAGTGTTGTTACTGCTCCCTCAGTGAATGTGTTTAAAAACAGACTAGACAAGTGGCTTTTAAATAATAAGATAGTGACATGACTTTGCTAACTATAAATCATGAGACACTGTGTGACATAGGCTCATCAGCTGAATAGCTGCTCGCCTATAATTGAATAATAATAATAATAAAAGTTTACAACTAAACAATTGATTTGGGCGATGACGTAACAGCGTGGCTCCGTTGCGTCGTTTGCCCCGGTGTAGGATTCGGCAGGTTGCCCCGACCTATGTCCTATGACCTATGATCCGATGCACTGAATATATTTCTATTTGTTACTCGGGATCACAGTAACACTGGGACTATCAGAACGTTGGACTCTGGAATCCATCTCGCTGTAACGGTATCACAAAGCGGTGCAGTTCACGGGCCACTGCCCACGATTCTGCACTGAATCTGTTACTAAAAGTCACTCGGGAGCACAGCGACACTGGTAGTGCCTACCAGATATTGGACTGTGACTTATAGAAGCCCCACGGTACGCTGCACTGAATCTGTTTTTATCCGTTACTCTGAATCACAGTGACGCTGGGAGTACAAAAACGTTGGACTCTGGACTCTGTACTACAGGAATCCATCTCGCTGTAACGGTATCACAAAGCGGTGCAGTTCACGGGCCACTGCCCACGATCCGCTGCACTGAATCTGTTTCTACTAGTTACTTGATACCGTGGACTAATTTATGGAACTGGTCACGTGGAAACAGTGTTGGGTTTAACGCGGCGTTGGGAAATCTGTTTTAAATTTCATCTCGGTAAAGGTGCGGCGGAATTTCATCTTGCTCAAATTACCTTGCTGAGTTGCCCACGCGAATGCCTGTATCTATTTTGGATATTTTGATAAGAATAAATGCAAGCCAAATTAGCCACTTGTAACTTTGCTAGTGTTTCGTTTTCCTGTAAATTTTAAAAATGTTGGAGAACCCATGCACTAAATTCACAATTTTCCAACAAGATCTGTCTCGGTTTTGCAATTAAACAAATGCTAATGAAGCATGACTCATTCACAGCAATTCGTCCTAAGCCTTTATCAGGGAGCGTCAAGCCGCCGCCACTCCAGCTCCTGTCGGGCTAAATCCGGGACGCTGTCCGACTAGTCGGGAGACAACATGACAAGGTAATGCAGTCGGGTGATCTATCGGATAACTCTTGCTGCTTACAAAATTGAACATCCTTCATCAAATGCAACTTCATTTGTGAATTTAAATCATGGATCGCACTAATACGCCGTAACACGATTCATAATTTTTTTCAAATTATTTTGAACAGACGTCATAGCTGCATAGGTAGGTATATTAAGCATATCATAATATTCATAATAGCACTTTAATAGTTTTAGATATTTGCGGTACCTATAATTACGAGTACCTATTAGGCAACACAACATTTCAGAGTTTAGGCACTTTCCAACTTGAAAAAAAAAATCCTGAATCGAAAATTAAGGAACTAAGTATTGATAACCTAAACTACTATTATACATAGTTAAAGCTAATATAAGAAGTTCTGGCTTTCCAGCATTTGATAAAGCTAAGTAAATTTGAAAAGGTGACCTAATTGTTTACAGAGTATGAAGATGACCCGGCAGAAAAATCTTCCCAATGCACCTTACCAAATCAAGAATATTTAACAATTTTCAGGCTACCCACCAGGCTTTAGCTTACCCTCTCCAGAATCCCTCCAATGCAAGGCGCAACAAATTAAGAATATTTAACAATTTTCAGGCTATCCGCCAGGCTGGAAGCTTTAGCTTACCCTCTACGTAAATCCCAAGCTACATTTAAGCTCACGGGAGCGTGTCCTATCTCAGGCGTGCGAAATGGCGACGGTGCCTGAGAGCTACACGTTTATCTTAATAAAGTGCACTTTACGATGTTGAAGAACAACGTACGGTAAATTTAAACGGAACCTGTGCGCTATCTATGTTTGGAAGGCGGGAAGGTAGCAGACCTATAAGGTACTGTCTATGTCTATGCCATATCGAAGGCATCGGAACTGTAGGTATAAATACAATTAATAAAATATCTCCTACTGAATGCACGCACATACTTCTCTTTATTTACATGAACATATTTACATAATTATATAAGAAACTAAGACTAAACTTAAAAGCTAGCTAATGTCTAAAATAGGCCCTTGATTAGGATACTGGCGACATTTCCTCGCTGTATCGCAATGCTGATACGTTGTGCGAGGAAGTCGCCAGCTCTTCGGTCACCAGTTACCTCAACCAGACGCTTCGCGATTTCTGTGAACAACTTGTTCGCGCTGGGACCCCATGGACCTAGACCTGCACATTAGTTCAAAACTAAAACAAAGTAAAAGTATATCGATATTTTTCTTATAGATTGGCACTTGATTCAATCGCTGACTAGATTTTAGAATAGAAGTGCAAGGTTTATATTCTAGTCTAGTATATTTTCTTTTTATATTGAGGGGTTAGTAGATACCCGACATGTTCAGCATGTCGATTTTGGAATTTGAACTATGTGAAAATAAAATAACCCCTCAATATGCACTTTTCGATTGAAGCTTGCAGAGCGTTTTACAATGCACTAGTGTGTGTGTCCAAAACCGACGGACACATTATTTAAATTAATAAAAAGTGCGCCAACGTCACCAGCCAATTGCAAATGGCGTCCACTAATGGACATACATATTTACAGCGTAATAGCATAGTGCAGAGATATGGCAGTAACCTATCTCAGAACATTTAAACAACCAACAGGAGTCCACCCTTTTAAGATACATAATCCAAAATTATGGCCCCTGAGTACCTACGCTGGACCTAGGTGGCAGGTTCGAGTCCTATCGGAGGTGTGAACTATTCAATGTTTCCTCTAATTAAAAAAAACCGGCCAAGAGCGTGTCGGGCCACGCTCAGTGTAGGGTTCCGTAGTTTTCCTTATTTTTCTCAAAAACTACTAAACCTATCAAGTTCAAAACAATTTTCCTACAAAGTCTTTATAAAGTTCTACTTTTGTGATTTTTTTCATATTTTTTAAACATATGAATCAAAAGTTAGAGGGAGGGGGACGCACTTTTTTTTCCTTTAGGAGCGATTATTTCCGAAAATATTAATATTATCAAAAAACGATCTTAGTAAACCCTTATTTATTTTTAAATACCTATCCAACAATATATCACACGTTGGGGTTGGAATGAAAAAAAATATCAGCCCCCACTTTACATGTAGGGGGGGTACCCTAATAAAACATTTTTCTCCATTTTTTATTTTTGCACTTTGTTGGCGTGATTGATATGCATATTGGTACCAAATTTCAGCTTTGTAGTGCTTACGGTTACTGAGATTATCCGCGGACGGACGGACGGACGGACGGACAGACAGACATGGCGAAACTATTCCTAGTTGACTACGGAACCCTAAAAATGGTATAATTACTTGTACAGTTCCAAAAATCTACAACTCAATGATTTTAAAGGTGGTTTTCCACCGGCAGGGCGTGAATGGGCAGTGGAGAGGGAATTGAAATCGCCCGGACCCTTTTCCACTAAAAATTGCCATTAATTGCCATCGTGGGCCTGCGCGAGCTCGCGGTGGACATTAATGGCAATCGCGAGCTCGCGCGTGCCTGCCGTAGCTTGTAGGGTTAGTAATACGAGATATAAGAACGTATCGTATATTACTTATAAAATATACGCTCACTTTGTATAAGCTTGTTCAGCATAACGTTCACTGGTTATAATGCTCAAAATCGATAATAGCAAATAATCTAATTTCGAAGTGGATAATGTTTATTCTCTATAATATCAGTGTATATAAAGATTAACGTATAGAACGTTAGGGATACCTAACGTTTATAACATATATTAATCAATTATTCTAACATCAAAAAGTGTAATGTTCATAATATCTAAGATCTATGTTTATAACGTTTGGGATACCCAATATTAATAACATATATTTTTCAATTGATCTAACATCAAAAGGCGTAATGTTCATTCTGTGTGTAAGATTTTAAATGCATAATAACCTAATTTAACCCACTTTCTTAGCAACAGTTTTGTGTGCGGGTCGCAGTTCTAACCTAACCTAAACCTACTCTCTTAGCAACAGTTTTGTATGGGGGTCGCAGTTCTAACCTAACCTAAACCTACTTTCTTAGCAACAGTTTTGTGTGGGGGTCGCAGTTCTAACCTAACCTAAACCTACTTTCTTAGCAACAGTTTTGTGTGGGGTCGCAGTTCTAACCTAACCTAAACCTACTTTCTTAGCAACGGTTTTGTATGGGGGTCGCAGTTCTAACCTAACCTAAACCTACTTTCTTAGCAACAGTTTTGTGTGGGGGTCGCAGTTCTAACCTAACCTAAACCTACTTTCTTAGCCACAGTTTTGTATGGGGGTCGCAGTTCTAACCTAACCTAAACCTACTCTCTTAGCAACAGTTTTGTATGGGGGTCGCAGTTCTAACCTAACCTAAACCTACTTTCTTAGCAACAGTTTTGTGTGGGGTCGCAGTTCTAACCTAACCTAAACCTACTTTCTTAGCAACAGTTTTGTGTGGGGGTCGCAGTTCTAACCTAACCTAAACCTACTTTCTTAGCAACAGTTGGTCGCAGTTCTAACCTAACCTAAACCTACTTTCTTAGCAACAGTTTTGTATGGGGGTCGCAGTTCTTACCTAACCTAAACCTACTTTCTTAGTAACAGTTTTGTGTGGGGGTCGCAGTTCTAACCTAACCTAAACCTACTTTCTTAGCAACAGTGAAATGTTATAAATGGAGAACGGTATGGTGTATAAACTGATATTAAGCTAATATAATCGTTATATTATTACAACATTACTATGTTATTTATGGTGGACGGTATATAAACTGAAATTAGCTAATTTAAATATTATATTAAGAAATGTTATGCACGGTGAACGGTATCCGTTGTGTATGGTATATAAACTGAAATTAAGTAACGTAAACGTTATACTAAAAAACGTTATGTGAAACTAATATTATGGCAATTCAGCGTTATTTCTTACAAAAGTATTGATGTTGGTGTTATATCTAACGTTCATTATTGCTGCTGAACGTTAGTAACATGAAATTATATATATTAACGTTATATCTCGTGGGACGCACCCAATCCACTCCACTCCACACTAAGCCACTTTTCGTCTCGCCCTGCCGGTGGAAAACGATCATCAGAGTTAATTTATACTTTAAATCGGAAGAATTACAGTTCATTTTTACACTAACAAATATCTCAATTAAAGTCCCTTACATCCTAGTCAATCTTTCCTATCACCGAAGATGCGCTAGGCGAGAATTGAAATTTGCCATACAAATTTCAATTCCCTCCCCGCTCTGCCCATTCACGCCCTGCCGGTGGAAAACCTTAAGACGGTAAAGAAAACCAAATATTGCACAGAAACAGAACTTAGAAACCGATGTTTGAAGATAGACTACTCTGTAAACTTACTCTGGCAGTAGGGCTGCCAATTAATGCTGCACACGTCTGTGATTGGCCGCTAGGGTTGGCGACGAATTTCCATTGCATATTATATTATTAATGGTAATTTGATTGCAGGCGTTTTCGGCAAATTAAACTCGATTTTGCGGCGGCGTTTATAATATGTGTGGTAATTAATATTAAAATGGTTTTATAACGGAAACTGGTTTTGGGCAACATTTTAGTTCATGAATAAATTATTAAGTACCTAATAGGTAAAATGAGGTAATAACTGCAGTTATTTCATTACAATCGTTGATTTATATTATTAGCACGCTATTATACACATTCAAAATAAAAATACACTACCTACTACTTACATGTTTTGTTGTCAGAAGTTCAAAACTGAATCTCAAAATCTCGTTTCGGTCGAGCAGATTTCCTTCTTGAGTCTTTCAGATTTCCTTTATGACATCCAATTATTCGTCTTCGTCTGTTAAAGAAACGCATACTTCTTTTCAAATTGCCATATAATGTTCTACACTGCACTCCAGTTTTAAATGCGCCATCTGTATTCACAGACGTCAGTTTATAAAGTCCGTTAATCTCTGGGACCGGGTCAGGCATTCAGCGCGGGATGTCTTGAGGAATAAAACATGCTCTATGGTTCGGTTATTAACCTCCAGTGCTTAGAACTTAATAGATTATACAGATGGTTCATTACGAACAATGGTTATGAGACATGAGTTTAGCAGTCAGGAGGCTACTGCAAATATTCATATTCGAAAATTATGGATTATGTCATTTATGTTCGACATTTTGATCGTAAGGTTCGCGACATGAATGTAGCGATCTAGCGATACATACATACAGCGTTACGGGTATATGTAGTGTGATTTGGCCTTAACCGATTCTGTGCGGATGACACGACAGGCATGTCATCAATTTTTAACGTGTGCGTATGGCACGGGAGGCGTGTCATGAAAAAATTGTTCGCCGCCACAGCAAAATTTTTTGAAAATTCAAGACACAAAGGTTCGCTTAAATTGCACTAATCTCTAAAGTAAAACTAAAAATTGGAGGAACCAAGTCAATTTGATTCGTACAAATATATCTACATTATATATAGTATATATCTATACATAAGTAATTTAGAATGGATACAATTTTGAAGACGAAGGCAGTACCTAAATATAATTTCCGCCTGTCAGAAAGACATGTATCGATCGCCAAATATGATTTCGCCTTTTTTATGATAACCATGAAAATGACTGAAATATAGCATCGAATCTTTTCACCAAGAAATGATACTTCTCCATGACAAGTATTAATGAACTCAGGAGAATGACAACTGTCAAATCAATAAGAATGAAGATTTGCACATGTTCCGCTACCAATTAGTAAATAAATACACAACGATGCTTAAAATTGTTACCAGCGTCATTTCTAAAGTGAGTCATACTCTTCTGAGTCTCAAATAATTGTAGTAGCCAGTGATTCCCCAAGTTGTCCGGCTGACAATACGTCAAACAACAAACGTCTGCAAGGTACCTAATAAAATAAATGATGCAACATACAGCTCTTACACGCACGAAGCACGAGTAATAATCACACTGATTTCGTCCTTTACGTTCATCATTACGACATAGAAGATCTTACGTCATCAGTAGCCGTCTGCCGTAGAGGTCTCAAAGGTCTTTCAAGTTTGTAAAAATAGATACTCCGAGGTAAGTTGGTCGCTGACATAATAAATTCATTATTACAACGGGCTACGTAGTATTGTCTGGAAATAGCCTTTTGTATTTTTAATGATGAAATTCATTGACTAAGTAAAATAATTGTAAAAATAGATCAGTATTTTGGGCCAGGTCTTTGGTCGGCGGGTTCATAATGTGACTATTAAACTCATAGTAACAGTAAAGTTTTTTATCATATTGTATTAAACCTAACAAAGTTTAGGTGCGCCATCGCTATACTGATTGTGAATCAGGACAGATAACCTCTAGACCGCAATTAATCTTATCAAAATGTCAGTTTAACTACTGTATTTGTAGATTTTGTAGTTTGTTTTATTGAAGCTTTGTTTTTTTTTTCTGTTACGTTCTCCTTGATACTTTATAAAGAAAGAAAATTGATTATTGATTCGCCAAAGTCACAAATTCAAAATGATTTCAGTCATACCTAATTATCAGGCAAAGTAGTAGTAGTAACTCCTTACTGTACAAAAACACATTAAAAATAACATACATTGAGATGCGAAGTACAAAGGTGAACTTATCCCTTAGAGGGATTTCTTTCAGTTAACCTTTTAGTAAATGAGAGGAAAGAGTTAGAGTGTAACAAAATCTAGCAATTTGTTTAACACGGTACCAAATAGACAATGGATAAAAATATATGCACAGTGATAGGATAAACATAACTATATCACACAAAACACAAAAAGGAATGAGAAAAATATACTAAGTTGAAAACGAACACAAAATACATATATTATATAAAAAGCAACAAAGGCAATTTAGTCAGATAACCACAGCTTATTTAATCTCTCCTTGAGCGACGCAACCAATTGTGCCTGTCTAAGCGAGACGGGCAGCTCATTCCATAGCTTCACTGCTCGGACAGCAAAAGACTTATGGTTATCCACGAGATTTGAAAGGTTCACAAAAATCACCCCATAATCATGTTAAACTAGTCGTGCGCTGTTGAGCACAGGTCTGCCTTCATGTACCAGGGCCCACGTAAGTGCAGTTCTTCTGAGTTTCACCTAAAAGTGCCCTACGAATCCTGCGATATTCCTAATCTCGTCCTTCCTTCTCCCTAAGTATCGGTAAAAGGTCTACATGCGGTACTTTCATGACATACTCATTACAATGTCGTTGTTGGGTAAAAAATATAGGTACGCTGCGCAACATAGAAGCAAGCTCTCAATGGCCATGACATGACCTATACCTGCACAATGTTTCATGTAAATGCATCGGTGTGATGTCAATACAGAGTATATAGGGAACGTCACTCGGGAATACATCCTGTGAAGTACCATGGTTACTTTGTGACTACTATGTTTTTAACCGACTAGAGGAAACGAGGGTTTGTCATATATTTGTTGACCCAATTAGCTATAGAGTGGACACCGATGGTGATTAAAGTCGAAGTACTTTATTTGAAATTAAAACATTTACGACGCAGGCGCGGCGACTATAGGTTACGAAGACTGCTAACCATCAATCAGGTGTACAGACTTTGTATTTTTTTTACATCAGTTCAATATTTTATTTCAATTATCAAATCGCGTTCGATGTGAATGTTACGATAGGTCAGCTTTACGCTCCCAAAATAACTATCGGCTGCAATGCAAGTTGCCGGCCATTGTTATTAGAACCTTTTCATTTATAGAACATAGAGTCCATCTAAACTAGCCGCCTATTGAGAGGCTAAATATTTATTTCAGAGTTATGGAAGATTTCTATGTATAAAGTATTTTTATATCCTCTAACTTAACATCAATACTAGCCTTGTATTAAACATTTTAGAACCCTCCAAAATGCTCTATCTATACCCATAGAGAGAGCACAGCTTTTCAAAGAGGTCAGAAGCTGACCTTTTTGAAAACTGGTCAAAATAAGTGGGTACACATTATCAAACGAACTTTTTGGCTCTACATATATTGCATCATGCATAACTTGGCTAAAAAGTAGTTATAAGTTAAGATTAGGTAAATCCCATGTAAATTCAAACTAACGACAGATAGCTACTTAAGACTTGAAGCCAACAAACGGGTTTTCCGGTCCCTCGTTCACGTAATGCGGCTGAGTCATTTTTTGTTGCCAAATTAAGCAGAGATGCAAACATATTTGTGTCATTTGTGTATTTCCATCACAATAGAATACATTTTATGCTTCAACTGCAATTGACGCATAAAGTGTATGGACTCTTTAGACATGGAACACCACATTTGGTAGAATACGGTCATGCGTTGTTCTTGTTGTCACGCAAAACAAAAGAGTCAGAAACATGTCCGATGATAATTCGATTGAAAGTAGCGTATATTTTTCTTTTCCATGGTACGTCTTTCATGCCAATTACACTTCGTCGACTGTGCACCGGATGGCACAGACTATCGCTTTTGCATACAAATGGCAGACTTACACTGATAACGGATCATTCAGTTACTTATATCACCAATTGTTTCAAGGAAATTGAGGTCATCGTTCGCTATAAAAACGATCTAAGTTTTTTGCGTTTGCTAACTCTACCATGTATAAAAAAACACGCTGTAAGTGTTTTGGTTTTTATGAGCAACAAAATACAGCCTTGAGTGATCACGAACGAGATCCAAGTTGCGGAGAAGACAAAGTTATTATTTACAACTTAAGTTATAAATTCAACTTACCATCAAGATCGAAATCCAGGGTGACTGAGTTTATTAACTTTTACACAAAACACAGCACACACACAGAGGATGCACTCACAGGAATATTCGTAAAGTTTTGTCGAAACTATACGAACACGTGGTAACGTCTGTCTCTCGCTGAGTTCAGTTAAGCACTGACGCTGACAAGGTGCACTCAGGTACTTAATGACTTGATTGACGAAGGAAAACTATTCTTATCTGTGGAAACATTGCGTCTACATTTATTTGAATGCGAGTAGGCAGTCTGCCCACGCATTGTAATTGTTATTAGCCGCGAATTAAAATTCTTCGTTCTGCGACAGAATCAGAATGCCGCACGAGATGAAGTGAATGCCGAAGTATGTAGCAACGGAGTTATTCATAAAACGCCATAGACTCGGATCAGTCAGACCAAGCTAAGTAAACAACGATTTTAATAAAATAGAACAGACTGCAAACTGATATTTTAAACGATGTACTTCTATGATATAATGACGATGACGTATAGATACTTAATACTTGCAAAGGATGTGCTATCAAAATTGCTGCCAATATTAGTTTGGCCAGAATCGGTTAGAATCACACAATAAGAATAAACACTTGAAAATAGTTAAAAGTTATGGAAAACAATAATCTTCTTTGGCAATTTGATTTCAATTAAAAAACAAAGTGCCTATATGCAATTTGTTAATAAATATAATAGGTAACGCGAAGCTATTACGAGTCTGTCAATGTTTTATAGACGTTCGGCGCCAGATAATGTAAATAAGTCTTTATTATGAAATTAGGTATGTCATAAGGCGTCATCCATATATTACGTCACAGTGTAAGGGGGAGGGGGGGGTCATACTAAATGTGACAAGCCCTGTTAAAGCAGGGTGTCCACTACTAAACCCAAAAAAAAATCCCTGACTTTTCCCTGACTTTCCATGACCATTTAAGAATATTTCCCTGACCAAATTTTCATTCTATGATGACATTTTTACCACTTTTGCTCAGGGTTGTGAAAAAACGGTTTTTTTCTGTCTTGAAAAAAAAAAACCTGAAAAAAGGCAGTTTTTTTTTTGAAAAAACGGAGCCGTTATAGGTTCACTCGTGCGTCTGTCTGTCTGTCTGTCACAGCAAATTTTTTTCTGGAATATGTTTGTTTTCTCACGTACGTAAAGTACGAAATATTAAAATTTTTAAGGCAGTTCATACTTTCATACCTACGGTTCTTTTTACCTTTATGTTAATTATTAAACTTTAATTTAATAATAATAATAATAAAGATGTTTAGGTATTCAAAAGTTTGAACACAGGTACATTATAAAAGTACACAGGCATGCTTACAAACTAATTGAAAAGGTAGGTAGCTCAGCTAATGTCTGTGCCAGAGGGCCTCGAGGCGCAGCGGCCACAAGGACTGCCAGCAACGGACGCTGTTATTCTGCCACCACCAGATTTATAGCTAGCTAACTAATAACTAACAGTAAAAACATTAACGCCATTTCGGACAGGATAGCATAAACTGAACAAATGCAAAATTTCTGGTTTTATAAAACTAACATTAAGGAAATCTGTAGTTGGTAGTTATAGCCATTTACTTTTGGCTATACCAGTGCCAGCCCGTGCACTCTATCAGGGTAGAGCGAGTTTCAATTTTGGCACCCATGAATATGGTATGGGATGGCAGAAAAAAATATCGCGAGCGCAGCGAGCGCGAAAATTTTTCCCGTTTTATACGTCCCTGGCGCTGATAGTAGTTATTACGTACAGTGAACTGCAAAATTGCATGGAGAAAGCATAAATGAACTCATTGATAAATTCGCCATGCACTTTTGCAGCTGATAGGCGATAGCATAGCAAACAAAATGTAGTACCAGAGCGAGCAGGAAAACAGGCTTGAAATGAAAACGAGATTTCGAGCGTAGTGAGCGCGAAGTATTGATCAAGAACCGAAATATGACCTATGTAAAAGTAGTAACCGCGAGCGAAGCGAGCCCGAAATTTTTTGTCTGTTGTCAGAGTCAAGATGCCCATTTAGGTGTTTTGCCACGACATGCCTTTAGGTTTCAAAGTGATTCTTATCGTCAGGCTTACTATCCTCCTATGCTCCTTTGACTCATACAAAATTGCGCCTCTATGTGTTCTGCGCCATTGGCTTTATGAGGAACTCCGCTTTGGAACGTCGGATAGATACTTAGAATTTGGACAGCGACGTAACTTTATCGTTTTCACGCCGCCCATTATGAATGTTGTACAAATATATGTAAATAAATTAAGTCAGCTAGAGCATGAAGATATACCTCCTTAGTAATCACTGCGATGGAGGCCAGGCACTATACTTGTCATAAAAAGTCTAAAGAGACGATTCTAAGTTGCCTTAAGATCCATCTTTGCTGTCATGGATGTGGCCAACCCAAGAAATCATATAATTTTTTCAATACTTTTCGGTTTTTTTTTCTTGGTGCCAAATTTTTCCCTGACCTCCAAATCATTTCCCTGACTTTCCCTGACTTTCCATGACCACTATGAGCTTCCCTGACTTTTCCCTGACTTTCCCTGACTTTCCAGAAAGTGGACACCCTGTTAAAGGGATACAAAAAAGCGTGACATAGGGGGGGGAGGGGTCCAAAAACCTGAAATTTGGTGTGACGTAATATGTGGATGATCCCTAAGCAGGCTAAGCAGCACAAAATTAAAGAAACAATCCCTTTCAATGTCATAACTTACTATAAACAAAGCTATATTTAAATCCATAATGATATTATAAATGGGAAAGTGTGTGTGTCTGTCTGTATGTCCGTCTTTCACGGCAAAATGGAGCGACGAATTGACGTGATTTTTTTTTAGTGGAGATAGTTGAAGGGATGGAGAGTGACATAGGCTACTTTTTGTCTGTTTCTAACGTGAGCGAAGCCGCGTGCCAAAGCTAGTAGTACATAAAATCATTCGCACGCCCAAAACCTTACGTATGCAAATTACCTAATTAGAGACGATATTTTTAATATTAATTAACGAAGTACCTGACACCTGATTTACAATACAATGGTACACATTAGAGATGGGCCGAATATGGACTTTGCCGAATACGAATATTCGGCCGAACATTCGGTTCAGCTCTTACCGAACCGAACATTCGGCCGAATATTCGGTTACGCCATATTTTTAAATCTGATGTATTAAATGATTGATAATGGTTACATATGTTACTACAACTATGTTCTTATGATTTAATGGATAACTATAAAACTTAGTTAAAACAACTCTGAACTCTTTTCAACTCTTAAACTACGGTTTTTGAACTTTTTTAAAAAACAAGTGTATTATATTTTGACGCATAATTATCTCTTTTTAGTAGTTCCTTAGAAAGCTACTAAAATAGCTTATTATCAAATGGAATACGTAAGATCTTCATTAGTTATTTACTTTGTTTATTCGGTAAATATTCGGCAATGCAACCGAATTATTCGGCCGAATACGAACATTGAAAAACTTGCCGAATACCGAATATTTACCGAATATTCGGCCCATCTCTAGTACACATTTACATAATACGTAACATAGCGTATTTAATTATCACCATACTAAATCATATTTTCTAATTTTAGATTCTTTATATAATGTATTCGAGTAATACCAAACTAAGGAGACAGCGATTTTGACAGCTGCGCCTGTACAAGTGTTAAACGTTAAACTTCCATAAAAATATACCACCTACTTAACCCTCGCACAGGCGAGACTATTAAAATCGCTGTCAACTTGGTCTCTAAGCCAGCGTTCCCACTTAAACGTCGCGTGTCTCGGGGCGCGCAACGGACGTCCGCGCCACGCCACCTGAGTGTAATTCAAAAAACGTCTCCTCAGTACATTTTGTATAGGAAGGACGTAAGACGCGCCGCCAAGCGGCGCGGCGCGCGCCACGCCGCCGCCACGCCACCTGGGGCGGGTCTTACGTCCTTCCTATACAAAATGTACTGAGGAGACGTTTTTTGAATTACACTCAGGTGGCGTGGCGCGGACGTCCGTTGCGCGCCCCGAGACACGCGACGCTCTGATGTGGCCGGTCCCTAAGATAAATACTTCTGGCTGAGTACTTGAGTACCATTGGTACAAGTAAATGACCCTTGGAACAGGTTCGGTAAAGTTGGACCGGACATTAGTATTGCTACCTCGTTCAGAGGACTTCTCTTTCTATGTGCCGTTCTTTAGCAAAAGGTGCCACATTGTCGCTTAAGCATAGTAAAAGGACACACTAACAAGTAGACTAAATTTCGTCTTTATGGTAAGAGACAATGTAGAGTTTACTTTTACGTTATGTTACGTTTACTTGAGAACTTTCAAATCAAGAGTGAACGAACAGGCATCTTCTGGGCGAGCTTACTCCATAAATAGTAGGCCACGTCTTTGCTTTTGGCTAGTCTGTGGCCAAGAAAATTATAAATGGACTTACATTTATAATTTTTAAAAAGTCACATAGTTATTCGTAAAGTAGTAGCCATACTGTGTTGCGTAGTGCTAGACTACTAGCAGGGGCGGCTCACTCCGCGATCCTTTCGCCGCGCTACAAGTACATGCCGGCGGCCGCGAGTTCGCGGCCCATTTCACTGGCGACGACATTCGCGCGGCGCAATAGAATTCAATGTCGTCTGCACGCGTGCGGTCCGTTTGTTAATGTAGGTAAGAATTTAGAATGGCGGCGTTTTGTGAACATCAAAGGAGTGAGCCTTCTGTACTTGTACTAATTTATATTCTGTGCTACTAGCGTCAATGATTGTAATTTGGCTAGAGGCCCTAGTCAGGCTTAAGTAGGTGCGAGAGTGCGAGAGGAATGCAGACTGCAGATTGCAGCTAATTTGCATAGCAAAGTTGGCTTGCTATCGAGTCGGAGCCGGTTGAGACGGGCAAGTTTGGTTAGTTAGTGGTTAGTGTTGATCGAGTGGGCCGGAGATAAGTAGAAAGTTAAAGTTAAGTTTAAAGTTGTAGGAGTCCATCGGATAGCAAGTCTGGATAGACTGCCAATGTCCATATTGATCGTGGAAAAGATAAATATAGGACATATAGGTGTTAGGCGGCCCGGTTAGAACTTTAATATACATCAAATATTAGATATGGATCCGATATGTCTCGTGTCTAAAAACCGTTTTGTTTGAAGAGACACTGGCACATCGGTTTCATAATTATAGCAGTAACATTTTATACCCACTTGGCCGGAAATCCTCATTTTCCCGGCCTCTGATGTAATGTACTATTACGTACCATACAACGTGTCAGTTATTCCGGGGATGTTTATAAAAGTACATATTTTAACTATAAAACTCCCGTGAGACTCATACATATGCGTCGCGCTCTCGACATGTAAAGGCGGGGTCGCTACTCTTGAGAAAGGTTCTCGAAATTGGACCGAATCATGTCGAACGCTATATCGACTTAATACGTGAGTAACCCGCTTAAAATATCTTTAAAGTACATATTGTTCAAATAAACGTAGACCGGTAGAGACAACGGGTTACTTTTTACCAAACAGAAGGTCAATATGAAGCTATTTATTTAAAATCCAGTAGTGCTGGATGCGAGTAACCTGTCACTGGTCGTAAAAAATCAAGGGAACCAAGCAAGAGGAAATATAAATATGCAATATGCATAGTGATTTAATAAAATTGCAAAAAAATTTAGAGACAAGATAAACGTTTTAGGTAAGTCGAAACCCCGTGCAAAACTTCTTGCTACCTACTGTCATAACTCATAACCTTGCAAAAATACCATTTACTACGAATACTAAATCATTAAGAATGTCATGAAATCATGCGATCTCTACGACTAGAGCAATATTTAATTTCGTATCGTGACCAGTTTACTGCATTGTACAAACTATTGTAGTTCTATTGTCAAAATAGATTCAATTTAGAGGTAGAATGTAAACTTAGGTACAAACGAATTTACTAGGTTGACGCAAAAATGTTCAGCCTAGGAAGTTTTTTCTAAAAAGAATTGTGAGATTTTATGATGCCAATAATACTAGTTACGTTAAAATAACGTCAGATGGCGTATATCATAAGGAAAAAAGGAAATCGAACAGGAGCACAAGCACAGTCGAGTTAACTAAAAGGTGGACTTGGTCGTCTTGGTCTGACATCAGTGACATCCCTGTATTCCAAATGGAAGAAACCCTCATTATTTCCAGAAGCTTCCTACCTCTCATAGCTAAACCAGGGGCGGCTAACTTCGCGATTCTTTTGCCGAGCTACAAGTACAAACGGCGGCCGTGCATTCGAGGCCCATTCAGTGGTGACGACCTTCCCGCGGCGCAATAGAACTCAATGTCGGCTGTGCGTTAAGAATTATGTAATTGTGAGTTGTTGAATACTAAATGCGGCATTTTGTCAACATCAAAGCAGTGACCCTTCTGTACTTGTAAGGATATATTCTGTGGCTAAAGTGTTTTCCTACAGAAAACTTTCTGGATGTAGAGAGATGTACGCTTTCAAAACGCGCATGTGTGACCGAGCTTTAAAGGCTGCGAAACATAACAACATAGCAATACCTTCAGTTTAAAACATTGCCAACGGGAAGTGAAATTCTACCTCGAGTCGGTGCGGGCACTTGTACGGGCTCATTCGTTTATGGCGTGTGAGCACTGTCCTTTGACACGCCGCGATTCTAAGCGTAGGTTTACGACATTCTACTTTAACGGCCAGTGTGGTAAAGGCAAAACGGTTTATTCAACGTATTTTATGGCAGGAAAGTTTCCTTGCTCGGACTGCACTCTCTGCTATCAGTTCGGGAACACAGCTTACACACAAGCTAATAAGGTTGCACGATAAACTGTAACCCACCTGGAATTGCAGGCGTCCATATTTTAATTTAGCATAAATAAAGCATCTTGGAACAACTGCGACAAAGCAAAATCTTGTGTTTCAACTTTCAAAACTATCTAGGGTGCGAGGGAGTATTGAAAGTACAATTCATGACCATGCAGACTTTCCATGATCCGGTTACCTCTCATCGTATCCATTTAATTTTAAATTCACCCGGAGGATGTGAACGTAGCCTCATAATCAAAAGTTGTTTGTACTTTTACCCAATGCGTATAAAAATTGCAACGCAGTATAATTTCATATGAAAATACGAATTGAAATAAAAAACAAAGGAATACCACGAATTTGAGCCGAACCATTACACCGGCATTGTAAATACTGTAAATACCTACTTAATGTCAATAAATATTGTGCAATCATTTCACACTTGCATACATATATCTGAATTTCTATTTACCTACCTTGTTGGTGTTTGTATACCTATAGTCGTATCATGTTGGGATTCTTAGCAGTTTTTCTTTAGAAAAATATATTTTCGAATACAATCACTACAATATAAGGAAAATACTACAAACACATTCTTATTTTATTACGCCGAATAGGTATTTGAGTGATTTCATCTAATTTTCAGAATTATTCGACATGCAATTGACCCCTTACGAGGCAACCTATCACACATTACAGGAGGCAACCAGGTAGACTAATATTCTGATGGTAACCGAATGCCAAAACGACACTTTTCATTTAGTTCAGGGCCGATACAGATAGACTGCAATTTAACTGCAACTTGTATGAGAACTGCACGCCGACAAAATTGTCATAAAAGTTTCAGTTGGGTTGCAGTTAGTCTATGGTATACGGTCCGAGTCGTCCGACCCACTGGACCGTACCATACCATGACCGTGATAGGAGCATATCCGTCAAAAAAATATTTTTTGTATGATAACGTATAAGATGTCCACTAGCCCGTTCGCGTTCCATCACCGGCCATGCCCGTCGCGTGCCATGCACGGCCCGGCAACTATTATCGGCGAGAATATTTTTGACGGTGCGGACACGCGCCGTGCAGGACACGCGACGGGCACGGTCGGTGACGGAACGGGCTAGTGGGCAAGGTCTCATACGATTTCATACAAAGAATATTGTTTTGACGGATACGCTCCTAGCATGGTTATGGTATGGTACGGTCTAGTGAGCAAAGACTTTGAGATGTATACGCAGTATACGTGTATAGGAATAGTCACTCTTTGGTATAAGGCACGCAATTTTCTATCTGACGGAACCGGAAAACAACATCTCCGTTTAGTAAATTAGGACAAAAGATGATTAGTTGACGGTTTTCGGAAAAAATGACTGCATTTCAGCAATACATGATGTTTGTTTACATAGTCTATTGTGCTGGGAAATATTCTGTATTTGTAACAGTGCAAATAATGAGTTACTGATAACTCTGTTTGCGGGCTGTCTAATCTTTCAATGTTTGATGTAGCTTTGCAGCAGTCTGTGGAATTCATTACTCAATTTTGTTGCTTTGTTGTTATTTTCGAGCAGGAGAGGACGCGCTAATCGAGAGCGAGTACTATAGATAAGCTCCGGGATACCCTAGGTTAGGTACCTATAGTGAAAAATACTTCTGAGACAATTTTGCTATACCGCTTCTCAAATCCACGAATGGGTCTCCAAGGTATTTTCATGTGAATATTATAAGTATTACAGAATGATGTCTCAACGTTGATTAAACAAAAAATACACTAGCCAGATGGCTTGTTCTTTTTACGCTCCATAATTTCTCGAGCCCTGAAAAAGGGGCCATTTGCAAGGCCATCAGCAAAAGGAATTATCCTCAAACGCTCAGAAAAAAATCCCTTATTATTCCCCCGGAATTAATTAAAACAAAGACCGCGCGTTTCCTGTGTGACCTAGTTACCGGTTCACCTGGGATGCGTTCGTGACGTCACAGAAAACGTGACGTCACAGCTGACACCGTGACCTATTTAAGAGGGGGAGGGGGTGTGTCCCATTCAGCTTTAATCCGGGCGCAGCTAAAAATAGACCACTATTTCATTCATTGAAGGCCGAAGGATGCAAAGTGCATGAATGGCGTCGAGTATAGAATTTATTTTTAAAGGCCGGATGGTAAGTGGATTTGAGCCTGCAGGCGAGGTAAGGGTTGGAAGTTTAGGGTTAAGTGAAAAGTATTTCCGTTTTGGTGCAAATGTTGTTTATATGGAGAAGGGTATTATGGAGTTGGAGAGTGACACCTAGAGATGGGTAACTACCCAGGTAAATACCCGACGGTGGGTATTTACCGGGTAAATACCCGATATTTACCTACCCGCGGGTAAATACGCGGGTATTTTCATTTTTCTTCCAAATTTGACGTTTTAAATGGTGTTTTGGGCTAAAATAGATTAATTTAAGTCAGTCTTTGTAATTGTACACATAATGTTTATTCAAATTGAGAACGAATAGGTTGCTATGAGATAAAATGTGATTTTAGTGTATCTTTCCAACTATAAAAATGGTGTAATATCATTCTCTGACACACGGAAATAATTTAAAATGCTTTTAATATAAATTATAAGTCTGATAAATTAAATTGTAAATGAAAATATGTGAATAAAAATATTTCAAAAATCACATTTTGAAGCTCATAACTCATACATAGTATGTTTTATGACAAAAATGTATATAAACTTTTTGTAGGAAATTGTGTCTACTTTAGTTCGTACATACAAAACTTTTCGATATTCATGATAGTTTCCATGAAATATGAAAAAAATACATTTTACCCCCTAACCCCACCATAACCCCCTCCAACCAGTACTAGGAAGTTTATCTTTATCGTATAAATACGACTATTTAATGCAATCTAAAAAGCACACGTAAAACATATTTTTTTAATTATTTTTAAAAATATACATTAAAACTTCTGTAATCTTTATTGTATATTTGACTGAACAGTTTCGTTTTGAATTGTGTATAATAATTACAAGCACTAACTTAGTATTTATCTCCATTTTAACACAAATCAGCATGTGCAACATGAAATGAATCTACCCGTCAATTTGGGTAGATACGGGTAAATACCGGGTAGATAGGTATTTACCGGGTAAATACCTGGGTGGGTAGATTGGGTATTTACCCACGACCCATCTCTAGGACACCAAATAAGGGTCGTCGTTTGTTGAAGAAGTACTAAAAATAGATAAAACTTTCAAAACGTAGGTACTAAATATTACAATCCCCGAATGGCCCCGGAATCTTCACATTTAAGAACAACATGCCGGCCTAGCCAAAGTGAAGATAGCTTGCGTTCCGATGGGGGTAATGAAATGCTTTATTTTCTTTCAACTTGGTGCAATAGTGATATTTACGTTTCCTTCGCTACGGACACAAATATAGGAAGTATTAAATATGAGGCAACGAGTGTACTTAACATATTTTCTGTTCCAAACGCTAAGTTCAAGTATACCGCAGAGCTCAAAAGCAGCCAGAATCACGTACGCGACTCATCTCGAGGCATCTTCGAGAGATTAGAGCATGCTCCAGATCTCAATCGCGGCTGCACAAAGGATTAACATCGGCAAGCCATTGTTTCGAGACTTTCGAGCCTCGTCTTATTTCCGGTGCAGATAATGTGCTGTTGCTGCATCTCGAGGGCAATACTGGGGACGCTATTGCTATGTCTTGTATGGGAACCCTGCATTTTATGATTAAGCACTGAGACTTGGCACAGTTGTTCATTGGGTGGCCCTGAGAAGATAAAGATCGGGAGGCATCGAGAGCCCCCCTTAATTTAGGAGGGAGGAGGGGGGGAAGGCTGGCGCCTCCGCGCTTCCTTTGAAACCATATTTCTCTAAAACTATACAAAATAGGGCATGCGATATATCATTTTCGGATAAATGAAGGACGAGGAATTCATTTTTGGAACAAAAAAAATGTATTTTAGAACAAAAATACAAAATAAAATGGGAAAATCTGAAAACGAGATTTTTTTTTATACATATTATTGCACATTTTATGAAAACTGTAATGGTTTTTTCTAAATAAAAAATATTATTTAATAGCTACATTTATCTAGTTTTAGAAAATGTATAATTTGTTATAGAAATATATTATACGACGAGTGATAAAAAATAATTTACATCGCCCGATAGGGTGATTTGAATGCTCATTTCAATAAGTTTTGTCAATGATTTCAGGTATAATCACTATTTTTAACACAAGAAAGCCGTAATCATTGTATTTTATGGCTATTTTAGTGATTAATGTACTTAAAATAAAAAAATTACAAAAATTAAAAAAAAAAATGTGATAACTTTTTTATAACATTATCCTATTTTGTTCTTTCTATACAATACATATCTAAAAGCAATAAATATGAATGAAAAGCCACATTTATGTAGTTTATAAAAATATGTAGTTTATTATTTAAATATATTACGAAACGCGAGATAAAAAATAATGAAAGTGACGTGGCAGGGCGATCTTGATGTACGGTACGGGTCAGCTTGTATGATTCGATGAGGTGAGGTAAAGGTACTCAAAGCTCTCAAAAAGTGTAGTTATTTAGAGTTATTCAAATTAAACAACATACTCCTATATAGTCTGAATTTAACTATTTATATTACATGAAATGATCGATTGATATGATAGGTCAGATATATACATCTGATCCTAATACATCTTGTGAAATAGTAGTTATCTATATGATTTGCATAATTTATGGATAATTCTTACTTGACATATTTATTATTCCAGATCTGCGTCCTGTACTTAGGTTAACGAGTGCCGAAAATAGTTATTAACCAAAAAAGACCGCCAAATTAACAGCATTTCACCGACAAAAGCTGCCTTGCACCATTTTTGTAAGGGTTATAGGTATATCAAGGTGTTTATGGGGTCAACTAAACCAAATTCAAAATTTGCCATTATTTGCTACTTGTGGCTGGACGAAAGTCTGTAACAATTGGGATTTGGGAGCCTACTTGCCCGCAACGTTGCCTGTTGCTGCAGAAACATGCCTCGAAATTGTCGGATGCAGGTGTAATAAAAAACAGTGCCGCGTAAGGTGCAACCGTAAAAAAAGACTTTTTAAATTAAATGTTCGGAGCTGATGTGCTTATGCAGTGGATGTTGTGATATATACATAATTAAATTCAGACTATTCATGTTGTTTTATTTGAATAACTCAAAATAGCTACACTTTTTGAGAGCCTTGAGTACTAGCCCCGATACACATGTTTTCGTCTAGTCAGACCATTTTTTGAGGTTCTCCTTTGTACAAAAGCAATGTCTTAGTTCAAAAATCATTAATGTTTAATGCTAATACGAATCTAGTTTTTTTTTTATGGCACTATTGCGAAATAACTAACTATCATTGATACTGAAAGGAAGAATATGACGATTTTTATTTTATCTTTTATGGATGGGTAAAACCGATTTAAGGGGGCCCAAAGGAAGTAACTAAATTAATTCTGCTAGTAAACTAAAAAATCTTCAAGCCTATGGCATGCAGAACTGCTTTGCTTTAGGAGAGGAGAACGTGATTAAGACATTTTTTTTGCAATATAAGTCACATGCAATTTTATTTTACAATCAAAATAAACTACCTATATTATAGGACTTTTACAATTTTCTGTACTGGGTCGTGATATACCTACATGTGTAAACGTTATTAGAATAAGTATATTTCTGTATTACTAGACGAACTCCACTGCATAGCGGGTAGTACCTTTACCGCACCTCATCGAATAATGCAAGCTGACCCGTACATTAAAATTTTCATTTTCATTATTTTTTATCTCGCGTTTCGTAATATATTTATATAACAAACTATATATTTATATAAACTGTATAAATGTGGCTTTTTATTGATATTTATTGCTTTTAGATATATATTGTGTAGAAAGAACAAAATAGGATAATGTTAAAAAAAATATCACATTTTTAATATTTTTAAAATTTTTGTATTTTTTTTTATTCTAAGTACATTAATCACTAAAATAGCCATAAACTACAATGATTACGGCTTTCGTGTGTTAAAAATAGTGATTATACCTGAAATCATTGACAAAACTTATTGAAATGAGCATTCAAATCACCCTATCGGGCGATGTAAAATATTTTTTATCACTCGTTCTATAATATATTTCTATAACAAATTATACATTTTCTAAAACTAGATAAATGTAGCTATTAAATAATATTTTTTATTTAGAAAAAACCATTACAGTTTTCATAAAATGTGCAATAATATGTATAAAAAAAAATCTCGTTTTCAGATTTTCCCATTTTATTTTGTATTTTTGTTCTAAAATACATTTTTTTTGTTCCAAAAATGAATTCCTCGTCCTTCATTTATCCGAAAATGATATATCGCATGCCCTATTTTGTATAGTTTTAGAGAAATATGGTTTCAATGGAAGCGTGGCGGCGCCAGCCTTCCCCCCCTCTTCCCTCCTAAATTAAGGGGGGCTCTCGATGCCTCCCGATCTTTATCTACTCAGGGCCACCCAAGGAACAACCTGTGCCAAGTCTCAGTGCTTAATCATAAAATGCAGGGTGTTGTGCAATAGCGTCCCCAGTACAAACCTATATCGATAAGGTTGTAAAAAATTAAGACTCTGTCCTCACATATCAAATGTTTTCTTTTCTCACAGCCCGGCCACGACATTGGTCTAAGCGCGACAGCGGTAAGCGGCGGCCATACATTGGAGTAAGATACAGCGATGTGACTTTTCATTCGCACGTATGACTGCCGCTCACCGCTGTCGCGCTTAGACCAATGTCGTGGCCGGGCCGTCATGGTCAATGTTTGGCCGTATTGGTCAATGTTTATCTACGAAGCAGGCTAAAGATGTACTTATTTGCTCTAGGGCATTTTACTTTCCAATTTCTATTATTTTGATTTACTATAGTAATGAAAATCCTATTCTAAATGAACTTTAGGTATCGGAATCCTGGGATCAACTTTGGTTAAAGGGACCTACACATTTTGACTAGAAATATTGGCGTTCTTACGTTTTTTGAGCGCTTCTTCATACTACATCGTCAAACTCGCATACGGCCCGTCTGATGGTAAGCAGTATCCGTAGGCTATGGATGATGGCTCAACACTCCGCAACCACACCCTGTTTGAGCGCTTACTAACTTTTCCTGAACCTAACTTGCAATGAAACTATGAGCATTTGCAGGTTAACGGTATGATGCAAGAGACAGGGCACTGACTACTCATCGTGTGTTTAGACAATTACGTTTTCTCAAACATGCAATGAAATATTGTCTTTACGTTCCTTAAAATGGGCTGGGAAGTATCGCTTTTTGGGCGCAACAACTCGAGAGTACTGTAATGGGATTTCATATTATTTTTTAGGCCTAGGCCTGCAAAGTAACTTTTTCTTATAAAATATTGTCCTTTAGAGCATTTTTTTTTTATTTCATTGTATGTTTGAGAAAAGCACTATACATGCCTCGGCGTGCCTCATTTTCCCGGCCTCTGATGTAATGTACTATATAAATCTATGTAATTATACATTGCTCTGTTGTTTTCAGTCTTAAATAAAGCCTTTGTCCAACGGAACTGAAAAGGCTGTAAACATTTACACACAGCCTCACCTAATTCTGCACGGGCTTCGGTAAACGTTCCAGAGAATTAGAGTTGTGCCTGCTCGTTCACTGAAAAGATCGCTCCCAACTAGTACGATCTCCGAAGTGTACTAGTTCGTTCTTTTAGGACATTTAGTACAGTAGTACACCGAGTACGAGAGAGCGAGAGACAAATTGTGCATATGGCCGTATTCGCGCGCTCTCGGTCCGAGTCAGTCGGTTCTAGTTCGGTTGCGGTCAGTGCCCTATCCCACAAAAATTTACAAGCGTACAATTCAACAAAATTGTTGAGTTGTAAACATAATAATGTACCACAATAATTACAAATATGTGTCACAGGGATCGCTTTGCTGTCATTGTCACTTCTCGGCTCTTCGCTCCTATTCTGTTGCGCGTGTGTGAGTGTACTAAATGTACTAGAGAGCAGAATCATTTGGTAGTTTGGTCTAGTACAGTGCAGGGAATCGTGTCTTTTATAACACTTTAAGTTCTCGCGCTTTGTACACATATTTAAAGTCACACACAGGTCGAACGCGATTAATTAACATTATTTTTACCTTTTTTCCCAACGTTACGGCCAGGTTGCACTGGCCGTGGTCGCGGAAAAAAGGTAAAAATAATGTTAATTAATCGCGTTCGACCTGTGTGTGACTTTAAATATCGTGTCTTTTGTACTATTAGTACATGTACTATACAAGCCTACAGAGAATGGGTGCTAAAGGTGACTGGACCGTGCATTGACGCGAGAAATTATATCGACTGACATTTTGTGAGCCTTATTGTGAGGCCATGAGGTCTATTTATGATTAGTAAATGTGTTTTGGTTGGAACAAAGCGGAATGCCACACATTGTGGGTTTGTTTGCGTCGCCTTCATTGTTCTCTGTTCGGAACGCGTACTGCCCGGCGGCCTTTCTGTTAAATATCATATTGGTCACCAAATCACCAGCCGGTTTAGCATAACTTGCGTTCTGCAAGTTTAGGATACACCTCTAAAATCATAACTTGTAATAGGTTTTAAAATCGATCTCGGTACAAGTACAATCCAAAAATGTACCAAATTACCACTTGTAAAATACGTAAAAATATAAACATTTATATTGCAACTAGAGCACAAAGGCACTTTTGCAGGTCAATAGCAATTTGCAAGGCATAAAAATACATTGATAAAAAAATTAAGTACTTAAGTAATTTTAATCCGCATTCCTCAGTAAAATGATACATACATATTTAATCATTGAGGACATTAGATACAACCAAGACTTTTGTTATCGATCGCGCTGTTCATTTTCCATATTATTTTCTACACAAAATGTAACAGGAATGAATAGTGCTGCGACATAGGCAGACTGATACTTGACAGTTGACATCAATATGCTGGGAGTAGATTTTATCGTGGACCTGGACACACTCTGCTACGTAAAAATAACATAACATTGTTTTTGAATAAATCGACTACTTATTTATTTAAATCTGAGTATTATGTGGAGCACGCAAGGTATAATTATGGGTCATTGTTTTTGGTCCAAATATCTTTACACGTGTCCTTGGTTTTCTTATGTTGATTACACAATTTTTCACGGACGGAAACAATAGGTGTACCCAACGTCATTCGAGTGAGATACCTAAAATGGTAATGTTCTCATTTTACTTGCAAAATTTTCAGCTAATAATAAATAACGATGGTGACAGGTGAGCAACCATAAAACCACAGCATAAAAATAAGCGCGTTACAAAACACGGAGAAACTAAAAAGCCAAAAATAATAAACCTTTCAATTCAGATTTCTTATCGTATTGCAATAAGCTAAACATCCAAATTATAAACAAATCAATTATTTTTGTAGTCGGTACCAGACCTATTCGTCGCCTTGCTATTGCCTGTTTGCCCCACCCAACCATACACAGGCTGGTACCGACTCCAAAAATAATTGATTTGTTTATAATTTGGATGTTTAGCTTATTGCAATACGATAAGAAATCTGAATTGAAAGGTTTATTATTTTTGGCTTTTTAGTTTCTCCGTGTTTTGTAACGCGCTTATTTTTGAAGGCGGTTTTATTTTTTGTTAAAAAGTTTATTTATTTGTTGATTTTTAGTGGTTCCTAGTGATATTATATGTATCAGTCCGAATACATGTACAGTAGTGAAAGAATTATCCTTTAACTCCTAACCATTGAGGAGTTGACCTTCCATCATCAGCTCAGTTGATTTTTAGTGGTTCCTAGTGATATTATATGTATCAGTCCGAATACATGTACAGTAGTGAAAGAATTATCCTTAAACTCCTAACCATTGAGGAGTTGACCTTCCATCATCAGCTCAGCCACATAAAATTATTACCATCAGACGTAAATACTGGTGTACCTTTGAAAAATAGACTAAAAACATTACATGTGCCTATAACATTTGAAGAGTTCCCTCGATTTCTCCAGGATCCCATCATCAGACCCTGACTTGGTGCCAATGGGACCATCTCGGGGTTATACCGGTTCGATCAAAAAAAAAATTTTGAAAATCGGTCCACGATTCTCGGAGATATCGAGTAACATACATACAAAAAAAAAATAAAAAAAAAATAAAAAAAAAAAACATTCAGTCGAATTGAGAACCTCCTCCTTTTTTGAAGTCGGTTAAAAACCGTGATGAGTGGCGGAAAACAGGAGAGGCCTGGTATTTAATCTTAACTCTGTAAGATCTCTTTGAATATCCTAAATTAGAATTAAATGCTGTATCGAACCCTACACGCATCATGCCCAGTTCATAGTCAGTATTACGCAAAATGGGTCACAAAAGATGCAAGTTGATGTAAGTGTTTCATAAAGTCAGATTAGGAACCTCCTGAACAGATCCTCCTCCCCTCCTCCTGAAAACTAAAACCCTCCACAGTCAATACGAATGGAATGACTCTCCAAAGAACTGGGACCTAAACGGAGCAAACTAAAGACTAGTTAGAAGGGGCGTTGATTGCCTCGTCAACTTTTAAGGCGACTTGTCTCTGTGATGAACCTTTATTATGAAACAGTTTCATAAAACTACCTAAACAAACGAGAACTAAAAGTCAATGCGAATGGAATAGGTCATTCTTGTAGATACTGGGACGCAAACGGATCAAACTAAAGATTAGAAGGGACGATCAATGTTCCGTCAAGTTTTTAGGTGACTTATCTTTGTGATTGGAGCGTTTTGGCAAACGTAAAGCAGTTTCGGGGGCCACAAAGTCGCCAGAAGGTATTTCTAGCCTTATTTCAGACCAATTTCACTTTTTCATTTTGAACGAAAAGGTAAACAAGAGAGAAATGCTATCTTATTCAAAGGAACTGCGACACAAACGGTGCAGACTAAAGACTCTTTGAAGAGGGCATTCAATAGTGTGTTAAGTGGGCTATTTCACTATAGTGACATGCCAGTTATAATTCTGTGCCTATTTCTGGTTTGATGAAGTAACATAGTTACTCGGCATCAATATTTCCTTGTTGCAATGAACGGCGAAGTGTCACTGTCGGGTGACAGTTGTCACTGTTGTGAAATAGGCCACAGGGCTTCCCTTTCCCGCACTGGATATACTATTATTTTTCATCACACCCGCACTTTAAATGTGCTATTGCACGCAGGCGGAGCGTGAGTTGAAAAATCGTTCTCCCAAGGGAATAATGAAATATCTTGTACCGTATTTAACTTTTTTACATCTATTTACATATTTTTTACATTGCGAGTGTGATGTAAAACATTGTGTGTAACTCGGGAGTATGAATATTACAAACTCGAGTCTTTAAATCGCTCCGGCAAGCCGTCGCGATTTAACTTACTCTCGTTAGTAATATTCAACTTCCTCCCCTTGTTGCACAATGTACTATTATTTTTTAAAACTTCAATTAATTCGATCAAAACAAGTACCAGACAATTTAATGGATATACATACGCCTACACAAAAAGAGGCGGCAATTTTCATAGCTCCTGACATACTTAACCAAAGGTAAACAAACTTAAAGCCAATGGTGATGATTAATTATTTTTCGACTTTTAGGGCGTTGCGTGACCACATTCAAATTAAATAGGCAGCCGAAGCGGATAGACGTCGCCTTAAGGAGGTTGATACAAGCTCGTGTGGCGCCGCGAATGACACACTTTTGCAATGAAAAAGCCTTTGTGTGTGTCTTTTTAAAAAGAACCACTGAAAAGACATCTCATGTGTGTCTGCAGAGTAGTTCCTTTAAGGTCATGAAGTGAGCTGATTCTCGTTTTGATGTTGATTTTTGTTTTAGTCAGTTTTGATAAAGTCTGGATACATAAATTCAACTTGCTGTCCTGCACATAAGTACAATTTCAGTGAATTACTCAAACGTAACGTAAACGTTTGTAACTCAACGGAAACTTAGGAAGGGTGGGCTGCAAAAGTGCATGGCGAATTTATCAATTAATTCATTCATAATCTCTGTATGAATTTCGCAGCTCACTGCACCTACTCACATTTTCTAGGTTTATGTCCCAAACTTGAGAATCCTGCCATTTCCTGTACTTCTTTTCGTTATACCATATGTAAGTGCCTAACTACAATAAGTAAATTCGGGGCATATTTCTCTTTTAATCCAATGAAGGCGTAATAACTCGGAGAGACGTGCAGTGTGAACCAATAGTAATGATGAATACAGGTCCAATCTCTCTTAACCAACTTCCCTTGTCCCTGCTGTTGTTGTGTACAATAGGCTACTAACTCATATCAAATTTGGCACAATAAATGATTGTCTTCTGTAGTATTTGAAATAAAAAACAAATATTTATAAATTTTGGGTATTAAAAGTTCAACTATTAACACTTTCGCTACCAAGAACCCGACTGTCGGGCACACCGCTCGTAGAAGCGTAGCCGATTACATGGGTTTCCCCGTATGTAGCGAAAATGTCGTAGCGCCGCGTAGAGCCCGGTTTCGAAAGTGTTAACGAACTAGGTACATTTTGCAAAACAAAGCGTGGTAGCAACAGACAGTCTCGAGGTAGGATTCCACCAATGTGTGGCACTGTGTGGTGCAAGCATTTCTGTTCTGAATATGTTCTACACATTTATTGATAAAGAAAACAAAAGTCTGAGCTACTTTATCTTTTATTTTGTTATTGTATTTAAAAGTATTTCAAGTTCAACATAGATGACAGATGAGACTAAGACATGTTTTAGTAAAATAGCACAAAGGGTGCTATATGTTTCAAAACAGATCAAGCAAGTATCTTGCGAGCCCGTTCACAATTTCCACATGAACATGGATACAGTTGAATTTATGTACTATAGAATTCCAGGAAATGTATCTAAAAATCAATCCACCTGTATTACCTAACACTAATATTTAAAATAAAATATATTATTAAATAACAAATACAGAATGATTAAGTGGCTGTGTAAGAATTTCATATGCGTAAAATGGTATTAAAAAAAGACTGCAAAAACATAATAAATATTTTATTCCGAAAGAGCGACATTCTTATTAGAATCTATTTCAAGTGATCTCGAAGGATTTTGTAGTTCAGTAGAAACTATGTAATCTAGCAGAGAAAAATGTATAATATTTTCTATATTGTGTGTACCAAATTCACTTTCAATCGTAACACATACAGAAAACCGAGTACCGAGTACCGTAGTTGACATTGGCCTTTCGTACTAACAATCAATACAACTCGCACTGTAATTTATAAGTCAAACACAAGCAATACTCACATGTTGTGACAGGGAAGTTGAAGAAACTAGCACCGGCACTAAGAATCTACTTTAAGGAATACAAACACAGGCTTTTTACACTACAAATATGAGGGAAAAAACTACTTAGAAGAAGCGACAAGGATTATCGGCCGCCCATTTTGTTACTGTCAAGTTTTTATTATTATTGCCAGGTGAGAAAACTCAGGTGGTTTCGTTTAGAAATTCTACTTAATGACAGACCAAGAATATTATATACCATGGATTTTGCGTGCCGACCAATGAGTTGAAGCCAGGTTCATTCACCTTTACTCCTATGTTCTATCTCTTTCCGACACTGTGATGTATTGCCAGATTAGTTACTAAAAAAAACGTATAAAACATTCTTCAATCAAATTGACTTACTTTTCTTTGTATTATACGAAAAAAAACTCAATCAAAAACCTTATTTCTCCGGTATTTACCTCCTGCGTACTATGGGAACACTAATAATAAAAAAATATGCCCGATATGTCAGAATTGTCAAAAGTCATTCACCGATTCAGATATTTATTTTGCGAAATAAACGTTTTTCGACGATTTACTTAAGTTCTGCGCTATGTATTGCATAGTGAACCATTGTGGAAGTAAATGGAAACCGAAATCCGACGTAAAATTTCACAAGTAAGTACTTATTTTACCAAAATGTTCATAAACCTCGCTGGCAATAAATTTTCTGCTATTTTGCTTGTAATCTTGGTTAGTTCTTATCATTATATTGTTTTCATTGTCTCAAATTATATCAAAATTCCCACGAATAGGTTTAGAACGATAAATATGACCTTTAAAGAAAAATAATGCTATGTGTGGTTTTACGACTAGGGTGACCAATCTTTTTTCTTGCATGGTATTTACTCTTATTGAATGGAGCTAAATCTATCAACTTGGTACGGTTTCTATGTTCATAGTTCATATCACAGTATAATAATACCAACTTTATTGTTTATGTCTTTACAATTAACATGAATAATATTGAACTTTTCAGTGTTCCAAAAGATGAAGGAAGGAGGCAGCGTTGGCTGTCGATTGTACCGATAAAAGGAAATGTTTCAGAGCGTTCGACAATTTGCAGATTTGCACTTTAAGCCTGAAGATTATGACACAGAAAGAAATTTTAAAAATCGGTCCAGTAACGACGGAGATATCGTGGCATAAACATTAAATTGAGATACATATATATATATATATATATACATGCGAAGAGAATTGAAATACGTACGAATTGAGAACCACCTTCCTTGAGATTTGGGGCGGCGCTTAAAAATAAAGATACTGTTTTAAAACGTCCTAGTATTTCATTATTTCCCCATTGACAAATACTTCCCTTATATTTTTGTGGCTATTCCCACTAGTTACCACCAAGTTTTTACCTGTCCTAACTACTGGGATTTTCCCCACATTGTTAATTACCACACCGGGGGTTGATAGCTACTGGGATTAGTTTTCCCAGTAGTTACTACCAAAATATTATTGTGATAGTTTAAAGTGACTGAAACATTTTTTAATAAATACAGGTGTCAGTAAAAGAAAAGTTATATTTTAAGCCTCGTGTTGCAACACTCACCACGCTCTTATTCTGGAACGGTTCTGAAAAAAAAATCCCAGTAGTTTACCACTGGTAAAAACTGTACCGTATTTTGTGGCGTAAGGCAAAGTAACTGCAGAGTGGTATAGAAATGGACCTTATTGGCGGTTGACAAATTAGTAAGGTGCATTAGAGTAATTCCGAATGACAGAAATGTTCAGATAATTCCGAAAGGGGAATCTTGATATGACGGAAATAATGGTGATTTCTATGCGACTTTCCTAATTAGACGACTTTCGGAATTGCCCTAATGTACCTTACTTTTTGAGTTTGTGAGGATGGATGTTCACTTTCGTGATAAAACGATTGATCGGATTTGAATTTAATAAGTTACAAAATTAATCAGTCGTATAAACGTAATACGTCAAATTCCGCGGGATATCCCTAATGTATGCTTAATCATGGACACCCTAAAGAAAGAGATGCAAGACCGGCGTGACGTAATTCAAGGTCAAATTTTCTGGCTTCAACGTAATGTTCGGCACGCAATATCCATGGTATATAATATTCTTGTGACAGACGGAATAGGACAAATTATTTCTTTTAAAATAAGCACCGTCGGTGTCGGTACAATTTTTTAAATAATATTATAATGATGTAAACATGTCATAAGCATGCTGCAATTGAATTCAATTAGGAGGAAAATATTTAAGAATATACATGTAGAACAAGGACCAGGACTAGCAGCGGCATCTAGTGAATTGTATACGAACTTCCAGCTTCGCGTCGGAGCACAGGCGTTTATTTAGAAATGCGAGTATCCTGTTTATTCAGTAATGCAAGTATCTTGTTAGTTCTTGCAAAATTCAACAGATGGCGCAAAACTCAGTTCATGAAAAATCAAATAGTATTAGGCAGTTTCATGTGTAGATATATAAATTAAAAATACATTTTTGCTGTTAACAATTTATCACAAAACAACTATGGCTCAATGGTGCTTACTAACACCAAATCCCCAGTCTTCGGCTGGGTGATATTAAACTTGGTGAAGTACCTCTTGAGCCGCATCACGTGGTAGCGGGTTCTGCAGACGGAGTCGTACTGCTCGTACGCCATCTTGGTTCCGATGAAGGACACGGCGAATATGCAGACGAGGAACAGGGCGCAAATGGCGGGGCATAGTATGGCGCCTAGTTTGTTGACGCGGTTCGAACGGACGGATTCGAGGTCGGAGTCCGAACCGTTATCGCTGTGGCTTGAGGCCTTGGTCATGGCTGAAACAAGTGACAGCTGCTTATTTAAGTACCCTTTTAGTTTAGACACTTTCTGCTGAGAATGACAAAGATTTGATCCTCTTTGTAGCAATAAACGGCGAATGGATAACCGTGACGTTATTGTAAAGCTCGGGCCCATGGCCGAAGAAGGCTCTAACAAGCGGATAGGAGCTTAGGTATAGCTTATTTCTAAAACACAGTACAAGTGTCTGAAAGCGAGGGCTGAAGGCCGAGTTCAGAGTAGGGTCGAAGCCGTAAATGGCCCGAAGCGTCCAGTAGAACGGAATATAGTAAGTATTCATTCATATTCATATTTCTTTATTGCATCCATGGTGTTATAAGATGTTATGTTACAAGTAGGTGTGCTCATGGACCCTATTAGGGCGTTGCATATTTATATGCTATAACTACGTTTACATTAAACACTAACACTACACATTTGAAGAGTTTTGAATGATTCACGGTTATTTTCATTAGACTTATATTGACCGGGATATAGACCGTGATTACCTTTTTGATTTTTGTCGAGCATCATGATGCATGCAACTGAGTCGAAATATCGGGAGCTCGACAAAAATCAAAAAGGTAATCACGGTCTATATACCGGTCAATATAAGACTACACATTTTACTAGGTAAAAACATAACTTAAGTATTAACGCTTCATATAAATAAATAAATAAGTTATTCAATTGTCCATGAACTCTTGGAGAGTATATGGGCATTCATTAACAAGATAAGTTTTGAGTTTATTTACAAAGTTAACATATTTGTGTTCATTTTTTATATACTGGGGGATCTGGTTGTATATTCGGATGGACATGGAATAGGGGCCTCTATTGAACATATGAAGGTTAGCTGGAACTGCTTGAATAAGTTTATTGCGGATGCGTAAGTTATGATGTTGAGGTTCAGGATTATGAGGGCTGGCAAATAAATTTTCGTGTTTTCGTACAAATTCACAAGTTTCAAAAATATATAGAAGGACGAGCTCCGCGTAGGCTTCGCCCGACCTTGCAGTTTAAGTAGTGTCTGCTTGTCACCCACGGAAAGTTTGCACTATAGAGAAGTAAAAGCCCTTGGCTTGGAGACGCTCTGTAGTGTGGGAGGCGCTTCGCTCGTACCTACTTACAGTATAAAGTGGAAAAAAATCCTTAAAATAAAATTCATGACATAGAACGCTAAGGTTAATTTCTTACCTACTTAATTACCGAAGTTATCGTTTATAATTAATTAGAATTTACAAAAACTTATATATAAAAAACACAAAAAACATGGATGTCAAGCTTATGTTGACAGAGTCGCTTTTTTACTGTCATTCAAAAGTCATTCAATGTCTCCAAAAACAATCTGCAAAAACGATTTTACGAGCAACACCGGGTTTTTATGTGACAGTCAGCAAACGAAATCGTGTTCAGATATTTATGTGCGTGTAAGTGTGAAGATGCACTATCAGCTGCAAAAGTGCATTATGAATGAATAATTAGGTATATTCATTGATAAATTCGCCATCCACCATCCACTTTTGCAGCTGATAGTACCTAGGTAACTGATTGCTAATTTTGAGGGCCCCACTAAGCACGTTTTCACATTATGCGACGATATCGGACGTGGGACGCCTTTAATACATTATCCTATGTATAAGATTAAATACATCCTTATATACACAGAAAACGTCCATGATTTAGGAACAGATATACTCTGTGTTGATCTTACAAATAAATGCCCTTACCAGGATTTGAACCCAGGACCGGCTTAGCAGGCAGGGAAGTCACTTTTAAGTAACGACCGACCAAAGAATCTACCGACTACGCCAGTTCGGTCATTGGAAGGCATTGGAAGGTCACATCTCGTCAGTCCGTTGCCGTCCGGGACTGATCGTTAATGATCTCCTTTAGATTTATGATAAGATTTATGGTACCACTATGGTACACATTTCTGACATAAAGAATTGTTTATGAACATGTAACTTCTATTTTGATGTCAATTTTACATACTCATTTTTCTATTTTTTATTTATTTTTATTTTATATTTAATGTATCAGATCAATGGTTAATAAATTAAGGGCGATATTTTACGGCTTTGTTGCTGTCACATTAGTTCTGTTTGTAGTGTTGATGTATCTTATGACTACAGTGAACCCACCGCGGGACCCGAGCGCGGGCAGTGCGACTGAAGAGGTCACAAAAAGTACTGATGTTGTTCAAACAGACCCTCCTGAATCTCAGAAATCAGTAAGTAACTTAACGTCACACCTCGAGCAAAGGCGATTAAATATATGAAAGAAGCGCGTTCTTACGCACACAGCCTAAACTCGTGTAGGCGAACGCGTACCATGCTTGTATGAGTGAGATAAAACAGGTCGACTAGTCGCGTTCTTGACAGGCGGTAAGGGTCGGTTCACACCGGAATGGAGTCGGCTCACCGTTGGCAGCGACTCGGCGAGCATTTTTAATTTTAAACTTATTCTACACATTTAAAAAGAGCTTTGAGGTTCCGCGCGGCGCCGCGGGGCCTGTTTGAGTTAGTCACGTGATACTGGTATTTTTAAATAAATATGTAGATTATGTAGATAAATTAAATTATAATTATCTCGGCAGCGGCTTACTGTGGGATTCAGGAATACTCAGCGAATGTAAGAATACCCTTTTTAGCCTATTTTGTGTCCCACTGCTGGGCAAAACGCCTTCCGCCTTTCTTCCATCACTCGTCACGATTTGCTTTGCCGCCTGCTCCGGCCACACAGCCATCCCTCCTTTGGTGTGCCACTGCCAAGGCTAATAGACTAAGAATACATACATACAATCATGCCTGTTTCGCAGAGGGGTAGGCAGACATCACGGATTTCCATTTACTACGATCCTAACAAACCACTTTCGCTTCGCACACTTACATAACGTTTCTCATACACGCTCGTCGGTTTCGAGTAGGTACTTCTGATCCGGCCTTTTTGCAATATTTCCCCGATTTGGTCGAGAAAAGTTCGCCTAGGTCTTCTACTTCCAACTGACCCTGTTTTTTCACTTTTCTCCATAAGCTTCCAGTTTCGCCTTATGCCTCTTGCGTCGAATAAGTATTTTTGGTTGGCTTTATTATTGCTTGGCATTTTCCTCAAACCGACAACTATTGTAGTAAATTCTAGCCAGTACCTCGCATAAAAATTCAAATTAAAAATTGTAATACAACATTTAATGTTTACTATTTACTAGTGGCTTCTGTAAATTATGTAGAAGATCCGACTTGACGTAATGGTCGCTGATGAATGATGATGTTTAGATCAAATATATATGAATATAATACCTACGTACAATATGTCGTAATAATTGCACATACGAACTAATGGACTGGACAGCCTGCTCTATTTACTTCTTTCTGGTCCTTATTTTTGTCTTGTTTTTTTTTTCTAGATGTACAGATTTCCCGATGAATTAAGGACAAAGGGTAGAAGGTCAGTTGATTCTGACCGTGCGACTAAATCTGAAGGTCTGGTTATCCTCAAAGTCATTGATGATGAAAGTAGACCGAGACTCGAAGTTGTATTGTACCCTAGATGGGCCGATAGCAAATGGAAAATTTACAGAATGGATAACATTCTAGACCCCAAGGTGTCAGGGGAGAACTTGTTGCCCAACTCAATATATATGAGTGAAGACACGCTTGTTGTTGAAAATGATGAAACTTCACCTAACTGGGATTTAAACTATTACACTACTAAAAATTTTAGAAGAAATGAAATGGCAATACCATTCGACAATAAAAAAGTTAAACAAGTTGATAACAATTTACCACCTGCACAGAATAGCACAATTCACCATAAAAGAAATGACACTGAACAAGAACACATACAGAAGAATACAGAACATTTGTCGACTAGACTTACAAAGAACATAGAACCAGTTACTTCACCTGAAATTACAACAGATAAAGACACGACGAATGATATGTCTGACATAATCAAAGAAAGTACTGAGATAAATATTGTTTTAGAAAATTCAGACAATAAATCAACAATGGATAATAGTCTCAGGCAATCGGTAATTTATGAGACAGTTGAAGACAACACTCAAGCAACACCTGCCATTTTGAAAGACATATCACCGGATGTTAAATATATTGAGGATATTAACAATGTAACAAGAAATGCCGTTTCAACTGACCCTAGGACGGAAGAAAAGACTGCAATCGCTGAGGTTACAGCTGAACCCATTATAGAACAAAGTAACGAAGTGATAGCTGCTTCAGCTGAGCCTATGATGGAACAAATAACCGAAGAGACAGCCGTTTCATGTGAGCATATAATTGATAAGACGGCCGGAGTTACAGCTTCGTCTGCTGAGCCAATGCTGGAACAAATAACCAAAGTGACAGCTGCTTCAGATGAGCCTATGATGGAAGAAATAACCGAAGTGACAGCTGCTTCAGATGAGCCTATGATGGAAAAAATAACTGAAGTGACAGCTGTTTCAAATGAGCCCAAGATGGAAGAAATAGCCGAAGTGACAGCTGATTCAAATGAGCCTGCTAAAATAGAACAAATAACCGAAATGAAATCTAATTCAGAGGAGTCTAAGATGGAACAAATACCCGAAATGACAGCTGATTCACAGGAGTCTCAGATGGAACAAATACCCGAAGTAACAGCCGATTCAAAGGAGCTTAAGCAGATAACCGAAATGACAGTAATCGTTTCATTAGACTCTGAAACATCAGAAAATATTTCAGAAGAAACAACTATTGAATAAATTGCTTTTTTAATCGTCCTTTAATACCAGCTATTTTATCTTAATTTGACCTTGAATAAAGTCAAATTAACTGCTTTAAAATTGATAAAAGTAGGTGAATCTAGTAATAAAGATGATTTACCACCTGTGGAACTACTGGATGCAGTGATAAACGCATTTTTTGCGTTGTAGTTTCCTCGCTATAGTGAGGGGAAAAGTTTTGTGTTACACTCGGGTGCAAATGTATTTTACTTCTCGTGTGTTAAAAAACTCGCAAGTTCAGGATTCTATTCTAATAACTATTATTACAAACCAAATGAAAATGAGACTAATAATAAAAGATGAAAAAACAATTTAAAAAAAAACTTACTAGACTAGTTGAATAACCACCTCGGATCCTCCCTTGAGATTTTAGAAGGAGGTAACCTAACCACAAAATTAAAATTTTGAAAAAAAAAACCGGCCAAGAGCGTGTCGGGCCACGCTCAGTGTAGGGTTCCGTAGTTTTCCGTATTTTTCTCAAAAACTACTGAACCTATCAAGTTCAAAACAATTTTCCTAGAAAGTCTTTATAAAGTTCTACTTTTGTGATTTTTTCATATTTTTTAAACGTATGGTTCAAAAGTTAGAGGGGGGGGGGCGCACTTTTTGTATAAAATAATCAGTCTATTAGGTGGTAATCTATGCAATCGTTTCAAGTAAGGGGTGTCGCCTTGCACAACAGACAGCCTTAAAATTCATAGTCTTAAAAAAAGACTTGTATGCAATCTGTCAGATCAATCTGAAAATTCATAATGTTAAATAACCTAACCACAAAATAAAAATGTTGAAAAAATCCCCGACTGCGACATAGTAGACCGATTTTCATGAAACATGGCTAAGAACACTCCCGACTAACTCAGCTTTCAGACAAAAAAAAACTACCTAAATCTAAATCGGTCTATCCGTCCGAGCTACGATGCCACAGGGAGACACAGGGAGACAAACAGACATACAGACAGACACACACACAGGCAGACAAACAGACATACAGACAGACAGACAAACAGACGGACAGAGCGACGCCATAAGGGTTCCTTTTGTACCTTTTTGGTACGGAACCCTAAAAAGCGTACCCGTGAAATGTATGGCGCTGTTTCGCAGCCTGGAAGTGGCCAAAATCATATTTTCCTCAAATATTTTTGCGTGTTTTTATTTTTTAAGAGAACAAAGGACTTTTTTTTATTTTAATATCATAATATCACGTGAACACACATTTAAAAAAAAATATTTTCAGGAATCATTAGTGTAGTTATTATAGTATTTAATAGGTGGCGCTAAAAAATTGAGGTACGATTCTTAGTATTAATAACCTAATATTGTAAATCCTGTATAAATCATCCTTGGTCAAAGTATTGTGAAACGTAAAACATAATACATAACAAAGTGAATTGTTTGAAATCTGTAATATAAGCACAATATGGCCCTAAGCTATTTCGGGCGTAAGTATATTAAACTAGGCGATTTACCAATCGCTGCGGCGCGCAAGGCTTTCATTACGAACGTACACGAAACTCAAGCGAGAGTTTGTTACCACTAAACCACTGTAAGTGTATCTTTATGATAAAATGTTCAGAAGATAAGCTGACTACTGAAACCACCATCTTACCCATAGGTACAGTCGCCATCAGATATATCGGAGCGCCCAAGGTACTCAAAAATATCTGAACACGCCTCTAACGCCATGGCAATACAGG
Source organism: Leguminivora glycinivorella (assembly GCF_023078275.1). Classification (NCBI taxonomy): domain Eukaryota; kingdom Metazoa; phylum Arthropoda; class Insecta; order Lepidoptera; family Tortricidae; genus Leguminivora; species Leguminivora glycinivorella. The sequence continues at coordinate 24,331,556 of NC_062973.1, read as the reverse complement.
CGTATTCAGATATTTGTGAGCACCTCGGGCGCTCCTATCTATCTGATGGCGACTGTACCAGCACGGAAAGCAAGGTCGCGCGATAGACGATATAATATCAGGCCGTCCCTATCGCACTATTAGTAAGTGCGATAGGGACGGCCAGATGTTTTATCGCGCGACCATGCTTGCCTGGACCTCGCATGTTGTTGTGAGTTGGGTAAATTTTATTAGAGACTTTATCATTACACGTGGATAAAGCATCCGAAACACGATTTAAAACACGACCGAAAGTATGTCAAATGAGAGTTGACAGATGTCTTATCCACGTACGGTTTTTCATACAGATGATAAAAGTTTGGCTGGCATATAATGAACCACTTCTCGAACTGGCATGTTGTTGTGAGTTGGGTAAATTTTATTAGAGACTTAAGAATTTTATCGTAGCGTAATGTACCGTATTGGTATAATCCATTAGTCAGCATTGGGTACGTAGAAGAATGGCACAAACGCTCACGTAACGCTCACAAAACGAAACGCTTGTAGATATCTATCTCTATCGTTCGTGCGTATTGGCGCGACAGTGCCAGACTACCTTTCGTGGCGTTTTATTTTCGTTTTGCGTCGCAGAAATGCCATTCGGCTACGGCACCTGACCCTGTATCTTTTTCAAACTTCAAAACTTTTATTTGCTAAATCTTTGTTCTTATTCTTTATAGGTCTCTCATTATTGACGGTTTTGACAACTTGGTTTAGCAGCTCCTTTCATTAAATTTGCCTCCATCGGTTCAGGTGCCGTAGCTGAATGGCATTTCTCGGACGCGAAAGGAAAACGAAACGCCGCGAAAGGGAGTCTGGCTCTGTCGCGCCATTTCGCAAGAGCGATAGAGATAGATTTACGAGCGTTTCGTTTCGTGAGCGTTTGTGCCATTCCGCTACGCACCATCTCACGTAGCCTTCGCCCCTTGATAGAACGTTTTCATATAACTATCCGATCCGATATCGACTGCTAGGACCTAGGACCGATATTTTACATATTAAAGACGCCTTTGTTGCAGCCCTACCGCCACATACTTTCATTTTGTACACCCTTTCTGCATCCGATATCAGATCGGATAATGGAAAACACTTTGAAGATGGTTTCGAATTTTTCATCGAGCGTGCTCATGACGCCACCGGTACGATACAGGAAGATTTGTCTTTTACGAGCCTCTTAGGCCCACTTGCACCAACCTCTTAACTTACTGTTAGTGGGCTGTCATCTGTCAAATTCCATATAAAATGGTGGGTTAACCCTCCGGTTAACCCTCCATTTTCGTTGGTGCAAGTGGCCCTTAAAATACAACCACAAGGGTTAGTTTTTTGTTTGCGTACTTACGATTTAACATACCTAAAAGATGCACGATGATACCGCTCAAAACCGAGCAAAGTGGTGTGCTCTTGTGTTGGAGGCCAAAATTGATTTTGGGTTATCGCGCCAGCTAAATAAGTATCCAATGCACCAGAAATGTAGCAGTTCATGTTAGAATCGTCTAAGTTGGTAGCGTTGTGAATGGTAAAACAGAAAGGCTGCGGCTGCGGCTGTGGCTGGCGAGAGCGTTCCCACGTGCGCACCGGCCTGCCTTGAACGACCTTGCCGGCTGTACAGCGCGTTCGCTGTGACAACACGCGTTTTTTACAAGAGGCTTCTAGACCAAAAAACACGAACTGGAGATCGATTTTTGAATTTCGAACGCACGAATTCGCCGTTCGAAAGTCTGTGGAATTACTGGAATTACAAATTACAAATAATTTCTTCAGCAAATAGGTTTTTCTACTACTACGTCAATACGACAACGAAAACGACGTGATGCTATTTTTGAAAAAGGACGGCTAGTCATTTTTAAACTAGTGGACCACTCGTTTTCGATTCTGTAAGTAGAATTTAAATCGCTAGTAGTGAAGATATTATTGAACGAATTTCACGAAATGGAATGGCCGAGATTCAAAAATCGGCCTCCTGCATTTCGCTTATTTTTCGCGCTTCGGTTTCTTTATTTTTTTCGGGACTCAGAATCGAACCCTCTGACCCCCTGCTCTCCAGGGTCTCGATTAAAAAAAATCGTATCTCCAGAACCGTGGCTCCTAGGATCAAGGTTCCAAGAACGAAAAGGAAGAATATGATACCACAGACCTGCCAAAAAAAATTGTCGGTTCATGTGTTTGTGTGGTTCATACACGCTGTATTTCGGTTCACTTCACTGGAATTGACGCTGGTGCCGTCCTATTAATGAATTGAATGAAATACATTGCAATTTCTCGCGTAGTCGCATATTACGTATAAATAAATAATTTTTAAGAAAAAAAAACCGTCGCCTTTCGGGTTCTGGTGAAAGTTACTTGCGAATGTTGGATTATGTAGAAATGTGTAGGTATTTTTTAAAACTGCTTTTAATGCTTTAATTATTAGATGGCAACATAAATGAATATACGTATAACGTTAAGGTTTGAGGAGTTTCCTCAATTCCTCATGAATCCGATATTATATTATAAGAAATCGAAGCTTGACAAACTTTGACTTGAAAACTCAATATGCTTAACAAACATAACTAAATAAATAAATGTCACTGTTCTGAACTTAAATGCATGCTTTTCTTGCAAAAATACCAAAGTCACTTATGAGTGTGCCGTTCAGATTTGAGGAGTACGGTTCTGACTATCATCAGCAGTTCCACTGCACCAAATGTCACTGTTCTGGACGCAAGTGCATGCTGTTCTTATAAAAATACCAAAGTCACTATAAGCGTGCCGTTCAGATTTGAGGAGTTCGGTTCTGACCATCAGCAGTTCCACTGTACCAAATGTCACTGTTCTAGACGTAAGCGCATGCTGTTCTTATAAAAATGGCAAAGTCACTATAAGCGTGCCGTTCAGATTTGAGGAGTTCGGTTCTGACCATCATCAGCAATTCCGCTGCACCAAATGTCACTGTTCTGGATGAAAGTGCATGCTGTTCTTATAAAAATACCAAAGTCACTATAAGCGTGCCGTTCAGATTTGAAGAGTTCTATTCTGGCCATCATCAGCAGTTCCACTGCACCAAATGTCACTGTTCCGTACCTAAATGCATGCTGTTCCTTTAAAAACACAAAAATCACTGTATGTATGCCTTTCAGATTCGAGGAGTTCCCTCGATTTCTCCAGGATCCCATCATCAGAACTGGGTTCTGAGAAAAATGGGACCAATCTGTATGCATATACATTCAATTAAAAAAAAAATTTCAAAATCGGTCCAGTAACGACGGAGATATCGAGGAACAAACATTAAAAAAAAAAAAAACATACAGACGACTTGATAACCGTCCTTCTTGAGATATGAGGCGACGGTTAATAATATGTGATATTCCAATACGTAAAGAACTGAATGTTGTTAGCATTTCAGATAAAAATGTTTTTCTTGCAGTAAGTATAATCATAAAGACCCTTGGCATATATGGAACGCCACTTTTTCAGATTGTGTTGCACCTTCTTTTAGCAAACGCATTATAGTGCAACTACTAATGGAAAATTACTGGTCTGACCCGATTTCTTTGTTTTAATTTTTTTTATAAACTCAGTAACTATTGGACGCCACATTTACGCACATTTCGGGACCTTGAGCACTTCCCAGAGTAGTGTGAGGCTTAGTCACGATGTAATTAGGCTTTTAGTGAGAGATCTGAGTGCTAAACCTTGATTTTAGTGAGTTTTGTATGTAAAATAAGCATGTACTGTTGCTTCCGCTTATGAGGAGAGTTGGGGTCTGCTTGTAAGTACAGAAACTGGGTAGGTGTAAAAAAAACAACGCTATGTATACCGAAGAAAATGTAGAGGTATTAGATACGACAGCAAAGACAGACCTGCAATGATATATGTTACTCTTCGATGGTTACTGTATACTATTGAAGGCAAGTAACTAAGTGTATGTTACGCTTAATTTGTAGTTTAAAATCCGTTTCAATCATTCAAACTCGAGCTTGATGAAAACTACGTTACCTACCTACACAGTTACATTTATCTAAGTAGATAGATATTAGAGCAATTGCCGTTAAGTTTGTACATTTGGATCACGTCTCCGATTTGGATAAAAATTGGTAGGCTCATAGAGTCCATGATGGTGCCGAAAATGTATGGAAATCTGGTAACAAAAAAGGACATTTTGGGAAACCTAGTGGATCTTGCTCAGCATCATGGTCTCTATCAGCCTACCAATTTTTGTCAAAATCGGAGACGTGATCCAAATGTACAAACTATTCGGGAATTGCTCATTAATCAAAGCTTTGATAAAATAGCATTTCAATACTCTATCTTTGTTCGGAAATATAAACCAAACTTGTAAATACGTGTTAGACTGTTAGAACACTCATTGTTCTAAATTGATACATTACAAGTACGAGCAATGTTCCCAGCCATTGTTCCCGAACTTGCGAGGAACTTTGTGCTAATACGATGTCGAAATAGCTCTATGAATTTAATAAGGAAAAGTACAGTCGGCAAGAATATTATCTTAATAAACAACTTATAAGCTTTACTTTTTAGGGTTCCGTACCTCAAAAGGAAAAAACGGAACCCTTATAGGATCACTTTGTTGTCCGTCTGTCCGTCCGTCCGTCTGTCAAGACCCTTTTTCTCAGGAACGCGTGGAGGTATGAAGCTGAAATTTATATCAATTACTCAGGTCTACTGTCCCTTGAAGCTGTGAAAAAATCAAACTTCTAAGCCAACGCAATCAAAAGATACAGCCGTTTATGCCGCAAATTTTCGACACTTGCAAGGGAATCAAAACCTACAGGGTGCTTCCCGTGAACTCAGAATCTTGAAATTTGGTACGAAGCAACGTCTTATAGCATAGATAAAGGAAAAATTACGAAAACCATAAATTTTTAGTTACATCACATAATATATATTTTTTTAATAATTTTAACCTTACTACCCATTTCATTGTTTGTACGGAACCCTCGGTGCGCGAGTCCGACTCGCACTTGACCGGTTTTTTTTTTAATTTAAGATTGCCTGTGTAATGTGTTTTGTAGTATTTGAATGAAATAAATATTTTGTATAATAATAAAAAAAAAAATTTATAAGCACCAATGAATTTTTCGGAACTTTTGTGCGAAATGTCATTCGATATTTTGCTAGTCGCTTTTCGGTGAAGGAAAACATAAACCGGACTAATTCCAATAAGGCCTAGTTACCTTTCGGGTTGGAAGGTAAGATGGCTGTCGCTTTCGTAAAACTAGTGTCTACGCCAAATCTTGGGATTAGTTGTCAAAGCGGACCCCAAGCCCTCATGAGCCGCGGCGAATGCCGGGGTAACGCAAGGAGGATAATGAAACTACTTACTTATAAGCGGGGAGGGGAGCCAAAGCTTAGTTTTTTGTAGAAGTTCAATTACTGACAGGTCCTTTAGTAAAGGCTTTGTGAAAAGTGGACACGGAAGAATGCATTCTTTGTCATGTGTGCCACTGGCCCGGCTGCCATAATACAGATATCTATGGCGACTATTGGCGAACTCAAAACAGATACATACATACATACATACATACAATCACGCCTGTATCCCATAAAGGGGTAGGCAGAGCACATGAACTACTCAGGTTTCAGTGCCACTCTTGCAAAAAGGGGTTGAAATAAAACGAAATTGTGACATTGCAGTGACAGGTTGCCAGCCAAAACAGATCATTGTAAAAAATTCAACCCTCGCCAACTCTCAATAGGCTACTTGACCCTTTTTTAAAGTCTGTCTTATATGATTAATACTTTTACGTAATCAGGCGAAAACGACACAGTCATGTTAATCTATATATACACCGTGTCCAATAAGTCTGAATACTCACATTTTACCTCAGTTCTAAAGATATAGGGATCACAGGCCATTAAATTCTTATTTAAACTAAAGAGTATATTCCTCTTAATAAAATACAAGCACAAAGTACATGAAATTTCCGAAGTGTCTAAGAAAAACAAAAAAATACTTGCTCGGCACGCAGGTGACGAGTTATTTTTTATAAGGAGAATCTGTATGTGATAAAACAGACGTCACGTGTCTAAAATAAACTATTATGGGTACCGAGGATAGATAACGTTCCGGGCAACTAGAAAAATGTGCCTAGGTTCCAGAGCTCACCATCGGCCCAGGTGTGGGATGCAGTATGTAAGCGAGGTAAACTACCTTCAGTACTTACAGATAAAAGCGTTAAAATCAACGTTTTTTTCTTTAAAACCAAGGTTTTGGAGAAAAAATGCCTTACAGTTAAAAAGGATGCTTGGGAATGAGTATCATGTGTCCCAACAAGACGCACCTCCAGTACAATCGGCAAATGGTATTCTAGAGTAGTTTCAGACTACTTTGGCAGTTTTTTATCCGAAACATGAGTGGCCCTGGCCACCCAGGCCTCCAGGTTTAGGCGTATTAGACTATTTTGTATGGTCATACATGCTTTGAAGACTAAATTTTTATAAAATCATAAACCTAGATCATTTCAAAAAGGTTATCGAGAGTATTTGGGATGAAATGTGAAGAAAACGGTGCGTGCCGCGTGTGATCCGTTTGAGAAGCGTTTGAGGCTGGTAAACAAGTTAATGCTGGAGTTATTCCAAAACATTTGTAGTGAATGTAGTAAATAAGAGTGCCATTCATAAAATATAATAATAATGTAGTAACTATTTGTTAATTTTGTTTTATTGGCTATTTGTGCTGTATTCAAACTTATTGGACACGGTGTAGATTGTCTGTGCATCAGGTCATTCTACTCGAAAACATTATTTTCTGACTTTTTAAGTATGAACGCATTACAGATCAATATGTACGTGATTGTTTTGCCATGCAGCAAGGTTCGAATTCGATGACGTCACTACACCGCTGACAGCGTTTTCAGTGGCCAAAATAAATAAAAAATTACACACATTTTTAATCGAAAATAAGGATATTTATGTCAAATACTACCAAGCTGAAGTGGGATTGGGCGGGACACGTCTGTCGGATGCATCCGGAGAGATGGGCCAAGGTAGCGACCGAATGGGCGCCACAAATTACCAGAGGCCGAGGTAGACCAAAGATGAGATGGCGGAAAGACCTGGACTCATTTTGTGGCGGCTGGCGAGAGCATGCACAGAGCCGTGACGAGTGGCGGAAAACAGGGGAGGCCTTTGCCCAGCAGTGGGACACACTATAGGCTATAAAAAAAACCGGCCAAGTGCGAGTCGGACTCGCGCACCGAGGGTTCCGTACAAACCTGCAAGGTTTACAAAGTTCGTTCATTACGACAATCGAGTCATAACTATGGTATTTTTGTAATGTAACTAAAAATTTAAGGTTTTCGGAATTTTTCCTTTATGTGTGCTATAAAACGTTGCTTCATGCCAAATTTCAAGATTCTAGGTCGACTGGAAGTACCCTTTAGGTTTTGATTCCCTTGCGAGTACTTGCGAGTTTCAAAATATGCAGCTTAAATTGCTGTTTCTTTTGATTGCGTTGACATAGAAGTTTGATTTTGTTACAGCTTAAAGGTATTGTAGACCTGAGTATTTGGTATGAATTTCAATTTAATACCTCTACGCGTTTATGAGGAAATGGGTAGTAAGGTTAAAATTATTAAAAAAAAATATATTATGTGATGTAACTAAAAATTTATGGTTTTCGTAATTTTTCCTTTATCTATGCTATAAGACGTTGCTTCGTACCAAATTTCAAGATTCTGAGTTCACGGGAAGCACCCTGTAGGTTTTGATTCCCTTGCAAGTGTCGAAAATTTGCGGCATAAACGGCTGTATCTTTTGATTGCGTTGGCTTAGAAGTTTGATTTTTTCACAGCTTCAAGGGACAGTAGACCTGAGTAATTGATATAAATTTCAGCTTCATACCTCCACGCGTTCCTGAGAAAAAGGGTCTTGACAGACGGACGGACGGACGGACAGACGGACAACAAAGTGATCCTATAAGGGTTCCGTTTTTTCCTTTTGAGGTACGGAACCCTAAAAAAAAGTCAAATACTAGTAATACTACAGAACATTATTATGCCAAACTCGCTATGAGTCTAGTAGCCTATAATTATGTTTATCAAAACATACGAAAGTTAAGATAAATAGCCAAAGCTCTGAGTTTTCCTAAAACCATCATTAATAATTACAAAACAAATGAATACCTGCGAAAGTCCGTGTTCTGAAGGTTGAACTTTTTAATTTGATTCGACAAGTTTGAAGTGAAATTAATGACTTACCGAAACAGCTTGTAAAGGCTTCCTAGACTTTTTGACCTTCTACAGGGCATTTTTAGACGTTAGACTAATCATTCGAAATTCAATTTAAGGAGGTTCAAAGTTTCATACTAATTTCAATGTTGGTCTTCTCGAGGCCTGGATGGTCGTGGCGTGGTTTTAGCGTAACATCACTTACTCGGGATTCCATACTGTAGGAAAACAATTTAAAATCCACTAATCGTGGTCCCGGGTTCAAATCCCGGTATTTGTGTGATGAGGACAGATATTTGTTCCTGAGTCATGGATGTTTTTTTATGTAGGGGGATAACGCAATGAAACGGACGGGTTATATGAAACGGACACTATCGATATCTTTAAAAAATCGAAGAGAAGATGTTCATGTCTTTTGGTTATTGGCAACGCTTATGACCATAGGTAAACCACAATAATGACAGATCCCGGCAGCCATTAGGTACTTGGTTCACTATTTCGTACTATTGTAAAACCGCACGAGTTTAGTAAAAAATGTCGTAATTTGCAAACTGATTTAAAATTCCAAAAAATCTTAAACTACAATTGTGATGGTTGTACTAGTTGCGATAATCAATGCAGCCTTTGTATCCAACAAGATTGGTAAAAATATAGAAGCCAATTTAGGGTTCTGTAACAGAAAGGTACAAACGAAACCCTAATAAGAAGGCTTTAGATATCCCATCCCGTGCGAAGCTGGGGCGAGTCGCTAGTTTAAAAATAAATCAAAAATCAACCCACGTCTGTCCTTACTTCAGTTGTTTCAAATTAATGAAACCAAATGAAGAGACCAATTACGACAAAGAAGTAAATTAAATACGAATTGTCTTTGGTTTGTTTTCCTTTGTTTGAAGGCTTTTTGCCGTTTTTTGTATATTGTCACTACTTTAAAAAATCTCGTATCTCACGCTGTTCCTCAAAGTTAAAACGCAGTAAGTCTATATGCATTCCATACATGCTTACTACAATTTTCTTTTCATTGACAGACGAAGATACAAGTTTTTTTTAAAGTAGTGACGATATTTTTCCTTAGAAACACCAATCAACAAGAAGTTATTGTCATTAGGTGACCTTTTGAAGTAGGTATACTTGTATTACTTATGTAGTGTATATCATAAAAGTAATTTATTTATTTATTTAAACTTTATTGCACAAATTATCAATAAAAAGTACTAATGGCGGACTTAACGCCTTAAGGCATTCTCTACCAGTCAATCATTGGGCAAAACAGAAATAGTTTAGTTTGGTGCACAAAATTATAAAGCCAGTATGAGATTGTAACGATTAAATTCAAGTCGATACCTACTATTATAAAATAAACACACAAATACAATAAGTAAACCTACATATATATTAGTAATAATACATATATATGAATAAAATACACATATACATAAATAAATAAATGGAATGGATGGAGTAATGGATCAGGCTACTCGTTAATAGTTATTTGTTATAAAAATATTTTGTGGGGAATTGAAAAACGAGCAAGTGAAAGGATTCTATATAGATGAACCACGAGCGAAGCATACGTCGCCGTACCGCTTGATAAAGGCGACGTTTTGTAATAAGAACCACCTACTTATATCAGTTAATTTGACATTTTCTCTCCCTCTAAAGGACAAAACATTCGTCATTTACAAGGTACCGCTTGCTACTTATATACTCCCTCTATTCGTCATTTACAAGGTCGTGCTTTAAAACCCTACATAAAAGTCTATTCCCCAAAGCCAGCCATCGCCGGCTTCCCGAGCCCACGCGAAACTCGAATGTTGTATGGAAAATTTGGGAAAATCTGGTGAAATTCGATATACCCAGGTACCACATTGTAAGTTTGTAGGTTGTAGAGAAGGTTGACTGACGCTTTATTTTATTCAAATAGCGCCGACAACCGACAATAAGTACCTAGCTAGAAGCGGTACATTTACTGCAGTTTTACGAGAGAGCAAGTTTTTAGAATAGGTACTTCTAGAAAACTGTACTTATGATTATGATTTTGACTCTTGGAGACCATATACATCTTTTAGATTATGTATAATTTTATCTTTAGTTGTGACATTTAGAGTCATTTGCACCTCTAAAGTAAAACTTTTTTTTTGTATTTGTACTTATAGCGTAGTTCTTGGTTGTAATTCGAAAAATACATTTATGGATAGCGTATAATCCAATTCAATAAATATGCTAAATATGAAACGTGTAAAAGTGCCCCTGTGGCCTATTTTTTATTTCTTATTTAAAAAAAGTCTGTAAATCAGTAAAATTGTGCAGTCTTTATCAGACATTGCCAAGAAAATGGTTCAATAATCTCGTAGCGACCCCTTTCTAAGAATCAGCTGTCTGTGCATAAACTCGCACCTTGTTAACTAGTGGCGGAAAATTGAAAAAGTTACAACCGATAGTTTTTATTCATATATTCCTTCGGAGAAACGAGGCTAAGAATCTGTAGAACCGAGTATAGTCTGACAAGGTTAGGTATGCATATTTTTTAGCCTTCGCTATGTTGCGGATTTTCGGCATTTAGGTATTTTCAATGTCGTTGCTATCCTATCATCAACTGGTAATCATCTGGCGGTCTACTAGCACAATCTGAGCTCTCGTCCACGAGTCCATACTTTAAATCGCGCTTGATATAGGTATGGACATTATGGACTCGCGCGCGAGAGCGCAAGCTGGCTAAACCGCCTTCTGATGATCACATACGTTGAAAATCATAGTTTTTTGGTACTCAGTGACACAATATTTCGCTTTGTGTTTGTAACGGAGCAAGATGCCAAGTTTATCTTATACCTATATTATAAGCTTTTCTTATACATATTAGGTATAAGCACTTCCAGCCTGGCAAAAAAATAGAAATGAATAAAGAAGTCGGTTAAAAAGTAGCAACGTCGCAGCGTCCTTTTCAAGAAAGCGGGACGAAACTACGATGTTGCCACTATTTAATTTTATTATTTTCTACCAAACTATATTAAGTTCTAGAGTCTGGCTAATGAAAGTTGAGCCCGAAAAAACGTGGCAATTTCAAAAAAATTGAAGCTGGCAACACATTGATAACATGGTTTCTTTTTTATTAATTCTAATTAATTTACAGCACTTACTTTACTAATTTTTATGGTGTTATTCATTATTATTTATAGATTTCGCTGTTAACTTTTAATTCGAAATTCGTTAAAGTGACAGTCACACTGACAGATGACAATCGATGATATGACATCCAGAGTTGCTGTTTTAAAAAAATACTGGGTTCAACTTTCATTAGCCAGACTCTATTCTTAGTTTCTATATGCAAATTAATGATAACTTCTGTAGGTACCGATCTACGTCAGACTTATTTAGGGAGACAATTAAATAAAGCTTCTAAGCTGTCATATAATATACCATAGGTGCTGTTATATTACTACGCAATGTGTTAGCTACTTTGTATTTAAGGCGTCCTTATCTGGGGTTAAACGATCTCCATTGAACACGCCATGGCCATGGAAATGGCTACGGATGGCTACGGAAATTCACGCCTTTTTTATGTTTCATTCCAGATCACTTTGTCGCCAGCGGTTTGAAACTGTACATACCTATTATATACGTAACTCGGTACATTTTTAAAGTCATTATTCAAAATTCAAAAAATTCAAAATTGTTTATTTCAAAAAATACACATAGAATATGATACAGAGGATGGTGCTACCCTGTAAGCAACAAATGCCCGTGTTGGGTAACGCCGCTCTTATAGGCCATTATAGGCCATTATAGGCCAGGGGGCCGATTTTTGAATCTCGGCCATTCGATTTCCTGAAATTCTTTCAATAATATCTCCACTACTAAACAGTGCGTAAACGTAATAAGGGCGATAAATGAAACCAGGTATATAATTCAATATTGTTATTCAATATTAAGAGGTGTTTTTGAGTTACTCTTAATTTTCAGCACATAATTAATTTTTGAAAAATTTCCCAGCAGCAATGTACTGTAAACGTGGTTGCGATGACAATCAATGACAACTGTCAACGAGCGTTTAACGCGAGTGTGTTTGCATTACGTTGCGGGCCGAATTTATTTGTATGGATAAAAAAATACTTCAATTTTAAGTAAAAGTTATCTAATTCCATTTTTTATGCCCTATACTCACCACCGTTAAGAGGTTCGCCCGTATTAGGTTTACACCCTGTATAGCGATTTAAATTCTACCGTCTATATAGCCGTCCTTTTTCAAAAATAGCATTACGTCGTTTTCCACAGACTTTCGAACGGCGAATTTGTGCGTTCGACATTCAAAAATCGATCCCCAGGTATCATTCTAGTGCGCTTACCGTAGCAAAAAAATGGCTGCCGGGTCGAACTAGCCAATATGCAGACACTAAACGTCGATACTAACTTTTCATTTTCATAAAGTTTCATTCTTGTAAAATTAGGAAGATCTGTCGGCTCTGGGCTTTTGATCTATAACTTAACTTATATTGCCACATCAAAAGTCAACGCCACCTATCGTGCTAACAGGCACTTTCATTATTTTTTCATTCGATAACACATAGGCCAAGTTTCAGGCGATGCTCCTTTGTTATTGTTTATCCACATCACTTCCACTCAATACCAACCATATGAGTATCTAGATAAGAGCTTATTTAGCGTGATTAGTGAAAGTGTTTATTACATACCCGTGTTCGTTATCGCTATCTGATTCGCCTTTCGACCAAGCAGAGGTCAATTAATTGGTGTTGCGATCGTTATTGCTATACCTGAAATAAACGTTTTATTCTAATTACGATTTTACGCAAAATGGGCTATTTCGGGATTTGAAGTAGTCATTAAAATTAGATTGTGATTGTATTGGGTAACACGCTTTGTGTGGACGGAGGCGAGTTCATACAGTGTTTTCAGCGAACGTGTTGACTTTTTAACCCCCGATGCAAAAACGACGGGGTGTTATAAGTTTGACGTGTCTGCTGAAAGCTTAGTTAGTCGGGAGTGTTCTTAGACATGTTTTATGAAAATCGGTCTACTATGTCGCGGTATTAGTGTAGTTTCATAATGTGAATTATGAATTATGAATAGTTAAGTGTAGTAGTATAGGGTATTCGCTAGAGGCACGACTGGTGCTGCCCTGATTTTGTGGATTTTCTATGTTACTTAAATCTTATTGAGTCAATTTTTTTTTATATTTATTTATTTAGGAGCTTTTGTCTTTTTTGACATGGCAGCTCCATCGTTTCAAAAACAACAGATTTTAGACATACACTTATTTTATAATATAATATTTAGAAGCCCCTATACTTGTGTATCTACTGGCGGCTCTCCACTAAACTACACAAGTACAAGGTTGCGTCAGATGTAGGGTTGTTGAGAATACTCTGAACATACCCTACATTCAGTCTATTTAAACAAAATTTTTGCAAAAATGCTTTTTTTTTAATACTACGTCGGTGGCAAACAAGCATACGGCCCGCCTGATGTAAAGCGGTCACCGTAACCTATGGACGCCTGCAACTTAAACAGTGTCACAAGCGCGTTGCCACCCTATCAGAAACTTGTACACTCCCTTTTGATGTGTTAAGTACACAGCAAAAAGGAATGTACAAGTTCTAAGGAGGGTTCGGGTTGCCGACGACTCAAAGGACAATAGACGGAACAAGTTAGTTCCGTAAGTCCTCCCGTCATCAGCACACCGCACCCTCGTTGAGCTCTGGCAGCCTTACTCACCGGCAGGAACACAACACTATGAGTAGGGTCTAATGCTATTTGGCTGCGGTCTTCTGTAAGGCGGAGGTACTACCCCAGTTGAGCTCAGGCCCCGTAGCCGAATGGCATTTCTCCGACGCCAAACGAAAGCGATACGCCGCTGGCTCTGTCGCGCCAATACGCAAGCGCGATAGAGATAGATATCTACTAGCGCTTCGTTTCGTGAGCGTTTCGTGAGCGATTGTGCCATTCGGCTAGCCACCCTGCTCTAGATTCGAGCGAGACGATATCCGCTGTGCTGTGCCCTACCACACAAAGCGGAATATCATTTATTTATTTATTTATTTATTTAATCTTTATTGCACAAAGAAAATACAATTGTACACAAGGCGGACTTAATGCTATAAGGCATTCTCTACCAGTCAACCTTCGGGCAAAACAGAGAAATTGTAGGCGGTGCAACATTAAATTATATTAAGAACAAAATAGTTAAGTTATTTGCACAATATTATTAAGCTAACCTATATGTAATATATAAAAGAATAAACATACTTACACACAGATAATAATATACATACATACAATATATTTAAATACATAAAAAAATACATACATACATATGACATCAGATGAAACTTACAAAAATGAAATACTAAGGATTTGTCATTCTACCAGCAAAGTACTTAATCAGGGATTTTTTAAATGCAAATCTATTCGGACATTGTCTAAGTTTGACTGGGAGACTATTCCAAAGACGAGACACCTGAACGGAGAAAGAATTGGACATAAAACCTGTTCGGTGAGATGGTATTGACAAGGAAAGGTTGCCAGAAGAGCGCAGTTGGCGAATCCGAGAAACACCGTTGTAGTTGAAGAAGGATTTAAGATATTCTGGAGATTGAGGATCGTTAATGATAGAAAAGAGCGTGCAGAGCATGCGAATGTTGCGACGTGCACGTATAGGGAACCAGCCAAGTTTAACACGGAAAGATGATACATGGTCGTATTTACGAAGACAGAAAATGAAACGAATGCAGTTGTTAAGTAAACGATCTAACTTGTTCAAGAGCTCTACAGTTAAATCGGGATAACACGTCACATCGCCGTAGTCAATTATGGGTAGAATCAATGTCTGCACTAACAGTATTTTTGTTTTGATGGGTAAGAAGTGCTTAAGTCTATTAAGGGCATGTAGTGATCCAGTAACTTTACGGCATATTTCAGCTACCATTCGCTATGCCCTACCTCCTCTCGCTTCTCTTTGCTGCCGATTTCGATCACATTCCATCAGAATGTGGAGTAAATCATCAATTTGTCCACACACATCGCAATTTGGTGAATTAGCTTTTTTCATAAGAAATGCAAACTTCCCTGATGGAATGTGGCCGGATCTGACTCTAAAATTAATTATAATATCCGCCGCTAGTATTAATTATTGACATGCCACAATGTTAATTAGAGCCAAAATAAAAATAAAAACGTTTGAAATATTAAATTAACAATAATTACCTACGGATTCAAGTGTTCCCTAAGGTGGAAATGAAGTTCCTATCATCCAGAAAAAAAAAACTAGAGTTCTAGAATAGAAAAGTGTCACTTTGATCCTTCTTAACTATGAGAAAAAGTGTCATTATGCAAAATGTCCTAGCGGAGAAGATTGCCCCTATCCGAAATGGTAAATTACAAATGTTTTCCCAAGATTATTAATAGCACGAGGTTGAAATGTTTACTTTTCCTCAAAATATTTCACGATCAACTTTAATATTTATCTGGAGCCCGTGCCAAATGTCACCGAATAGAACCAGTCCTGTTTTCTAAAAGAACATTGAACCTGAACCGAAAAAACACTAAATATGCCATAATATTATTTCCTGTATAATGCGGTGTTTTTCATTTTAATGCGTTCCAGAAATGGTCCTGATGAGATCGATTTTTTTTTTTCAAAAATATTATACGAACACAGTAAGGTGTCTTTTGGTGATTTCGAATCATAGAAATGCTCGGGGAATCTTGATATGACGGAAATATCCTCAGAGCAAAAAATCTTAAATCTGTGGAAATATCTAATGGTGATTTTTATATGACTTTCGAAATTAGACGACTTTCGAAATTAGCCCAATGCACCCTATGCGTAACTATGTACCTAAATAATTCGGAATGTTTTCAAGTGTCATAGACAGAACTCAAATAGTACAGGAAAAAAAAACGTGGGATCTATAGGTATGTCGCGTCGAGATACTGACCCGTCAATCATGTGCTACCCTGCTTTCGTGACTTAAACGGGACGTATTTCTCGGTCATGCAGGTGTAACTCGTGTAACCTATATTTTAAAAAAGATTTAATTTAATTTTAGTAAGTCAAGGGACTCCCGACGTATCCGTGCAGCCAATAAAATTGTAGATTTAACTTTAAAATTACCTTAAGAGGACAGGGGAAGGTCGAGTCTCCTTACAAACGTGGATAATATTTTTACTTACACAATTTTATGTACCTTAATAGGTTACTTTCCTACTAGTCAAATCAGCTTCTTTTTAAGAACTGTCAAAACGATTTGCTAATATGGAATTACTATGAAATACTGAGGAGTGACACGGTCAATTCATTTACTTTATATCTTTCTCTTTGACTTATTAAATATAAATTATGTTTAAACATAACTACTATCCATATTTTTCTAATTATGTGGTGCTTTATTTCGTGCACTGCATAAAACACCAGAAACACCAGAAGGGTTGAAGGGATGTATCCTGTTGCGCTAGCGACTAAAATAGTCCGATAAAATTAGCTCAGTCTATTTTGTGCTACGTGACAAGTAACTCGTCCTAAGCTCATAACTATTGTATTTTGTATTTAGGCCGCGGTCCCGTTGGAATTATTCACCATATTAGGCCGGCCGCTGACGTCACCGCGCCGCTTATACAGCGAGCGGACATAAGTTGCTTTTGATATTCACTGATTTGTTTTCGTATTGTTCATGGAACTTTTCTAGCTGACTTTGCTAAAGTTTAACCCCCTTATTCATAAACGTACGTTAAAGTTATCAAGCCGATAAAGTTCGTTTGTCCCTTTCCGACGTATTGGTGTAATAGAAAGGGACAAACGAACTTTATCGGCTTGATAACTTTAGAGAACGTTCATGATTAAGGGGCTAAGTGTTTTAAATGATTCACGGATAGTAATAAATTTGTGTAATAAACCAGTAGTGACACTGTGAGTGTAGTGTGTTTGGACAGACCAACGATTGTAAACGCGACCAGTGGTAACGCTAAGAGTGAACGCAGCCGACGCGCGCGAATGAGGGTAGATCGCGCGCTGTCTACACAACTTTGGCGCCGAAATTTCGGGACGTCAATTATTATTATTTAGAGCCCAATATGTCCCACTGCTGGGTGCCTGCTGCCTCCCCCCTCTTTTTCCACTTGTCCCTGTTTAAAGCAATATCTGGCTAATCTTTCAAAAAGGAGTCCAAGTTATCCCACCATCGCCGACGCGGTCTGCCGGGTCCCCGGTTTGACTCAACAAAAATCAAAAAGGTAATCACGGTCTATATCCCGGTCAATATAAGTATTTACTAATTTCACATCACCTGTTCGGAAACTGACTTGTCTTACCTGCTAGTAGGGTACAACTTGACGCTTATAAATTATGAGTTTTTTTTTTATGTTATTATATTTATGATTTACATTCAACTCCTGATACTAGCAGGTAATGTGAAAAGCAGTATTGTGTCACCAAACCGGCGTTAGCACTTGAGCCCCTCACTATGCTCAGGATTCCATCCTCCGGCTCGTTCAGGATTCATTGTCGTCCACAATCGCTTCTTCCACACTAGGACACAATACTTACTATACCTACTTAAGTTTTTTCAATTCACCTGTTAACCACGAGCTTAGTGCTAACGAGCTAAGGACTCGAAAAGTCGATACTTATATGATTTTAAATTACGCGATGCCTATATAATCCGTTAAAATTATTATATTTTTCTCAAACATGCAATGAAATATTGTCTTTACGTTCCTTAAAATGGGCTGGGAAGTATCGCTTTTTGGGCGCAACAACTCGAGAGGACTGTAAAGGGATTTCATATTATTTTTTAGGCCTAGGCCTGCAAAGTTACTTTTTTTTATAAAATATTGTCCTTTAGAGCATTTTTTTTTATCTCATTGTATGTTTGAGAAAAGCACCATACATGCCTCGTCGTGAAAACGGATTCCCGGCCTCGTATCCCTCCTATCCGGGTATCCGTATATACCCACTTGGCCGGAAATCCTCATTTTCCCGGCCTCTGATGTAATGTACTAATAAATAGGTTAACCTACTTATTTACTTACTTAATATTATTTTAACAAACAAATATTACTTGATAATCGTTTATCAATGTTTCAAATAACCTTTGCTAATAAAGTATGTAATAAAATGCATTGTTTGATAATTACTTTAATTGGCTACTTATCTACTTGGCCATGAATTAGTACCAATAAGAACTAATTAATATGCTATAACATCAGCAAATTAAACCTATTTGAAGATTATAACTTTGCCTAAATATGTTTCAAAAATCGGTTTTCTAAACCATGTCGGATCTCTATCTCTATACAAAACCAGTTAAGGTATTTTTTTTTATTGTAGGTACGGTTTTTGTGCCCCGTGTGGTGACGGGTTTAGAATTTCACCACCCCCTTTTCTTCCCGTGGGTGTCGTAGAAGTCGACTGTGGGATATGGGTTACATTGTGGCGTAGGCGAGAGGCTGGCAACCTGTCACTGCAATGTCACAATTTGGATTTCTTTCAACCCCTTTTTGCCAAGAGTGACACTGAAACTTAGTAGTTCATGTGCTCTGCCTACCCCTTTATGGGATACAGGCTTGATTATATGTATGTATGTATGTATGATTTTACTTCAGGACTCGTATACGTATCACTTGTGGCATAAGCCATAAATGAAATGGACAGTTGGACATCCCCGATTTACCTATATGAAAACGGTACTAAATATCTAAACATCGCCTACTACTTATTCCTTCACGGGTGTTAAGTATATTAATAGTTATTTGTTGTACAATTTGAGGGGCAAAGTTGTATTTTAACGCCGAGTGTGTAATTGAAAAACGACAAGTGAAAGGATTCTATAGTTGAACCACGAGCGAAGCGAGTAGTTCGAAATAGAATCCTGAACTTGCGAGTTATTTGAAGTAACTTTCGAGTGTAACACAAAACTGTTTCCTCTCATTTTAAAGCGTTTGAAACTACAATACAACGCAAAAAATGCGTTTATCACTGCTTCCAGTAGTTCCACAGGTGGTAAATCATCTTTATTTCTAGATTCACCTACTTTTATCAATTTTAAAGCAGTTAATTTGACTTTATTCAAGGTCAAATTACTTTACCCACTAGTGGATAAAATGCGTTTTTACCCGCTGGTATTGAAGGACAAAACACGTGTTTCCGAGCTAGTGAGGGGAAAAAGTCCTTAACGTGATTAGGTACTTTAATCAAGGATTATTTATATAGGACTAGCTTTTGCCCGCGGCTTCGCTCGCGTTAGAAAGAGTCAATAAGTAGCCTATGTCACTCTCCATACCTTCAACTATCTCCACTTAAAAAATCACGTCAATTCGTCGCTCCGTTCTGCCGTGAAAGACGGACAAACAAACAGACACACACACTTTCCCATTTATAATATTAAGTATGGATTTACAATCTTCATACTAAGAATCGTACCTCGATTTTTAGCGCCACCTATTAAATACTATCATAACTACATTGATGATGCCTACAATTTTTTTTTTTTTTTTCAAAATGTGTATTGACATGATATCATGATATTAAAATAAAGAAATATGTCATTTGTTCTTAAAAAAAATTAAAACACGCAAAAATGTGAGTTTGGCCACTTCCAGGTTGCGAAACAGCGCCATCTAGTTTTAAGCCTAATAAGCCCATATATTTCAGGGGTACGCTGTTTTGTATGGGCTTTGTCAGTCCCGTGTTATATCGTTATTGCTTTAATTTTAGATTAACATTTACATATTATATTTCAGGATGAATTTTAGACCCAAATATACTTTCAAGACCAAATATCTCCAAAAACTAACCTAACCACAAAATTAAAATTTTGAAAAAACCCCCGACCCCGACATAGTGGACCGATTTTCATGAAACATGGCTAAGAACACTCCCGACTAACTCAGCTTTCAAACAAAAAAAAACTAAATCTAAATCGGTTCATCCGTTCGGGAGCTACGATGCCACAGACAGACACACACAGACAGACAGACAGACAGACAGACAGACAGACAGACAGACAGACAGACAGACGGACAGACAGACAGACAGACACGTCAAACTTATAACACCCCGTCGTTTTTGCGTCGGGGGTTAAAAACCATCCGAAAAGAGCGTACACCCATCTTAAAGGCCGGCAACGCATCTCCTACACCTCTGGTGTTTCGGGTGGGCCTCCTATCCCATAAAAAAAAAAGAAAACTATATACAAGATATCGAAAGATACAGGCGGCCCCTGGCCCGCCTCATCTATTCTCGAGGGGCTCGTAGAATTATTGTGAAGATATTTATTTATTTAAACTTTATTGCACACAAAAAAAGTACAATTGGCGGTCAATGCCTTTAGGCATTCTCTATCAGTCAACCATGGGGCGAAACAAAAATGCGTCATGATGATTTTTTTCACCGATTCACACAGGATACAGGCTATGACACTTTGTAAACTGCCTGCCTGCTTATTAAAAAAAATATATCCCACTAGCCCCAAACTAACCAAAGCTTGTACTATGGGTGCTAAGCGACGATATACCTTATATAGGTAAATACATACTTATATACATGAAAACATCCATAACTCAGGAACAAATATCTGTGCTCATCACACAAATAAATGCCCTTACCGGGATTCGAACCCAGGACCGCGGCTCAGCAGGCAGGGTCACTACCGACTGAGCCAGACCGGTCGTTACTGAGCCAGACCGGTCGTTATAATAAATTTGACAAAGCCCTCAAGAAAGACCTCAAGATTGCCTATTAAATTTATATTATTAATAGCCTACATGGTGTCCCACTGCTGGGTAAAGGCCGCCTCCCCCATGGATCTCCATCCGTCGCGGTCTTGAGCAATCTCCGGCCAGTCGCTAAGATATGCGTCCAG
The DNA here is from genome assembly GCF_023078275.1 of Leguminivora glycinivorella. Classification (NCBI taxonomy): domain Eukaryota; kingdom Metazoa; phylum Arthropoda; class Insecta; order Lepidoptera; family Tortricidae; genus Leguminivora; species Leguminivora glycinivorella. The sequence goes on along the minus strand of NC_062973.1, from coordinate 24,310,501 downwards.
GTCATCCCGCCATCTCCGCCTAGGTCTGCCAGATCCTCGCCCGTCTTGCGGCACCCAGACCGTGACAATTTTTGCCCACCTCTGTGGGTGCATGCGACAGACATTTCCGACCCAACTTATTAAATTTATGTCCCAAAAATGCTATGCCTGATTTAATAGTACATTACATCAGAGGCCGGGAAAATGAGGATTTCCGGCCAAGTGGGTATATAGGATAGGGATACGAGGCCGGGAATCCGTTTTCACGCCGAGGCATGTATAGTGCTTTTCTCAAACATACAATGAAATAAAAAAAGGCCTGAAAAATAATATGAAATCCCTTTACAGTCCTCTCGAGTTGTTGCGCCCAAAAAGCGATACTTCCCAGCCCATTTTAAGGAACGTAAAGACAATATTTCATTGCATGTTTGAGAAAAATTGGTTTTCTAAACTATGCACAGTAGCCTTAAAAGGTAGGTACCTAGTAACCTAGTACCTAGTACCTACTAGTACTATGATAGCGAGCACTAGGTCGTTTAGCATTCACCTTATGTGCAAAACATACATATTTGTGGGTGTGTACGGAAAAACGTCCCACTTTGCTGTCCCACGATTGCTATAAAGCCGCTATGTCAGTTTATTCATACACACAAGTAAATCTCGCCGTAATGGTAACCGACAAAGTGGGACGTTTTACTAAACACACTCACATTTCTGCACATAAGGTAAATACTCTGTATGACCTACTTAACTGTATACTGTATGTGCAAGTAATATATGTATTGTTGTGATTAGATAAAGGTATATAACCTTAATTAACGTAAATATTGAAATACATATATTTTTTTGCATAAACAATATTTATGTCAGATTTATTGCAGTAGGTATTTATCCTTTGTTTATAGTTTAAAAATTTAATTACCTAGTACTTTTATCGTGTAAAGAGCTTATTATGAAGCATTTTATAAACAACAGTTTACAACGTATAATTAGTGAAAGGTAATTAGTACCGCCTCTAGTACTTTATAATTATTACCTTTATAATAAACTCCTTATATCTGGGTTAAAAATAAAAGACAATCATCACTGTTTATCACTTTTTTATAATTTATTTTCACAACATTTTTATTTAATTTTCTGTAAAATTTACAATCTTAAAACTCCTCACAAATATAGTACTTATATTAAACATCGCAACAACAGTGTAGCTCAGCCCGGGTGGGCGACGGAAGAAATAACTATGTAATAACTATGTAAATATATTTGATAAAACTAGGCTATATGCTAGACTATGTCTTAAAGAGAGTCTGTATGTCGGCCGTCGCGGGTAACATATGAGCGACCGGCCGGCATCGCGCGGCCCTCGGACCACCGAGGTGGGTTATTCGTACACTTTTAAATACCTATCCCATGACACTATCCATGCCACAGGCCATTTTTTCCAAAGTTGTCCACCCCACTTTTTTGTAACATGGGTATTTTTTACGCGATTAATACTCAGAAAAAAAAAATGTCCCAAGATTTCCATACATTTTTTCGAACCTTCCATTCCTTTACCGCCATACAAAATGTACCTATGAAAAAATGGTAACGGAATGGGAAAAAACCTTTGGGACACTTTTTTTCTCCTATTAGAATTGAAAGAGCTCACTATTCTGAGTAGAAACCACATAAAAAATTCCAAATCCAAAAAAAGTGGGGTGGACAACTTTGAAAAAAAAATGGCCCACACGTGACATGACCCGTGCCAGTAAGGGTCTCTCCAAACATATCAACGCCGAATCGGCCAAAAATCGCTCGTTAGTATGACCATGCGTTTGGCTGCGTTCAGGGACGACGACGCGTAAGCGTCCTCTTACTTAAACGGGAGATTTTTGGTCGGCTAGAGCTGTTTCTATGTCGATAGCATTGAGGAAAGCCTAAGGAGATGGATATTTCGATCCTTGATCATAGAAAGTTTATAATAAGTTAAAGAGAGATTACAGTGTATTTGAATTAAAATTATGTGTGTGTGTTCTAAAGAACAACTTTTGAGATTTGAATAGAATTGTTTTGTGATCGAAAAGAATAATGTCAATATCTATCAAGGTGCCTTATCTCTAAAATCATTCTCAGATTAGAAAGACCAAAAGGAATAGATGCCGCCAGTTTCTTTAATTTTCTGTTAAAAAAAATAAGTGTTTTTCGCCACCACATCTGTATGCCTTTTACCAAGGAAATTATACAGTAACGCAACAGCTTACATACATGATTGTCACCTAAACACAAACGTGGGAAACTAATAATAAAAGTAGTACGAATAACCCACCCAAAGTGCCAAACGGCAGCGACACGTGTTTTTTTTAAACTATGACCTGGATGCGAGTCCGTTTCAGCCATTGCGTTCACAGTGTCGCTGTCATTTGTTTCCATCAAGAATCCCGCGAAGCCACGCCTTTTTAGGCGTCTGCGTACTTTACACTACTAAAGAATACTTTTACAACTCCAAACCCTTCTACCCAATACCGAACCTAGCGAATTTCAACTCATTCATAATAGCCTTTTTAAATCCCGAACAGATCTTCCAGCTTTCAAAATAGGATGAAAAAAAAAAAAAAAATAGAATTCTAAATTTGAATTGCAAAGCTTTGATTGCGTAATGAGCAAATGTGTAAATGCATCGGTTAGGAGCTAATGGCGTTTTCCAACGTATATCATATCACTTTAAATGCAAAACCGGGTTTACACGTCACACGTGCTTGTGTTACAAAGTACCTTCGCCTTTATATTACGACACAGATTAGGAGAATCATATGGAATAGTACCTTTACAGTAACATTCGTGATTTGTTTGAAGTTTACAAACATAAAGACGTAAGTTGCCAAATATTCAGAGCGGCCAATCCATTTTACAAAGAAATCAAGAATAATTCGTCTCACAGATCAAACATCGCCTCGTCTATCTACCCCTACAATATATACAAATAATCAAACAGACAGTACGCAGACGCCCTATAACGTGCACAATATAAAATTAACCATTACACAGAAAGGCTAGCTGAAACTGATGGTAACTTTAGAAAAATAAAACCCTATAATAAACCGCAATGTCTCTCGTTTGCAAAAACATTTCCAAAATATTTAGACCGTTTCATGGAAGCGTCACGAAATATTTCTACGGAAGAGCTATTGCAGAAATTAATCTAGTGCAAAGTGCAGATATGACCTTCAAGTTGATTACTGTAATCAACCTTCACAACATGTATTACAGAATGTAACCATTTTTAAGTCAAAGTGATAAAGTTCAGTTTTAAAAATACTGGCCGAATAATTTGTATTTTTTTTTTTTGAACAATGGCATTGACAACGCCGTCCGCAAACTCATTCATCAAGAATACCACATTACTTGTTCTTTTAGATATAATTTAAAATACATTATTTTCAGTTGAACAACAGCAGTTCCTGAATGTAAAACATTCTCTAAATCGGCTCAAACATGTATCAAAAGATATTTTTTGCACTGTATTAAAATTTAATTTTGCCATTTACCAAAAAGACCGAAGTTGTACAATTTGAAACCTACAATGTATGGAATAATCATCTGAGTCTGTACAACGGTAATAAAATATATTTTCTAATACAATACAAGCACGATTTATCAGAATTTTAGTTTAAGCGAGGAGGTAGTTCATACCGGGTACTGCCAATAATAGATTACAATATAGGTATAATAATCACAGTTATTTAAAATATGATAATATTCAATATAGATAACGTTAAAAGACCTGTCGAAAAGACTACAAATCACAACTTAGATGCCTGTCTCGATTGCGAGAGGTATAACTAGTGATAATAAACTTACATTCACTCTTATTAGGTACAAATGGAATATGGTTTAGATTTCGTTAGTTATAATTATGTACTTGTTTTACTTCTAAGTACAGACTAGTCCAGCGTCCCGCCGCGTTCGTTTAGTCCGAGACGCCATAGCCTTCTGAGCGTCAACGTCTAGTCAGCAGCGTCATAGAAAATTGTGTCACTGCGCAATTGTTGACTAGACGCTGACATTATGGTGCTCCCACACTGGCTGTTATAAATGTTATATAACACCGTGTTTATAACACACTATAAAATGTTATTTAACACCGTGTTATATAACACTTATAACAGCCAGTGTAGGTTCACCATTAGGGAGATTAGATGTCTACAACTCACAGTGAGGTCTGTGGGATTCATTCGGAACAATTTTAACATTATCCATGACATTTAAGATTTTAAAACTAACGCTGCGAGACACCGGACCTCTCCCTCTTCGCCCTCAATGACTTAGGAAATATACACGTCTCTAAATACTTGATATATTATAATATCAATACACCTCTCGTAAATTAAAGTGTTGAGAATTCGAAAAGCGTTTCAAAATTCGTGATTCTTAAGTCATGACAAGAGCAAAAGCCACTGGATTCGATGAGATTTTCTATGTTTTGGTATCGGTTATATGAATCAGTTGTTTGATGCTATGATGAATATTTATGTAATTTCCCTCTCTCGTAATGTTATACACACTTTTACACTTCACTATAAGATGTACGTACCACATTAGAAAAGGTAGGAAGAACACGAATCCAGTGTTGACAGTACAAAAGTACGAGTTAAAAATAAATTGAACACGTTCTTACATTTCCGAAATATTTTGAGGGAATAAAAAATGAGATCTCAAATTTTGGTTCGATAGTGAGCAAGTCGGATCGTCCCGTGCGACAACATACGTGAGTGACTCTAGGAGCCCTTGTACTTGATTCCTCTGAATGCCATTTCGACTAATCAAAAATATTTAAACATCTTACTTCTATTCAAGAGTTCCATGCAATAATGTGTATACATATATTTTTTATTTGAATATGCATTGGCAAATATCTAAGACATGCACGATTGGCCGGACACAGTTTACACAATCATTCGTATATCTATATATCATTAAAATACAACAATAGTACATCTCTCTATTGGATTTAATCTACATTATAATGTATGTAAGTATAATCATCGACAACAGTATGTTACTCTACAACAATTAAATCACATGTTTTCATACCACCTACAATATTTACTGTAATTGATGAAATGTTAAAAGTTGAAACGCCATAAGTACGCTCTCGACGTGACTTCTAGTACTTGTAAATATTCTTAAAATATTTATAAATGGATCTCTATCAATAACAAGAGTGGACTTTAATATTGTACACACCTTAGTCTTTTTTTTTGCTTTTTCTCTTTTTTGTTTTTATAATTAACTTAATTTGTTACTCTCGTATGCCAAGCCGTATACAATACTAGAGCGATCAAGACAAATGTATACACGTTATATAAATACATAGTAATAAAATACGTCTTCAGTACATCTCGTGTGGCAGCCGGGCGAGCACTGAACTCTTCGGCCTTGCTTTGCGCTTCACAGATCATTTAAACAGACATTGTAAGTGCGCCCGGCCGCTCCTGCCGTCCCCGAGAGGACACTCTATGCCTAATTCCTTGTCTGCATTTGCGTTTTCTGGTTTAACAACGTTCGTATATTCGTCCCTAAACCCGACTAAACGTTTCTGAAGGCCAACGACAAGGCCGGATTGTTTCTAGCTTTTATTTTGCTACTGAAATATCGTTATCTTCCAAAGCAGTCCTAGTTGAAGCTCGAGTCAAAGTTACGCCTCTGACATTTGAGCGGGGTTTTTTGAGAGACATGCCACTAAAATTATGGAGACAATTTTATACATAAAAAGCTTAACAATAACTAACTAGTCTTTTTTATAGGCAGACCATCGACTCGGACTTATTCCTAACAATGCGTCCATTATATTTCGTGGAAAATAATTTTCGTACTGCTAACATATTAACTTATCAACACGAAAGGAGTACGACTAGAAATTACTTCACGTTTGACCTTAAGCGTTGGCTAAATACGTTCTGCTTAGTTCTCTAGCTAACATTACAATAGTTGATTAGATTATTAGCAATCGAGCGGGGTTGGTGGTCTAGGGCCCTAATAGTCAGCAATACTGCCACCAACCAATCAGAGTTAGTTGAACTCCTCACCGAGCTTGGTGATCAGTAGTGACTAGCTAGTAGGTCCCAGGCACCACCGTGGAGGCCTTGCGGGAGAATTGACTGGTGAGAATTGATCTGTGTACTAGTAAAGTGAGCAACTTCGAATTGACACAGGGTAAATTGTCTCCACATGAAGCTACCGATATGGCTCAGAAGGCCGCGAGGTTCAATGGCAAGTCGTGCCGGCTCGAGTACTCTAGAGTCACTCGATTCTATCTACTGAAATATTCGCTTTCGCCAAAAGAAGCGTAAGTCTACCGGCCTGTCTTTTTCGCTTTGGTGTTTCCCATTTTTTCCTAATTAAAATCCAGCCAAGAATACGAAGCGTAATTAATAACACATTATATACACTCGCCTATAGGACAGTGAATCATACATATACATATATTTTTTATTATATACATTTGGCACTAAATTCATCGATCGATAAAGAAGGTAAGAATCACGTGTCTCTGATCACGGCGACCTAGCGTGGTCACGCGGGGCACAGCTGCGGGCGGCAGCACTGGCAGTAGGAGGCGGCGCACGCGGGACACGCCGCGCAGGCCGCGCATGCCGCGCACACGCACACGTAGTACCCACCCACGCCCACGCCCACCCCCACGCCCACGCCCACGCCCACACCCACGCCGGGCGCCAGCAGCACCGGCGTCCGCGCGCACAGCTCGCGGCACGCCAGGTGCTCGATCAGCGCCAGCGTCTGCCGCCGCTCGTGGCCCATCAGGCACACCGTCGACTCGCGCACCACGCCGTGTAGCAGCGTCAGGTAGCGGTGCTTGAGCGCCTCCTCCTCGCGCCCCACGAAGTGGTTCCGGAGGTACGCCTCGAGCTTGGCGCGCTGCTGCCCGAGCTCGGGGAAGTCGATGAAGAACCGCGAGCACATGTATCGCTCCAGCGTTTTGATGCGATCCGGCCGCGCGGCTCTGTAGCCTTTGGCCAGTAACGCGCAATACTTGAGCAGGCCGCCGCCGCGGATCTCCTCGGGCTGGCGTGTCGCGATCAGCTTTTCCGTTAGGTGGATGAGAGCCTCGCGGAAGTCTCCGTACACCGACTCGCCAACTACGGTCGGGTAGAAGTTCTCGCCGATGGGCAGCGCCGCGCACTCGTGGAAAGCGAGGAGCGAATCTAGGGCGATCTGAAACGAGTCCACGGAGAACTCAAACTGACGTCGCATCGTGTCCACGAACTTGAGCTCGACGGATTTGTGACCGCGAGAGTTTCCGAGGGAGATGAGCGACCAGCGGTCGCCGTCGGAGTTGACGCGGACCATCTTGGAGACGTAGGCCTCCTTGAGGCCGGCGGTGGAGGCGCGGCGGCGCGGCGTGGCCGGCGGCAGCAGCGTGGCGAGGTGGCCGAGCACGGCGGCCTTGACGCGGTCGCAGTGGCGCGCGGTGGGCAGGTCGGCGGTGAAGATGAGGTCGATGTCGGAGTAGGGCTGCGGGCGGTCGGCCAGCACGTGCGAGGCGGCGCCGCCGTTGAGGCGCACGTCGCGCACCGCCACGCCCGCGCCGCCCGCCGCCTGCGCCGCCTCCAGCCGCGCGCGCACGCCGGCCACCAGCTCGCGCAGGCGCACGTGCAGCGTGGGGAAGTTGCCGCGCCCGTGGATGGCCACCACCTCGTCCATCACGTCGTTGAGCCGCGCCACCTGCTCGTAGCTCAGCACGGCGTGCCGCTCGCCGCCGCCGCATCCTTCCTCCGAGGATGTGTAGCTCGACTCGCTCTGGAACAACACAATAAAAATACGTTAAAAAGAGTACGAATATCTGTGTGCTGTGTATACCAGTGCGCTGTACGGAGGCGGAGTCAGTGTAACGCATAGTTTTCTAACTGACAGTGGAAAACTTTAATTAGGTATACGAGAACTTATGGACGACTTAATGCGTTTGCGTTCATAGAAAACATCTAAATCTGATCATATCATTTGCAACCCGCAACCGGTAAAACCATTAGTTATATTACGGTCATCAATAATAACAATTGATGATTTTGAAGCATTGTGTTTGCTTTTTACACTGCTACGGTGGTTTCCGAGAAATGAAAATGAAACAGTCCATTCGCTTTTCAAAGATTCGTCAGCTCTTTGAAATTGTTTGAAACGAGTATCGATTTAAAAACAAAGTGATTTGTAACAGCGGGTTGAAGACCGATGTTTATGAAGTAAACATAGGAATAGGTATTTTCCTATTCCTAGCAAATTGTTATGCAAATTTTAGAATGAAGCGCAGTATGAAATATAATGGAGCACAGACTTGGCAGATCGTTAGTCAGTCGGCATCGCCATCTATTCTTAAAGCAATTTTTTTTTAACTATGAAAAATTTGGCACCCATAAAACATTTCAATATGCTTGGAAGGAATATTTGAGAGATAAGCTCGTAAAATACAATTAGAATATTAGGCAAGTCGAAAACAGGTTCGATTCTATAACTATGAAAAATATAAAGACATTTTAATACCGTCCCAGGGCTTATTCGAACTTTGACATACTTGAAACATTAGCTCTAGATATGATATTGATGAGATATATGTTAAATGTCATATAAAAATCATATTTGATACTGACATATCAACATCCGTATTGTATCCAGGGGCCTATTGCATAACAATTTACAACTCATATTACAATGGTAGTCTCAATTCATTTTATAAGAAAGAGAGTTCCGCTTGTAATACAAGTTGTAAATTGTTATGCAACAGGCCCCTAGTCTTATATTTGAACCACAAATCAAGCTGTGTCACTCTTAAAAACTTGCTGCCTGTTTTAAAGATATCGTCATGATCTGTTGACATAAATAAGAGGAAGCAATTTCAATTAGTAGCGGATGTTTTGACATGTTTATTCTATTTATTTAAATTACCAGTAAACAGAATAATCCAGTGAACATAAAGAAATAAATGTAATTTCAGGAATTAGGAATCTATTGGTAAGGCACAAAAGGTTTGCTTTTCAAATTCACTGAATGTTGTGTGTAAATGAAAAGTTGAATAAATATGTTTTATGTTTTTTATAAATATTATAGGACATTCTTACACAGATTGACTGAGGCCCACGGTAAGCTCAAGAAGCCTTGTGTTATGGGTACTCAGACAACGATGTATATAATATATAAATACTTATATACATAGAAAACATCCATGACTCAGGAACAAATATTTGTGCTCATCACACAAATAAATGCCCTTACCGGGATTCGCACCCGGGACCGCGGCGTAGCAGGCAGGGTCACTACCGACTGCGCCAGACCGGTCGTCATATATATCAATATGTCAAGTGTTGTTTGGCTAAGAAGTATCCTAAAGCTTCTAGAGCAGCCATCAGCATCATCTAGCCCAGATTCAACCAAAGGTTTTCATGGTTGATATCGTACATTTTTCTTGATGGTTCTGAGTACTTCAGGGTGGCTAGCCGAATGGCACAATCGCTCACGAAACGCTCACGAAACGAAGCGCTAGTAGATATCTATCTCTATCGCGCTTGCGTATTGGCGCGACAGAGCCAGCGGCGTATCGCTTTCGTTTGGCGTCGGAGAAATGCCATTCGGCTACGGGGCCTGAGGTAGGTACTAATATGTATTCTGTGTCTGAGGTACGTTTTTTTAGATATCTATCTCTATCGCGCTTGCGTATTGGCGCGACAGAGCCAGCGGCGTATCGCTTTCGTTTGGCGTCGGAGAAATGCCAATCGGCTACGGGGCCTGAGGTAGGTACTAATATGTATTCTGTGTCTGAGGTACGTTTTTTTCTTAAACTTTATCTGACGGTTACGAATATATACCTACGTCTTTGATAAAACGCTTGGCCATTTCTCAAAATTTCGGCACCGACAGGTGAAAGATTTGCTTTTTTTTAAATGTCGCATTTTTAAAAAAAAAATTGTAGGGATCCTTTGAATGCGTCTCAAACATTTCAAAAATGTCAAAGGCACCGATATCAATTAATTATTTTAGAAGTTATAATCGATTAAAATTCAGGTGAACGACATCATGATCAGGTGAAGGATAAATATACACAGGTTATCGACAACAGCAGCAGGTTAACGACAAATTAATACAAATTTGTATGACACATTTGACAAGTTAACGACAAGCGTCGCTAACCTGCGTCCGTAGTCGATCACCTGTAGTTTGGTGGTCATTCACCTGATTTGGACGTCATTCACCTGCCCATCAGCATTATAATAGTTTTTAACCGCCGCCCAAATCTCAAGGAAGGGGGTCATTAATATTTTATACCCGACCTTTAAATAAAATTATAATATAATAGCTACTCTGAAGTATAATGAAGTGACTTCACTTCAAGCAATCACTTGCTTACTTACACGGTATTTAGACTATAATTAATATTTAATTTTTTAAAGGGGGCAAAATACAAATGAAAAAATTAAAATATGTAAATAAATCACAGAAGAGTTACTTTTAATTATAAAAATATAAGGATACTCATTATTATTATTATCATAATACTCATATTCTAGATTATGTTTTAACACTTTCGCTACCAAGAACCCGACTGTCGGGTACACCGCTCGTAGAAGCGTAGCCGATTACATGGGTTTCCCCGTATGTAGCGAAAATGTCGTAGCGCCGCGTAGAGCCCGGTTTCGAAAGTGTTAATACTCATTATCATTACTTATTGATCCGATTGATCGCCCCTCGTAATGGTTCATCTGGCTTATGACAAGTGATCGACGTGTCGGTTTCCTGTCACTGAGTCGTTCACCTGGCTTTATCGCACAGGTGAAGGACACACACCACAAAAAAGCAACAATCCTTTGAGAAATGCAGCCTAAACCGATATAACAGTAATACTTTTCTCATTTAACGCACAAAACAAATATTGAAGGTGTAAAAAAGTATTATTACGATTGGTAAATTTATCATTATTGTCATCACCCTGTCCCAAAATGTCGTTCACTTGCCTATTTTAGCCAGGTGAACGATGCACAGGTGACCGACAAAATGCCAGTTATTTCGCCAAAACTCAAAAAGTATTTACCAAACGAACTAAATATTTAGGCTGCCTAAAAATAAGCAACAAAATACGAAACATATGTTACAGTTAATGCATTATCTCAAACAATAACCAGTTTATGATTGACAGAATAACGACTACTTACCCGTTACAAACTCCCGTTCGAGGTAATAAAAAATTTCTATTTTCTAATCAAGGCGTAGTGAGCACGTGCCGTTGCTTACAGGTGATGGCCGATACTGGCGGCTTCGATTCATGTGGGGTGGGGCGGCAGAGGTGGAGTAGGGATCGCACAGTGCTTGCGAGTTTGTCTCGACAGGTCAACGACAAAAACGGTCGTGGACAAACTTTAAAGCCAAATAACTTGGAACATAAGTGTAATATTACTATCAGATACTCTAGTTTTAAAAGTTAAGGATATATGCAAATAAAATACAGCAATAAAGGTAAGTAAAGTTAATAATTTGTGTACTTTTAACAACTCGAAACATGAGTACTCCGCGTTGGGACACGGAAGGTGAACGACAAAACTTAGTTACAATTATTATTTATTTCATTAATATAAAATAAATCGATTTCAAAGCATCAGGCCTCTATGTAAAAACTGTCTTTTAATATGTATCGATAATTTATTTATGAAGATATTGTATACTAAAAAAAAAGTTCTAACATAAACGTACTGACAGGTGGGGGTGGCAAAATTTTGAGAAATGACCGCTTGTTCTTTGAAATATCTACGGAAAGTTCATAAATTAAGGTGCAAAATATACCTTTTTGGGATAATTTAAGCGAAGTAACAAAGTTGTATAAATTTACGTAATTTACACTTGTGGAAACATGGCTCGCAAATTACTGCGCTTGCACATGTACCTACTGACGCATGTGCGTTCCGAAAATAATTTGCATTCACACTGAAAATTATTCAAACTAACATTTCATTAAAATGGATCCACACAACTGTGAAAGTATATTGTAATTAGTAAAAATATTTTTCACCACACCAACTTAGGTACTTTGCTATTCGAAAACAGATTGCAAAATTGCATTTTATCCACAAGAGTGCAAAGTAATTTCATATCAATGGCAAACTAGGTGGTAAAGTCAGTTTAACCTTAAAAGGATATTAATATTGGCACGTGCGGTTCAACAACAACTTTGTCCCCTTTTAAAACAAATAAGTATTGTCTGTCTACCAACAACAATATAGAATAGAATAGAATAAACATTTATTCGTGAACACAGGCAAGACAAAATACACATAATAACAACAAGACAGAAAATAATGAAGTGCCACGAAATGGCCTCAGCTCAACGTGTTGCTGGTGACTTCCAGCGCTGATCTTCCGATGATATGTTCTTATGACAGAAAATGTATAGCACTCACTCATTTCTCAAAACTGAAAGTTACAAGTTACAAGCGGAAGTCTCTTTCCAACATGTCATATTAGACATTGACAACCGCTTGTAAATTGTAACTTGTAGCTTCGAGAAATGGGCCCCAGCTGTAGGTATGTTATTTATAGTTCTCGTAAGTAACCGTTGGGGGTGATCACTTTCTCCAAACATTTTCCACTGAGTTCTCACTATTAAGTAACTTATTCTTGTGGTGGATAGGTACACATATAACGGAAAACATACGTTTTCGTTTCGATGTTCGCAATAGGCAGAAGTCGCACTCGCAATGATTGAACATTTATGGGCATTAGTGAATTCTTCAAGAGTTCAACGACCAGGAGCAATAGCTCTGGAATTGATATATAATAGCATTCTCCGTTGCAAAAGATTGTAACTAACGATAAATGACTGGAGAGTCAACAACAAACGTTCTTCATACAAACGCAGTTACTCACTCATTTTAAAACGACTACATAAAAATAGTCTACCGTTGTCGCGTACAAACGCGAATTATCTGCAAATTGTCTGGTGTAAAGGATCTTTTTGTAAGCCAATGTGAAAAATTATTCCCAGTAAATGATCGCCTGCTTTAATCTTTTTTTACACATATAGGTATTAGGCATACTATACAGTAAAAATACTTTGAAGTTCAAAGAAAGAATATTTGACGAATAAAAAAAAATAATTTTAAAGAGATACTTATACAATAGGTAAATGAAAATTATAAGTTTTACTTATAAAATTTGTCTAAAATAAACACAAATTTCCATTATACGCTAAGGGCACCATACAATAGTTATTACCATGGGTGGGTACCCATGTATTTTTATAAAGGTTATACAACTTATACACTTAGTTATCTATGCTTGCTTTGATGACGAATCGTTTAATAAACAATTATACATATTTGTATAAAAATAACCAGAATACAAAATGTAAACAACATCAAAGACTTAACACAAAACTTAAAACTACACTAAGTAAATAAAAAAATCCACAGTGAAATAAGTATCCGTCGATACAATTCAAATCCAAATAGATAGTTCGTACAGTACGAGTATGAACTCCCAATCTAGGGTACCTTGGGTGAACATCATATTTATCTCATTATTTACTTGCAAGTCTTACTTTCATTCATAGACGTCTTAACTTTATTTTTATCATAATAATAACACTGTATTTACTTGTGCATCTAAAGCGTGCTTCTCTTTTTTTTTTTGGCAAGGGTACACAACGCATTTACTTACCTGGCCGGCCGACCTTACTATATATTTATTTATTTATTTGCTCAGGATACAAGGATATTTATTTTTAAGCGCGCACACATACAATATATTAACTCACACAGGCAGTTCTTTTAACACGTCCTTACATAATAACCTTCCATGTGTCCAAGGAGTCTTCACGATTGATGCTCGATCAAATCATGATCAGATCTCCAAGGATTCCCTACCTGCCTTGTACCCTGGCGTACCCTTGCTATACCATATCGCTCATGACCCCTCTCGGGCTGCCGATGATACGATAGGCATATTTATAAGTATATCGATTCAGTAACACTCATTAAAAAAAACATTCAATTACCAACCACAATCAAACCAACACCATAAAACTTCAACAAATAAGAATTTCAACAACCCTTGGTTGATCAGACCAGTCGCTCTTTGAAAAACATACCTGCTTCAGTTTACTCGACTTCCAAAATCTCGCACACATACCTAATTTCAAAACACAAACCATTCTTTTCTATTCCACCCTTTACTTATAAGTACATAAAATTACCAACATTAATAAAACCTCTAGCCATAAAATCCGTCGCAAAATAAAACAAAACTTGACACTCCTATACCTAAATAACAAAAACTTTTCATATACCAACAAATTCCATATCCATTTTACACCAATTTAAAATAATCCAACTTTTTATCTCTTATTAGATCTTAAATATATTTATTTTCCACACATTGTTAAATCCGTAAAACATATTATAGTCAATTCCGAGAAAAAAAATCTGAAACATTCAAGTAGGTACATTATTATTTCTTAACAATCTAGTTCTAAATACCAATTTTCAGTTTAATATGGTCAAAAGTCGGTAAGATTATAATTATATGCAATTGCCAAGTTAAATACGATAATTTTGAAGTAATCTAAATTATTGCACAATACATTAATAATGCATTATGTTGAAACTGAAATTCGAGACGTAATAACAGAAGCTACATACCGATCCCTTATATTATGTGAACACGTGTCGCGGATGACGCGGCCCACCTGTACGCTATGACGAATGTTGTATCCAAGTGCACGAAATCATTTGTTAAGTTTACCAATTTGAATTACTGAATGCAAAGTTGAGATTAAATGATACTATTAATTACTATTGAGCTAAAAAAATTTATTAACATGTGCCATGCTTTTAACCATAATTATACGTAACTACTATTTCGTCATCAAGCAGCAAATTAAGTCTTAAAAATAACAATTCTCAAAATAATTTTCCAAATTTTTATTACCTATTACGAATTAATATTAGTACTTATTCTTTCACATTAGAGAAGTAGCAAAAAAAACAGTAAAATTAAAAACAAAACAAGGGATACTCGTATGTACGAAAACGCCGCAATGTTATGAAATATTGGAAAGAATCGAAAACACTGAATTATCAACTGCTGCTCCAGTCTTTGCGCCTTACTGCCGGAATGATCCCCCGTGAACCAAACACACGTAGATGACGCAGGACTCATGGTATCAAGGACACAACACCTTTCAGTTCTTTGAAGTACTTACTATATTATTGTCATCACTTTGAGAATTCATTTAGAATTATCCATTTTTAATAAGTTGTATACATGTCACTTACAACTGTCCACCAGTTGTAATGTTTTTATTCACTGCTGAATGTCAGTACTTAGGTACGCACTTTATTTTCCATGTACTTTTATATTTTATATGTAAGGAACTGCGAATGTCTATTTACATTGTTTGACGGAGCACATTTATTTTTAAAGTTCCGCGTTTTCACCATAACTTCATCGATCACTTTTTAATCAAAATGTATCGTCCTGTCGATTGAATCACTTTCACCGCTCGAAAATGTCAAAGTATTGCACAAAAACGTATTACTTATTTACTGGACTGGCTGGCGCAGCGCGAATCGCTTAAAAAATAAACCGCAACACACGAAATATAATGTGTTTGTACGGGATAGCCCATGGAATGCGGGCTAACTAGATTGCTCTGAAAATTTGTACTTATAACATGATAAGTTTAAATTTTTATAGCTTTAGATATATTATGTTATATATAGCAAAGAGGATCGAGTATCAAAGAGAGTTACTGTCAAAGCAAAATGTGTAATCATAGTGCATAGATTGCCATCTCTCGATGCAAGCTTAAAACTTCTGAACCTCAGTCTTGACAATTTAGCCCATATTGTTAGCTTGATATGTGTTAAAATGTCAAATATTAATATTAGCGCCATCTAGCTGAGCGTACCCCAAAGGTGTAATGCTACTAGGGCACCGTACCTTTTTCTGTATAGTACTGAGGTATGTTTTTTTCTTAGACTGTATCTGTCTATACGGAGTTATATCTGTCTTTGTATATAGCTACTTATAAAAATTTAAGTTTCTCGTGTCATAACTTCATAAAGATCATGTGAAACATTGTGAATGCACTGTGAGGTCTCGTGATGTGTATCATACTCATAATTCATAAGTAACTGATGTCATAGTAAACAAATTGAATTTTTAAACTCCGAACATGTAGGTACTCAAGCAGTCAACCGACCGACTATTAATTCCCTATATCCTGTTGTATTTATAAACTAATTTCCGGTTTCTGTTCCGTATTCCGTGATCTTGTACCAAATTGCCCCCAATCAAGCCCACAGATAAAACACGAATTGAAATAACTAAAAACATCCGTATTGACAAACGCTCAAGGCTTAGATCTCAATGACCAACGAACTAGGACAATAGGATATGTCAAACAAGTATAAGCTAGGCCTGTTATTTCTTGTAAACCGGACTCGTGATAAAAGTGTATTGTACTTGTACCAGAGACATTTTTAAAGAAGACTGTCTATACAAAGTTAAGTTAATAAAGCCTATGACTAAAAAGGTCCATAGTTTTGTTTATTTTCGTCAATTATTTCCAAATGGACGAGAGTTTTTTGTATGATAAAGCGGACATGGATGTAACTAAATTCTCGATAAGAAATATTTAAAAGAGATAAGTTTAAGACATTTGCGATTCGAAAAGTGCCGACCCTAATTTAGTGTTAGTGCTATATCCATACTACAGAGTGCTTATTTGTATAATTATTTGACCTTCACTTTAATTACAACACCAAATTACTTCCTGATTTTATTAGAAGACATCAAACAAAGGACAAACAGAAATTACTAAACAAAATAACAAAATATATCTATATGACATCAAACTTGTCTTAAAGTCAGTAACTCAGGAACCAATATACTTCTGTCATAAAACACAATATTGTAAGCCTTTACAACGAATCGGACCGGCTTCTAGTACGTTTTTTCGAAGTCGGGTTAATATGAACTAGACTACAATACTCTTAATATTGTACCTAATATCCTACTTATTGTACTTATGTATGTACAATGTGAAAAAAAAAGTGAAATTAAAATTGAAGAAACTTAAAAAATTCTAACTACAGTATGGCAACATTATCTAGAATAAATATAAATTAGGCTAAGATATAAGATGTAATATTTAAATAAATAAACAGTTCAAATTAAAAAAAAAATAACAGGGCTGAATTCAGCATTTGCTGTAATTACAGACCAGCTATAATATGGAATCGAAGGCCTTTAATGTAATGTTGTTGAGATTGCCAGTCTATAAAATTCATTATTCTCTTCACTGGCCTTTACACGAGGTCGAAATGCTTAACGACACCTCGAAGGATGGTTGCACCGAGTTAAATGTTAAAAGAAATTTATAGCGAAGCTGCGGTATGCCAGATTTATAGTTATTACGGTTAAGTAGGTACAATGGAAATAACTTCGATCCAATTAACACGTATCTGGCTGATCAGAATAAAAAAAAAACCGTTGTTTATTAGCTACATCTTGTTTATTATTTTATTACGCATAATAATACACCTAGTTGGTAGAAAATCAGCATACGAAAGAATTACAGAATGAAAAAAAGGTTTAACAATGTATTTTTAAATGAAAGAGGTTAAATTATATCACGCGATTTTATAGTCTGTATTTTTAGGTATTTAAATAAACGTAAACAAAATCTACCCTCAAAAGGCTCCCTAAGCCATGGGTATAGACCAAATAAAAAGGTTGCAAACAGGTCGCTCAGTGACAGACCGACAAACGATGTAAGTACCCGCGAATGTACTAATATTTAAATTCTGTCAAACAAGTTTGTCAGTAAATAAGAACCAAGAAAACTATAGGTAACCTTTTTCTAGCACCCCAAAAGAAAAGGATACATATAGTTTTCATTATTCTTATTTACTGACAGACTTGGTTGACAGAGTATATTTACGTTTTACCTAAAAGTACAGATAATGAAATTGCGACTCTCTTATTAAACGTTTTTCCCTATAATGCGCTCTGTCAGTGACTATTCTTCAGTTATTATTCACGAATGACTAATCTATTGACAGCTGCTACATTTTTTTTCTAAACCGCCACAAACAGCCGGTGTCACGGACAAGGAGACAACCTCGTTAGTATAATTCCCGACAAATCGAAGCAATCTATCACGGACTTCTCAACCAATCTGACAACACTTTGCCGACTGATCAAGGTAAAACGGACTTTCTGTTGTTGCCGTAAGAGTTAGCGTGGACTAGGTTGTCTAGGAGAAATCCCGAGGCAAGGTCGGCGTTTGCGTGTTTTTTAGAACAATAAGCAATAGAAATTAATCGGTGAGCCGATGAGGTACAGTCAGCGCCAATAATATTATATGAAAATGCACCAAAATTATCTGACATCCCTAATAACTTACTAAACTTAAATCTGCACAGTTTGCGGTGAAACATATCAAAGTCTAATTATATACCTATCAATCATTGCTTTTTGTTTAGCGTTTAAGGAATAGACATTTTATAAAGAGTTTTTTTAAACAGTTACTTTTGATTCTGATTGTACTCGAGTTCGATTCTGTCACTTCTGTCGATGGCTTAAGTTTTCCTTGAGGTCAAGGTGCTATATTCTAGGTTCAGGTTCATGTAAGCCTGAGCTAGAGTTGTGCAAGTCCTAGACTAACTTTATGTAGGTAGGTACTTTTGGCTTTCTAATGATATTATACATACATACAAACATACATACAATCACGCCTGTATCCCATAAAGGGGTAGGCAGAGCACATGAAACTACTAAAGCTTCAGGGCCACTCTTGGCAAATAAGGGGTTAAAAGAAAACGAAACTGTGGCATTGCAGTGACAGGTTGCCAGCCTCTCGCCTACACCACAATTTAACCCATATCCCATAGTCGCCTTCTACGATACCCACGGGAAGAAAGGGGGTGGTGAAATTCTTAACCCGTCACCACACAGCATAATGAATGATAATGAATGAATGATATTATACTCGTCTGAATAACTCACTGTCAGTTTTGTGACGATAATTAAGAATGAAATTTCAATTAAAATTTTATTTTTGTGTTAATTACATAAATTTTAAGCGATAATCTACATTCAGAATGTGAAAAAAGTAAATTTTTAGGCAGATTTTATGCTTAATTGTTTTCACAAAACTGAAAGTGAGTTAATGTTTGTTAACAACATATTACGCTAATTGGGGGGGACCCAAGTTCTGAAAATGCCCCATGCCGATTCCGCGTCGATAGTTTTGGGGAAATCCTATGAAATATGAATGAATGTATGGAAAGGAGGAATGAAGGACACATACAATATATTTTAAGGCCTTCAAGTTACTAAATAGATCGTGTTGTAAGATCACGAAACTAATGACGTTATTATTGTTCTAGCCGAGAGTTTTTTAGATCGCAGGAAATCCGGGCGGAAGGCCAGACTAATGAAACTAATTCGTTCACATTCCTTCACTTAGTGGGCTAACCAAGTTACTCAAACAATACTTAGGACTAAATTAAATAATTATATATCATCATCATCTCCTCCTAGCCGTTTTCGGCTACGGCGACTGCGTTTTACGGTTGAGAGCGTCGCAGGTGTGACGTGTGTACGAATGTGCGACCACACTCGCGGCAGGTCAGCACTCCTCCGACATAATTGTAAGTAATAGCCATAGGTGGTCTGGCTTTTAGCTCATCGCGCTTAGCGTCGAGTTCTGTGCGTCGTCTAGCTTCAAACTAACTTGTCTGCACAGTATGCCTCCATCGTGGATTTTATATCATAAGTCCTGATTTAGACGGTGTACGAACTCGCATTCGATTTCAGTTACATTGCGGGCTGTTGAGGGTATATACAATTTTTCACAGCCATCTAATACCGCAATGTAATTAAACTCGTATGCGAGTTCTCGTACCGTTTAAATGGGCCTTAATTATATAAGTACTTGTATTCTGTATTTACTTTGATCTTCTCGGTTCTTATTATTTAGGCAGGTTTTATTTGTAGGACATCAGTCATCTTAAACATTGGTAGTTTATTATCATTTTTGCAATAATTTACAGAGCAATTTCATACATTTATTTCTGAGTACCCACAATACAAGCCTTCTTGAGCTTACCGTGGGGCTCAGGCAATCTGTGTAAAAATTGTTCTATAATGTTTATTTATTTTATTACAACAAAAATCAGTCTTAAAAGGAAATAAAGACAGAAATCGTTCGGTCAAACCATTGACGGTATTCATTGAATGATAATGTGTAATGGGAGTGTCCCAACGGCTCCTCACTGTGACGACACCCATTGTTAGCAGCCGTACTTATTTATTTATCATTGTCATTTGACGAATTAGATTTTTTTGCTTTACTATTTTACCAACTTACATGTAGAATACCCAAATATGGTTAAAATTGCCAAAGAATGAGTCGATAGGCGTAGTATTTCTTAAACTAATTTATTTAATCGCACATCCGACTATAAATTACTGACTTTAGGGCTATCATATTGTTTGTATTCTGATATTAAGTTACTTTTACGTTACTTAAGTTTACGCCCCCCTACAGGTATTATTTAAGGTACGTATTTATGAACGAAATTGTATTACACTAAACAAAGTTATGATGTCAATTTCTGTCTCTCAGGAGACTTTGTTAATTCCATTTTTTTTTCTAAACAATAATATATGAACTCAAATTTTAACCCACATTACGCATCATAAATAACCACAAAATTAAAATTTTGAAAAACCCCCGACCGCGACCTAGTGGACCAATTTTCATGTAACATGGCTAAGAACACTCCCGACTAACACAGCTTTCAAATAAAAAAAACTAAATCGAAATCGGTTCATCCGTTCGGGAGCTACGATGCCACAGACAGACACACACACAGACAAACAGATAGACAGACAGACAGACAGACAGACAGACGGACAGACAGACAGACACGTCAAACTTATAACACCCCGTCGTTTTTGCGTCGGGGGTTAATAAAAGAACAGCGATCTGAATCGGAAATTAAACATGTTCTTGTCGTCTTACTTAAATAAAAAATACATTTCGCTCCTGCTGTTCAAATACAAATAAACTGAAAATTAATTTATACGCCATTGTCCTTATATTTACATTATAAAGACGTATGAAGTTTAATGTTATACGAAAATATCGGGTAGATGTTTTGGGCTGAATTGAGTTTAACTTTCGCAATACAATTGTTAATATGACCGTGTTTATTTCCAACACATACGAAACTCGATTACTCACTGTCCAAATAGTATGAAAAATGTGACATCTTTCATACTATTTGATAATTACAGTTACCACTAACTTAACCTAACCACAAAATTAAAATTTTGAAAAAACCCCCGACTGCGACATAGTAGACCGATTTTCATGAAACATGGCTAAGAACACTCCCGACTAACTCAGCTTTCAGACAAAAAAACTAAACCAAAATCAGTTCATCCGTTCGGGAGCTACGATGCCACAGACAGACACACACACAGACAGACAGACAAACAGACAGACAGACAGACAGACAGACAGACGAACCCGAATACAGAACATCCTCCTTCAGGAAAGAAGCAAAGAAGTCGGTTAAAAATAGATGCTGTTATAATACTGTCTCACTACGTTTTCTAACGCACATGGAATTGAAGGGCTACTCTACTACATATACTTACGTAAATCCACTATACTCTATTAGGATATATCTACACTATTACCTTTTCTTGATACCTATCATAATCGCACTAAAAATGTATGTATGAGTTAATGATGTAGTGGATTTAAATCTATCCAAGTTTGAAGGGTCTACTAGTCTTGGTTCGTCCTATTCCTTAATATGATTCGAAATAGGAAAAGGGCAAACAACTGATACGATCAAAGCTGACAAAGACTACTGACGAATGAAGAATAGATGACGAAAGCGGAATAGGACAAATTTAAGAAATTGACAATAAACGAATAGGACGAACAAAGTACCTTTGAGTTAACAAAGCGGTTGACCATACCTGCATCGGGTCGAATAGATCCGATGATGGAACAAACGTGTTAAGTTTGAATTCCAAACGTGATAAATACGCATTTACGCATACACGCGTATTTTTTCTACAAAACTCGTACACAATATGTACCGGATTCAACTTGTTAGTCAAAGTGTCAGCCGACGTACCGGCGACACTGTCACCAGTAGACCTTACCCAGTCGGCGCAAGGTCCACGATTGGTCAATAGATTGTCGACGTTGGTACGTCACGCTTTTCGCTCTTCTCGGTCGCTATCGTCTGCTGAACGGAGTCTAGACGACGTCGCCGTGACGAAAAGGGCGTAAGTGACTTTACTTGTGACATAGATGTTTGACAGCCGTCAACTGTGCGTTTCTCCAGAAACTTCCTGTTCCGCACAGTTATATTGTGGAACTGACTGTTGCGTTCGATTTTCCGAACCATGCGTTATCCCGGCATTTGCCACGGCTCATGGGAGCCTGGGATCCGCTTTGACAACTAATCCCAAGATTTGGCGTAGGCACTAGTTTTTACGAAAGTGACTGCCATCAGTGCCATCTGACCTTCCAACCCGAACGGTAAACTAGACCTTAATGGAATTAGTCCGGTTTCCTCACGATGTTTTCCTTCGCCGAAAATTCTTGTAATGTAATGTTAGTTTGTTTCTTTCTATACGTAAGCAATTTTCTTGTATGTTTGAATTTATTCATATTGCCGACAAATGTTTGTTATCTAGATGTAGTTGTTATTTCGTTCCGATTTTGTACATGTAAATGCATTAGCAACTTGTGGCATCTTCATTGGTTCTTGTATATACCGGATAGGGATACGAGGCCGGGAATCCGTTTTCACGCCGAGGCATGTATAGTGCTTTTCTCAAACATACAATGAAATAAAAAAAATGCTCTAAAGGACAATATTTTATAAAAAAAAGTTACTTTGCAGGCCTAGGCCTAAAAAATAATATGAAATCCCTTTACAGTCCTCTCGAGTTGTTGCGCCCAAAAAGCGATACTTCCCAGCCCATGTTAAGGAACGTAAAGACAATATTTCATTGCATGTTGGAGAAAATATTATTATGATCCTAAACAGATTTAAATCTTTTTTTTTTTCAGTTACAAGGTACCTAACATACTTAATGTGGTCACTTTGTGTAGTACACTTATGGCTGGCACGTTTCGAGTGGTTCTATTATAGTTCTACTATAGGTAAAGTAAGTTGTTAAACTAGGAAAAAGAGCATATTTTTAAATTAAAGGAAAAATGGAAAAATTCACACCTCCAGCAGGACTCGAACCTGCGACCTTGCGGGGGCAGGTTCGAGTCCTGCCGGAGGTGTGAATTTTTCCATTTTTCCTTTAATTTAAAAACATGTAATATCGCTCGCAGACGTTTCTGCATGATAAAAAACAAATTTAGGAAAAAGAGTTTGAAGTTGAGTTTGAGTTTGAGAACAGTCCCCCGTCGCATGGCACTTTCAAGAAAGAACCCTCGAGTCATCGGCCCTACTTACTATGAGCACTTACCTGCCGATCTGAGAAATGAGCCATGTGACGAAGCATTTAAGCGCAAATTGAGAAACCTTTTGTTAAATGAGTACATGGATTTGAATTTTTAATGACCGATGATATAATTATACCTATATTTCTCTGTTATATAATATTTTCATGCTTCGTGATAATTTCATGATATTGTAACTTAATTTATTAATTTTATTTAGCTTGGCATGTGTATTTTCTTTCTTTGTAAATGACGATCCTCATTTGGGAGACACAATTATTTTAATTTGGAATTTATTATGTAATTTTTGACGATCATGATGAGAAGATAAACATAATTTTGACATGTAGCAAATTTATAGTGTAATTTTTATCATGAAATAAAGAAATCTAAATCTAATCTAATCTAATCTAATGATTCACGGCTACTTTCATTACACTTATATTGACCGGCAAAATATAAAAATCAACAAGGTAATCACGGTCTATATCCCGGTCAATATAAGTCTAACTAAACTAGGAAAATCTAAATGCAAAATATCGACACAATATTTTTTTACTTCACTAAACAGTGTCACAAACACCTTCATTACCATGTAACGCGCACACGCATTTAAAAACTCGTCGAAATAATGAAGGAAGTCGACTCTTATCTTATCTGCGCAATTATCTTTTCGATAAAATTATTTACGTAAATATGAAAAATTCGCAATGATATTACGCGTACACTGTCAACTGAAATAAACAGTTAAATATTGCCTTGAATACGACTAACAATGATGGACTTTAAACAGTTTCCACATCGTTCTTTGGATGCAATGATGGCATAATTCAAAGAGTATTAAATGAGATTTATAATATTTTGGATTCGAATATGGTCTCATCTCAATATTACCTAAGCAATTTCATGTTAACCATTTAAAAATACATACTATGCTTTTATTCAACTAGCAAAATTTTCTTGAATGATTTTTATCAGATCTCATAAATCTAGGATTCACTAATAAATAAAAAATAAATAATAATATATGAAATCGGATTCGGAAAAAATCCCAGGTAAACTCAAACAAGCAGTGATTCGATCTCTTGTGGGCTACAAGAGATCGAATCCGATGGAGACAAATAACACGAACTAAGTGGTCATGATCCTCATTAGAGGGACCGCCAAAGACGACGACTTTTATCATCTTACATCTACATACAATGATGAAATCCTATTATCCCTCATTAGAGACATAGGGCTCTTAGAAGGATTTTCCACCTTTCATGATCCTGAGCGGCTTCAAGACTTTTCCAGCAGATCACACTTGAGCCAACCTCCTTCTCAATAATCGCCTGTATGTAGTACAAGGACGTTCTGACTGCTAGCAGAGCGGAAACTTAAATCTACATATCAGATGAATTTAACACTTTCGAAACCGGGCTCTACGCGGCGCTACGACATTTTCGCTACATACGGGGAAACCCATGTAATCGGCTACGCTTCTACGAGCGGTGTACCCGACAGTCGGGTTCTTGGTAGCGAAAGTGTTAAAAACTTGAATAGTTAGCGTAGGAATGCCATCGCCAGACTCTCCACAGGTATTTGCTATGCATCTCAGTGCATTCCTTAGCACCACAATTAGACATGTCCTCAATGAATAAACTGGAGTTATGACGAAAACGAAATCGCGAACGTCCGCTCTTACCTTTAAAAACAAAACGCTAGGAGCCAATAGAACGTTTAAAGAGACTTATGACGATTTGATACCGGAGGGTGCGTTCAGAATGTTTATGCTAATGTAGATGAATATGCATTGGAATCGAGCTTCACGCTCCGCCGGTATCGGATATCACTCGATTGAAACAATCGAATATCGAAAATGATTATCTACCGAAACGTTGGAACAATGTTGTATTTGAGGAGTTTGAGGTTAGGAAATTTGACGTAAATTTGTTTGACGCATTCAATGCCAAAGTTTTACTGACTGCGTTAGCCGAATCTATTCCGTTTTTCCAATTTGTAGAGTTGTTTTCGGCAAAAGAGCCGCTGTATTAATAATTAGCAGTATTAAAAGAGATAAAATATGGACACAGTTATTTGAACATTTCTGTAACAACAGTTATAACTGAAGACAAAAACTAAGTAGCTGTTTTTATCTCAATGTAATATGTACCGTACCTACTTCAGTTACATTATAATGACTAATAAGAGTAGGTACAAACACTATTTTGTAAAGCTTGCATCACTCCATTCATCTAGTTTTTTCCCCAATTAAAAAAAGCGGTAAACAATCCGTTTTCCCGCAACAACAATGGCATGCGTACTTGACACCGGCGACCTTGATCGCGTTCGGAAACCTGAACCACTCGAATGAATTACGCAACTCCATTCGGAAATCCGCTGACTCTCGGATTTGAATTTGGAAGTTCAAAAGACGGTTACGAGTTGAATATCGAATTCCATTAGTCGTCGTGTCAGGTCGGTACACCCACCGTGGAGCACGTTCGGCGTATCATTCTCCCCGTCACGAATTTACAAAGTTTAACTGAAGGAATCAAATCAAACGTCGTTCGCGGTAGCGCCCTCTGGAATATCGATGGGAAAGGTCAGTTTTATATTTCCTTATATTTTACCTGCGATAGGAATGGAATGGACCGGCTATGCGTTCTGAATTAATTAAACTGGTGACATTTTAAAATGCTATCAAATACATTAGTGAATTGTAGATAAGTGTAACAAAAATAAATTAGTGAGTTTATGTAAATCCAATGTCACCTTTTATACGAGCACAATAAAACCGCTTTGCAATTCTTTAACAGCAATAAGCTGGAGTGAGTCCGAATATGCACGATGACTATATTATGACATCTCTATCAGTGTACATTTGAATTGGGAATATAATATAATTATACTTTCTACGGAACATAAAACTGATCCTTCCAGTACCGGCTAAGAATCAAAATAAGTACGGTGTTGGTGCGTCCGATTACGAAACAGCCCATAGAGGCATAGATTTCCTATTTGCATGTTCCCCGTCCACGTTCCACTGAGCTCAAAATATTCCTCATTAGGTCACATTTCCAAAGAAACGTAACGTTCCATTCCTTACTTTCGATTTCGTGCTGCTCGCAATTAGCATGGGCCAAGCATACGCGCGCGTAACGGAACTGGGGGAGCGTTCTCAACACGGGAAGGAAGCCATTTTCACTTTCTTTTAAATTATTTGAGTGTTCTAAATTCGAATTGATTTATGCAAACGGCGTGCGAGTCAGCTGTTCGGCGGTTACTTTTTAAAAAGGTGTAACTGCCAGTGTCTTGGTATTGTTCGAGTCACTCATAATGACGCGCAGATTTGTCAATTCTAACCTTTAATTACATGACATTACGTCTTTAGGCGCGTGTCTTTGTAAATGACACGATATAAATTTAGGTTATGACGTTTTTGTTTTATGGGTGCAGGGGAAATTAAAAGAACGATGGGTCCGATTGGTATTAATGTCAGTGTCGTTTGAGCTAAATGCCGTGGAATGTCTGTTGTAATCGATATTGCAGGACCTACTCGTCCTTAGTCATCGCATAGGAATCTTATTTTTAAATATTATTAACCTATAGATAATTTCCAGGGTAATTAATTAGTCTCCAAAAACTCCTAAAATTTTCATTGATTTTTCCAAATAAGATGGCGAATAGTAGTTAACTGATTTAATTCATATTTTTATAGACAGGTAGACCTCTACGTTCTTCATAAACACACAAACACGTTTGTGAATGCACGATATAATTAAGATAAGAAGATATATAATTAACTCGAAACATTCTCGGTACCGTGTAAACAATATAAATACGTCGGCCTTGATATCTGGCGGCGTAGCCAAATGGCAATCGTGGACGCCAGACGCGCCGTCAGAAATGCAGTCTAGCTCTGTCGCGCCAATACGCAAGAGCGATAGAGATAGATAGCTACGAAACAGATATTATTGTGAGCGTTTGTGCATTCGGATACGCACACTGGCGTGGTAACGCAATCGATGCTGCACTGAACACATTCATTATAAAAACTACTGTATATATTAAGTTTTATACTTCAAATTACTACCAGAATAAAATGCATTCAAGCCATTATAGTTCTAAGGCTATATAGACCAGTTTTTTAACGATCACAGCGACTTAATATTGAACAAATAAAGCACAAATTCGATTTTATAGCTATAACGAGTTTTTAAACGCATATATACTAATATGTAGCAAGTTCAATTACAGTTTTAAATAAAACAGTTTGTGGTCGATTAAGTAGGTGCTTTAAAACGACAAGCGTTTAGTATCGCTTAAAAATATCTTAAGCGACATACATATTAGTTGCTTTTAATATTGTTTGATATTAAAAAAAAACTGCACGATACCATGGTAAGTCAACTGAAACTAATCATAAACTAAATTGATTCCTTATTCGCAACAGTTTAAATTAAAAATGATATAGTTTCGTAATGCAAATGTACAAGCTATGCAAAGTAGGTAGCGGATAAAAATGCGTCGCGAATCAATGGCGATATTAACACAAGTGTCGGACGTCTATTGTAATACACAGCTCTGCGATGGGCTGCTACTCTCGCACAAATTTCTTATTTTTACCAAATTCGTGCCAAAAAACTTTTTCAAACTTTACTACTGATACTGGGATATTAGTGGGAATAAGACTTTAGCAAATGCGTCAGTGAAAAAATAGAAGAGATGTAGAAGTTTCATAATTTACTCTAATTCTGTTTGATGGGATAGCCAATCATGACCATGAACACTAAAGGCAAACAATAAAATACATTACTATAAATGACATGAGCCTTTATGTTTTCATTTTTGCGTTTTTTCACGCCTTGTAAAACATCAGATCATATTCAATATTTTTTTTTATATTATAATAGTAAGAGGATAACATCACTCTTAAAATAAAAACAATAATACTAATCATAAACTAAACCTTAATCTAAAAATACGATACTTATATACGAATAGATAGATACGAATATAAATAGATATGGATAGATTACGAATATTGTGGTTTTAAACAACAATATAATCCCTACACGTTTCTACGGGAAGTTCCTGACACACAACTAAACTACTTAATGAAATGTTGACTGAAGTATTTCCGTACCGATACGACCTTCAAAACTTCAGGAAAAGAACGTAGAAAACCTATACCACTCCTCTGATGTCGCGGGGTTTATTAAATAACAAAAAGAAATCTCTGTTTTATAACATTTTTTAACACGGGAGATGAAAATATTTCTATGTGGATGTGGTTCAGGTCAAAAAAGGTTGCTAACCACTGGCGTGGATCCTTTCATTGAAACCGTCGGAAAACTGTTTCACGCTCCGCGAGCGTTGTGTTCAGTCGTTCGGTTGCGTTTCCACGTGCAGGTGTCAGTAACCTTTTACTTTTTATTGAGCGAGCAAAGATGGTGACCGATTGCGAAATGTTTTATTGTTTGATCGTTGAATAATATTGTTATCGAAGCATCTCTTGGTTGTTATATATTATTTGCATGGATATTATGGGCTCAAAATGGATACTCTCTGGATTCCAAAAACCCGTTTGCGAGGTACAATTGTTCGAACAAACTAAGGTCTGACAGAGATTTTCGGCCGCGAATAAATTGTATTAAAGTCCCGGCCGATAATCTCGGCCGAGACTTCATACAATTTATTCGCGGCCGAGAATCTCGGTCGGACCTTAGAACAAACTTGTCGTTTTATACTCTAAAATAAATTTCCCAAAATAAATTGGATTTAATTGAATTCTCAATTTGAATTTGAATTAAATTTTGCCTTTTTGATGAGTCTTAATGATGTATCATTAAGAATTAAATCTTTATTACATTATAGCGGTCTCTCAAGTGTTTTAAAACACTGTTTAATGTTATTATCTCATTCACCTGTCTCAGATGTCAATAGCGACTTTTTCACTCTATCAATTAAAGGTTGAATGTCGATTGCGTAATTTTGATATCTAGGCAAGTTAGCGCATGAAGGTTAAATCGTGTATTGTAACTGGATATTCTCGTTCACGTTGCATTTGGACACGTGAGTTCGCTTTCAATGACTTTCATTGATAAAAATGGCTAGTAGTTCATATTAAACTGTGCCACACAGCCTTTTTAAGTGGGCTATTCATTAGCTGGCTTCATTTACGGCCTTATACACAGGTTGAAATAAGAAGTACTGTTCAAACTTAGCTTAGTGAGTTAAGGTGAAGCCTGTGCTGTGGATTTTTTTTGTACTTATTATTTACTTTATTTGCTTATTTATTCAATAAAACTTTATATGTTAAGGTCATAATACTCATAATGAACAATATTTACTATGGGACCAATGCTGAAAAAAAGTTGTTCATTATGACCTCAAGTCACTATGCAAAGTTTGAACGGTCGGTCCTTTTATTTCACCGGGAAGAGTAAGAAACGTAAATTACATAGATGGCGATGGTGGTGAGGTCCCGTAAGGAAGGACATGTCGTTTTAGCCCATATGCCGAACATATCGAACGCTATATCGACTTAACACGTGAGTAACACGCTTAAAATATTTTTAAATATGTTTGTATCTCACGGGAGTTTTAAAGTTAAAATAGGACACATAACTTAAGTCTTTCCCAGCAGTTAGGGTCATCGCTCTGCAAAAGCACATTCAAAATGTCGTGATGTAGCTGCACTCGCATCGAAACCTTAACATTTGAAATCTCAAACACGCCCCCAGGGTTGTCACTGTCACGCCTGATCTTGACGGCCCGGCCACGACATTGGTCTAAGAGCGACAGCGGTGAGCGGCAGCTATACGTGCGAATGAAAGGTCCCATCGCTGTGTCTCGCTCCAATGTATGGCCGCCGCTCACCGCTGTCGCGCTTAGACCGATGTCGTGTCTGAGCCGTGAGGCCCGCGCGGTGCCAAGCGTTGCTTCAGCGCTCTAGGACGCGGTTAGTATGCGCGCGGCGACCCTAGCCTTGGCCCGGTCTCGGTACCTATAGCCTGGCCAGAAATATATGACTATTGTCAAGAGGGCGCTGTTATTCTCTTGTATGCGGTGACAGTTCAGCTCAGTATGAAGAACATAGTTCTAATAAAATTATCTATATCATACTAGCTTTTGACCGCGGCTTCGCTCGCGTTAGAAAGCGTAAAAAAGTAGCCTATGCCACTCTCCCTCCCTTCAACTATCTCCACTTAAAAAATCACGTCACTTCGTCGCTCCGTTTTGCCGTGAAAGACGGACAAACAAACAGACACACACACACACTTTCCCATTTATATATTAGAAAATATCGAGCGAAGGCGCGGGCAAAAGCTAGTGCTGTATATGTTCTTAAACAATGTACACAAGGTATGAGTATGTTATTGTTATTGCCGTAATAAGAATCTGTTCGGAAATATTTTCACACGTTATTTGGTGCAGTATACCCTACGTTCTTTTGTTTCTATAAGCCTAATATGATACCTAATTGTTATTTTATTATGTTCATGTCACAAACACCATTTTTACCACCATTTTTAGGGTTCCGTAGTCAACTAGGAACCCTTATAGTTTCGCCATGTCTGTCTGTCCGTCCGTCCGTCCGTCCGTCCGTCCGTCCGTCCGTCCGCGGATAATCTCAGTAACCGTTAGCACTAGAAAGCTGAAATTTGGTACCAATACTTTTGATCCATATGTTTAAAAAATATGAAAAAATCGCAAAAGTAGAACTTTATAAAGACTTTGTAGGAAACTTGTTTTGAACTTGATAGGTTTAGTAGTTTTTGAGAAAAATAAGGAAAACTACGGAACCCTACACTGAGCGTGGCCCGACACGCTCTTGGCCGGTTTTTAGAATACCCTTAGCTGTCGTATTTTCTCAGAAAAGTTGGTTTTTGTCAATGTGACCTTAGTCAATGTAATTATGTCAGTTTTTTAAATGGGTCTGACTAAAATAGCATAACATGTTCGTATGTGTATTGTAAAATGGATTATTTATTACATCTGTAGTGTAGGTATGTATGGTTTGCTTGCAAATAGTGACACATCAACACATAACAATATAATTTACGACATTAGAAAAATAAATCTTATCTGTTTTGCGATTTGAATCAGTTGCTGTAGAATTGTGCAAATATTTTCCAGACATATTTATGTACATCGATATTATTTATGTACCTAATATAAACATTCCATGTTTGAAAACACGTGTGTTATCACTTTTAACATGCACTAAACAAGCCTTATATACCTAAAATTGTTACAACTTACCTGCTAGATATTATTTATATTTCAGTTAAATAAACACAACACTAATCGGCCTTGGCCCAAAAACTGCCCGGTTTTGATGTAACTCAATCTCTATAATAAATACCCTGAACATCAGTAGATCAAAAGATATCCTTGTATCATAAAAAAGCAAATTGAGGGTCCTCTTACTATCATTCACCGACACTGACATATATATTAGTTCATAAGGACTCGGCATATATACGGGCATTAAAAATAGTGTCAGTGACATCTCTGTGCACGTATGAGAGCCAAGTGTGCAGACTATGCGACCAATCGCGAGCGTGCTCATCAACTGATCGCATAATGTATCGTATAATGTTAGAGCGATTTCATTGGAATTTGATCCGAATCGGTGAGAATAAGATCAGTCGTAGCCGTAGAACTATTTTTATGGTAGTTTATGCACTAGGTCTGAAATAAATAGGAATCGGGTGACTGAAATCGGTAATGCGTTAAATACCATACAAATAGTATGGCTATGACGGGCCTTATTTTCACGGATTCTAGATTAAACGTAGTGCGAAACCGCTCTTACACAAAGGCGCATGAAACGCGAAAGTTTAATAAATTCTATGGATTGCCCTATCCTTCCTGTGAAGTCTTTGGTCACAAACCGTGATTTAAGATACAAAATCGGCCTGACAGAGCCTTGAGGGAATTTGGGTGAAGGCCGTATTGCAAGGACATCGTTTTACGGTGCTCTTACACGGGAAACACAATTCCAAGCAATTTACATACCATTGCCGCGTTTGCTCCATAGTTAGTTGATGCGTATGGAACAAATGCGGTAATGGTATGTAGATCGCTTGGAATAGTTTTTCCCGTGTAAGAGCACCATTAACCCGAGCGCGAGGCAAAATGGGATTGTAATTAAAGGAGGGCTTAACAACCCTTAGGATGTTTACTTAGGTAATGTTTGGTAACTGAATTAGAATATCGGACTTGTCTACAGCTGTGTAGTATCTTGTAAGCTTTGTAAACTCCTACGTAAATGATTTAAGAGGATACGGTAGCGAAAATGCTAAAATGGAAAGGAGCCCTCCTTTACACTTGGGAATTTTAGTTAAATATACAAGTGTTATTAACTAGATTTATTGAAAAAAAATTGTCCATTAAGAACAACTCAGTCAAAAGATATTTCAAAAAAAATCTTTAAAATCGAGGTTCCGCTCTCGACTCATTCCTCCTTCAAAACTTAATCAATCGGAACGAAATTTGAGAATCTATGTCGGACCGTTTAGATTTTTTGGTGAATTGTTACCAATCTTGAGTATCACACCTTTTTTTGCGCCACAATGGAAAAGGCCGTTTTTGGAAATTTTTGATTGGCTCGGTCCGACACAGATAAGAATTTAATAACAATCTGTGTTGAAAAAATCATTACTCTATCTTCAAAAACCAGGGAGGAAATAGTCGAGAGCGTTTGTATGGAGAATTGACCCCTACCGTATCGTCTTTTACTAAACTTGTGCAAGAAAAAAAGGCAACATTCTCTCATATCTTAGAAATTATAACTCTTCGGTTCTAAAATAGAAATGTATTTCTATTTTGACGTTTTATAGAAAACTTTTAATTTCAGATTTTTTTCCGCAACACCTGTAGGTAAAAGGGATGGTACAGTCGAGTCATTAATATGTGTACATTTTTTAACCTTATTGCAACGGGTTTAGTTGAAGAAATGTACACATAATTATGAACTCGACGGTACTATTGGTAAGTAACATTGTTACTCAGCATCAATATTTCCTTGTTAAACAGGCAATGAACAGCGAAGTGTCAAGCACTGTCGGGCGCCAATTGTCACTATTGTTAAATAGAACTACACTACACTGGTAACTTTTCTTTTTGTCACATGTACGTTGCACGCGCTTCGTTATCGGCGCACTTGGCATAATTATTTAATGTGTTGTTATGGAAAAGTGTTATCACAGCGGAAGTCGATAAGACCGAGGGGCCATTACTGCCGCTTATCATTGATAACGTGCGAGAAAGTTTTTAATGATAAATTGTTAAGGACGAATCGTCCTACAAACATAATGTCTTTCAGTGATAGTTTAAATAATAAAAAAATAGTTTATTTGCCAAAAAGTCTTACAAAAGATTTTACCTTTGACCACCACACTAGGCTAGGCCTGTCTCGTGGAGTCAGTCCAAACATTACCATTTACATATTATACATTTACTTTTCCTACGCTGAAGAAACAATTCTAAAGACTAAAAAATATTTAAGACTATATGCTAAAATATGCAGCGTTTATGCTTTTTGCTTATATGCGATTATACATTATCCGACCCATATCCCTGCATACATTTAAGCCGCCATCTTTGATTTTTGCCTTTTTTTTTTTTTTCATTTATTTAATTTTTGAAATCCTTCCTACATCCGATATCGGACTGTGCGAGAATTGTCATGCGAGTTTTATATTGCGGTATTTGACTGTCGCGCAGTTGTATGAAACCTAAGGAGTCCGTAATGCATAATGTAACTAAAATTGCATGCGAGTTCGTGTGCCGTCTTAATACGCCTTAAAGTTCGTTGTACAGTCAGTTGCAGAGAAAAGTAGACCCCTTTGCATACAAATTTATATTTTTTTTAATATTATAAATGGGCTTACTCTTGGCCACAGACTAGCCAAAGGCAAAGACGTGGCCTACGATGGAGTGAGCTCGCCCAGAAGATGGCAGGGGGTCTCCTTTTCTCTGCAGCTGACTGTACTTTAAAAGTGCTTCATACTCTTACACGTTACTGTTTATATTTGTGCTAATATAAGTATTCTTCTTTAAAAATGTTTTTAAAGAAGTTTGAAAACCGGGAACCTATCTTAATGATTTATCAAACCTGTGCCTTTTCGGGGAAGATTTTATACCAAAAGCCTCCATCAGCAAGTATTTACCTGTAAAAGAAAAAAAGGATGTTTAAAACATGGATTTAAGACATAAATATTTAGTTTTATTTTCTGAAAGAAAGGAAGAAAGAAAAATATTTTATTTGCAGATACACATCAAACAATTCGAAACAAACAATAAAAGAAAATAAAAAACCGACCATGTTTGTGTGACAAGCTAGTTGTGTCAGAAAAAAGCGGCATTTATGAAAAATCGATGTGGCGTAATAATTATCTTTTAATGTCTACGACTTTTTTACTAACACAATTAGGTAAGATTAACCCCTCAAACGTTAAACTGAAATTGTCAAATTACAATTAAATTAAAAAAAAGGTTAAATAATACTATAATAATAATAATAAACACACGGACGTAGGTAATGTTTTAAACCCCCGACGCAAAAACGACGGGGTGTTATAAGTTTGACGTGTCTGTCTGTCTGTCTGTCCGTCCGTCTCTGTCTGTTTGTTTGTCTGTCTGTTTGTCTGTCTGTCTGTGTGTGTGTCTGTCTGTGGTATCGTAGCTCCCGAACGGATGAACCGATTTCGATTTAGTTTTTTTTTGTTTGAAAGCTGAGTTAGTCGGGAATGTTCTTAGCCATGTTTTATGAAAATCGGTCCACTATGTCGCGGTCGGGAGTATTTTCAAATTTTTAATTTTGTGGTTAGGTTATTACTAACAAATCTCTCAAACAATTTAAACTGAAATTGTCAAATTACAATTCAGTAGATAATATTTGACAACGCCGTTCCAGGGGTTAAATAATACTTGTAATTTTGTCCGACATAAGAAATATAAAAAAAACACACGGACGTAATGTTTTTATCAAATTTGCTTAACACTGTTACTGTAAACTATTAAAGGGCTACGTGTGATGGTTGCGTTACAAGTGTGCGATAAGTTAACTATTACTAAACACTGGCCTACATTTCACTGCCTACTTTCTTAATACTGTTTATTCTGTTTAATAGAAAAAAAAACCTGTTAAAATCCATTTAGGTAACTAATATACATGGGAATACACTTCATAGTACAAATATGAAACATATACATATACTAGCGACCCGCCCCGGCTTCGCACGGGTACTATACCTACATGTAAACCGTCCTCTACAATCACTCTATCTATTTAAAAAAACCGCATCAAAATCCGTTGCGTAGTTTTAAAGATTTAAGCATACATAGGGACATAGGGACAGAGAAAGCGACTTTGTTTTATACTATGTCATAAATTAAATAATAACAAGATCATACCATCCCATACATTAAAATGCGACCGCCTAAGACCGCGCTTACACTCCACCACACATAGATGGCGCCACAAAAAAAAATGTCTTGTAGCTTTCGATTATACTTGTAGATGGCGTTAAGTGTCACTTTTGACATAGATTTACGGCTCGGAATTGACACTTAATGCCAATCTACAAATAATCGGTGGCAACCAGGCATTTTTTTGTGGCGCCATCTATGTGTGGTGGAGTGTAAGCGCGATCTTAGGCGGTCGCATTTTAATGTATGGGATGGTATGATCTTGTTATATTTAATTTATGACTATGTAGTGATGATAGTGATAGTAATTTATTATGGTAATGCCTGCTGCCGTCATAAAAAGTTGTACCTATTACTTATACATGTGCCATGGGTTTGAAACAGTGGGGTACCATTCTACCATTATTATATTTATAAGCTGGTGATGACAACGACATTGACATCAGACATTATTCATCATCATCATATCACATATTTAAAATTGCAAACGGGACTTAAATAATCGCGTATTTACTATGTTTTAAACACTAACCTCCGACGTTTCAAGGACGGCATTGTCCCCGTGGTCTCGGAGCAGACTGGCTGAAGTTGACATCAACATCTTCTAGCTGTACGAGTTTTTCGAACTACCCGCACTTGGCCCTGACTACCCACTTGAACAGTTTGTGCACTAGGGATGTCACCTCGTCGACACACAACACTCTCGATATTCGGTTTTTCAACCTGCGATATTTGTTTCTTCTCGCATATCATCATATCAGCCATAGGAATAGGACGTCCACTGCTGAACATGGGCCTTCCCTTTGGACCTCCATATATTATAGGTACCATATATGGAGCTCACCCCATGGGCCACCATATAGACATTATTGACGAAAAAAAATTATTACGCCTTAGTGCGTTTTCACATTATCCGATCCAATATCGGATGTCGGACCGATATCCCATACATTACTCATACTCATTACAGGCGCCATCTTGGATTTTTCTATTGAAATCCTTCCGATATCCGATATCGGATCGGATAATGTGAAAACGCACTTAGTTGTACACTGTACTTGTTAATTCGTTATGAAATGTTTTATCCATGTTATGTGGAATAAGTTAATTATTTTTAACTCTGATAAATAAGCTACATGCCACTTTTTATCAAGTTTTTTCTGTCATATGCACATTTAGTAATATTATGTAAGTTGAAATGTGTGTCAAGGGTTACATTGTAATATGAAACATAATTTAGTTTGATTTTATTATATTTATAATCAAATCTATTTTTTTTTCTTTTTTTTTAATACTTTTTTCAAGGTTTTTTGTAATCCCCTATTTTTGTTTATCTTTAGCCCAGATTCTCGTAGTTGTTTCGGCCCTTAACTAAAATTGTCTTTCATCGAACATTTTAACAGCCCCAAGTAAACAAACTCGTGAGGAATATTAATAACCGCCGGAATAATTTATTCTCGGGCGCCCGCCGCGTCGCATACTAAAGTTTCCCTCAAAGGACCCATCTGCCATTTTAATTTACATACGCTGAGACCACGAGCCGGTAAAATGGGCAGAGTAACATCACGGTCATTGAGGCATCAGCAGGGCAATCATGGCCGCGCGATAAATGATAAAACATCAGGCCGTATATCGCACTTACAAATAGTGCGATAGGGATAGCCCGATGTTTTATCATTTATTGTGCGACCATAAGTAATTGCCTACCTGGTCGATTCGGCCCGATACATGTATTACAGATAAAGAAGTTACAGATCAGGTACCAACGGGACAAATCAACAAGTAAAATCATACATATGGGTCGACAGTGCACATGGAAATATTGCAAACGTTGTCGGCTTCTGTATCCTGAAATAAAGAGGAATAACGTTTCTCGATTTTTGACCTATTAATCATCATCAACATCATCAATTTAAGAGCGGGGCTCTTGTCGGTGTAGCTTGATGAAGTTGTCTCCACTTTGGTCGATCCGAAGCCAGCCTTTTAGTGTCCTGGTACGACACGGCCCTTACATGTTCCTTTACTTGGCTCATATAACTCTTTCTTGGCCTTCCCCTTCCTCTCCTTCCATTTAATTTCCCTTCTATTATGTTTGTGATGAAATGGTCCTATTAATACTAACGTCGATTTTCTTTTAAGGGCACCAATGCACCTTTAAATAGGTATAATCAAATATTATCTGAAAAAATCGGACAATAACTGATTTTCTTTGCTTTAGGTTTTCAACCCTTTAGGCTCTATGCAATTACAATATATGCCTAAAGACTTACATTATTTTTGTCACACTGTTCAAATAAACTTCTACAAATAAAAAAAATAGTAAGGTGAGCCTGTAACCTGAAGGAATTCAAAGCAAAACCTAACTCTGCGAACACATGGGTTTATAGTTTAATACACCACATAATGTAACCTTTTATGTCACGCGAAAATGAAATAATAATGCATTTGCCCATGAAGAAATTATTTAATATCACAGCATTCACAGCCACCTGCTGTTTTTTAGCTACTGGCAAGTGTCTATTATCACGCAGTGCCTTTTGTTCTAGCATCACAAAGGTTTGTAAATGAGATAGTCGGACAAACAATGTTCCGTCAACTATCTACTGGCCATTCCTGCACGCGTGCCATAATTCTTTCACTGTACAAGCTATTCGACTCTGGAATGCACTTCCCCTGACTATAAGACAGGCCCCAAGTAAGTTAATTTTCAAACGCATGCTGCACCAGCATCTGCTGAGTGCGGCACAAGTTAATTAGTTCTCCTTCGCCCATATGCATAATGTTTATAATACATATATTATTTGTATGTATATTTGTGTATAAGTATACGTGTAATGATATTAACGTATTATTTATGTATTATATTGATTGTATGTAAATAATATTGCTATACTTGTCAATAGTTGTCATGCTTTCTAAATTTATTTTTCTTACTGCACCCACATTCGCGAATTTCTGTTTGGGCCTATGGTTGACTGGTAGAGAATGCCTCAAGGCATTAAGTCCGCCATTTGTACTTTTTTTCAATTGTGCAATAAAGTTTAAATAAATAAATAATAAATAAATAATTAGTTTTATTGGTGAACTCTCACTGCAATTAATTTTTAGAAACAGAATGAATATATTTGGTGTAATAAGAATGCAACCTATCCTATTACATTTAACACTATTGGACAAAACACCAAAATTGATGCTGAGTGCAGCATAAAAATAATTATATGCCGATGCATAAGTTATCCATGTCGCTAGTTTTGCAGGGCAACCGAGAAATTTAAGTTGTTACTCTGTTCAGTTTTTTTACTTGGTAACACGTTAACAACATGGCTGCATTTTCGAACCTGTTGATGAAAATTAAATTTGAATTTAGAACGATAACGGATAACTGACCTAAATATAAAAGGGACGGAAAGAGAAAATTAGAGTTGATTGATTGAATTACGAAGCCATTTTGTTTGAAACAGAACGTTTTTTGATTACCCGTGATCGAAATGGCCTGGAATAAATTAAGATTTAATTATAGGGGATATGTAATGTGAATGATGTTAATAATATAGCCGTATTTTATTAATTAATGATGTCATGGATGTCTTTGATGCTACTTCTTCTTCTTCCTCCTACCCTTATCCCACGTTATATGGGGTCGGTACAACACGTCTTCCTCTTCCATTCTCCTCTATCTTGCGTCATCTCAACACTCACATCTTTCTTCCTCATATCCTCTTTCACACATTCCATCCAGCGTTGTTTGGGTTTACCCCTCCCTCTCCATCCATCAATCTTCATCTCCAACATTCTTTTGCCTATATATGACATTCATCCCTCCTCATTACATGGCCGTACTACGCCAACCTGCCACTCCTCATCTTTTCCGTTATAGGCGCAACTTTCAAACTTCCCCTAATATACTCATTCCTGATCCGATCCATTCTGGTCACTCCACACATCCATCTTAACATTCTCATTTCCGCTACGTGCACTCTTCTTTCATCATCCACCTTTGTCGCCCAGCATTCGGCATTTATTTGTGTGATGAGCACAGATATTTGTTCCTGAGTTATGAATGTTTTCTACGTATATAAGTATTTATATATTATATATATCGTTGTCTGAGTACCCACAACACAAGCCTTCTTGAGCTTACCGTGGGCCTCAGTCAATCTGTGTAAGAATGTCCTGTATTTATTTATTTATTTATATCATCTCATTTCTTCACTTTGCCCATTTTTTTCTCGGTTTTCCTCTCTCGTTACATACAAAACAAAACTGTGTACAATGTCAAAGTAATATCAAGTAGAGTTTGAATAGGTTACAAGTTTGAATAAGGATGCGAATACAAAAAGGAAAAGTTTTCTTGTTCAATTTCACACTTTTACAATCATATGACAGTTATCCACAGAGATTGTGAGTACTTAGCTATCAAATTATGTACCTAAAATAAGTATTTTGAATAGTTATGTAATATGTTTAAATAACTTTCATAGAATCACGTGCAGTTGTAATGCAATGTGGGCCACCGAAAACGCTACACTTGTTAATATCAAGGATGCACCGCTCACGAACGCTAGGTAAGATGGCGGCGCTAACGTTTAATTAGATAGCCTTGCTGTTACATGCTCACGATTAATGGTGGGGCCGATTTTCGATGATCTGGCCTAGTATGTAGTGACGGCCTGCTAAGCCGACGTTCCTGGGTTCGAACTCCGGTAACTGGTAAGGGCATGTAATTGTGTGATGAACACAGATATTACGAGTATTTATTTCGGAGTTATGGGTGTTTTCTATGTATATCGTTGCTTATTGGCCTTAGTACAAGCTATGTTTAGTTTAGGGCTACGTTGATGTGTGCAAGATGTCCACTATATTTATTAAGTAATTAGGTAACCTTGCTATGCTCACGATAATGAGCTCGTGGGGCACATTTGGATTACAGACAACGAGAATGATATAAAAAATGTTTATTCTATTACTTTTACTTTGGTATCGTCTTCAGATCCGTGTGCCGACAGATATAAATCGTCACTACTTTAAAAAAACTTGTATCTTCGTCTGTCAATGAAAAAGAAAATTGTAGTAAGTATGTATGAAATGCATATAGACTTACTGCGTTTTAACTTTGAGGAGCAGCGTGAGATAGGAGATTTTTTCAAAGTAGTGACGAAATACGAAATTTCAGACTTTTTGAACACGCATATCATGAGGGTATATTGTATAATATACTAGCTTTTGCCGCGGCTTCGCTCGCGTTAGAAAAAGACATAAAGTAGCCTTTGTCACTCTCCATCCCTTCAACTATCTTCTCTTAAAATATCACGTCAATTCGTCGCACCGTTTTGCCGTGAAAGACGGACAAACAAACAGACACACACACTTTGACATTTATAATATTAGCATGTATAACAGTAGGAACGATAATAAACCTTTCTTTATTTTAATTTTATAATTATTTTGATTAATCTAATTAAAAACTTTTCTTCATGGTTTATAACGATACACTTTGACCGGATTGATTATTTCAAGGCATAAATATTCCATTGTTGTGATAAACATGAGAGTGCTCGCGGCGGCTAGATTCCCGTGCACTTTATCCATATGGATTTTCTTTTAATAAAAAATGTATTAAGTATCAACATATCTGGTGGTCTAGCGGTAAGTCCACGCGACTTTCAATCCGGAGCTCGCGGGTTCGAACCCGGCTCGTACCAATGAGTTTTTTCGAAACTTATGAGCGAAATGTCATTTGATATTTGCCAGTCGCTTTTCGGTGAAGGAAAACATCGTGAGGAAACCGGACTAATTCTTGATTAGGCCTAGTAACCCTTCGGGTTGGAAGGTTAGGCAGTCGCTTTCTTACAACTAGTGCCTACGCTACATCTTTGGATTATTTGTCAAAGCGGACCCCAGGACCCCATGAGGCACATGCCGGGATAACGCAAGGAGGATGATATTGATAATATCTCCCCAGATATCACCACCCTCCTTGCGTCCTTGCAAGGTAGTGCCGCCGCTAAGTCGAACAAAAAAGCGGCGCGGCTGTACCATCCTTCTCGATTTCTTGTATTCTAATAGCTGCTTACAAATTGGTGTTTATTTTATTTATTTAGAGCCTAATGTGTCCCACTGCTGGGCAAAGGCCTCCCCCCTCTTTTTCCACTCATCCCTGTTTGGAGCAACATCTGGCCAATCTTTCAAAAAGGAGTCCAAGTTATCCCGCCATCGCCGGCGTGGTCTGCCGGTTCCCGGTTTGACTGTGGGGCTCCCATTCCGTGGTTATCTTGGCCCAGTTAGGTGTTAGACTTTATAAATGTTTAATAGGTAATGATATTAATATAACAAAACATTTACTTAGTAGCGATCGCGGAATCTGTCATACGTGCGCTTCTATATTTAGAGCAGAATGCGCGGCGCTTATGAATGAAACATGCGCTGGCTACCTGTCGCTAACGTTTAATATTGCTAAGAGTTTCGACTGAATACGAAATGCATTTAGTTACAATTCAGCATGTTTTATGATGTATTTTGGGGTTGCTGTACTACCGGGCTAGCACAGGAATAGCGAGCATTTTTTAATTTTATTTTAATACGGGTAGTTTATCTTTGGAGCGAGCTATTATTAGTATTACTAATCCTGATCAACGCAAGAGTACTCGATTAAGATTAAGCAATCCAAGCAGTCAGTCAGTTTGACGACAGGTCTGGCCTAGCGGGTGACCCTGCCTGCTAAGCCGCGGTCCCGGGTTCGAATCCCGTTAAGGGCATTTATTTGTGTGATGAGCACAGATATTTGTTCCTGAGTCATGGATGTTTTCTATGTATATAAGTTTGTATTTGTATATTATATTTATATATCGTTGTCTGAGTACCCACAACACAAGCCTCCTTGAGCTTACCGTGAGACTCAGTCAATCTGTGTAAAAATGTCCTATAATATTTATTTATTTATTTTACCCTTATGATATACGTCATAAATTGTTTAACAAGATAATTATATATATGTATAACCGTATCACGTTTGCAATTTAGCAAAGTTGTGTGAAACTATATGTACCTGTGCAATATCGGTATGTTGTTTTGTGGTCTGGATCTGAATATTTTGAATGACGAGAGTTGCCATATTTTATGGCAATTATTATATCAGAGGGCCTAGCCAAAAAAGGCAATCTTTGTTAGAAAACTTAAATAATGATAATAATCACGTAATTTTTCGTAGCATCTCCCATCTCGACAAATCTCTGTCGTTGAATACTTGACGATAAAGTTCAGTGAGCTGCAAAATCGTGATGGAAAAATAATGAATGACTTCATTGATAAATTAGCCATGCACCTTTGCAGCTGACTGTACGATTGCCTACTTTGTTAGCCCCCAGGGACATTGGTCATAGAAGATGGTCACATTGGTCACATCACTCGCATCAAAGTCACTCTATTATTCACGGAAAAAGCGAATGAGGTAAATAGGTACCTCTATTGTTTTACAATTTTCTGCGGTTGTAAAAAATACACTGACAGCTCCGCTTACGTACATCAGCTGTCCATAGTTCATTCATTAACAAATTTACATCAAACATAGGTGTATTAAAAGTAAGGAGGTTCTGTGAGTACCTATGTGTCTACGTTGCAGAGATGATTACGGTCAAGTTAACCTTATTCTCTTGTTTTAATATTTTGTAATCTACTAACGGTTTCTTGCACCACCGAAAATGGAAATTTTATATGGCATTTCACAGTTGACAGACCACTAACCGTGAGTTAAGCGGGTGGTGCAAGTGGCCTTGTAGGTACGAGTATGCACACGTTATATTTAATTAATACAACCCCTAAACGTATTGAAAAATAAATATTCCTGTTATGGAAACCGGTTACGGCTTTAATCCGGAATAGCAATATAGTACCTAAAGACATTTCATCAGTCAGTATTAGTAAGTTGGTAAATTCTAACTGAGTTATCGTGAAAAGTTTTTATTTTATTTTCAGAAGTCTTTGCGGTTGTTAACAATAACAAAAATAAATTCGACCGAATTGATCAAAACGAATATAATATAAATCAGCACTAAATAAATAATACCATAGGACACTACACAGATTGACTAATTATTGAAGACTAACTAAACGAACTTTTAAGTCACCAAACGTTTCGAGACTTTTCAACATCACGAGACATAAGTACAACAATGCCGTCAAACTCATGAAATACACACTCCAAACTCGAGTGCGACCGCACGCAACCCAACCTACCTTCCGACGTGATTTTTACGCGCACCGAAGCCGTATTCGCGCATGCGCACGCCGCGTGCAGTGAAAATGTCGCGCGCGTATGCCGATATGCGATACACATTACTTTTACAACGTGTTTACGCTTTTACATTGTTACCGAATTTATTGGTTCGTCGCGCTTGTAGTTTTTTAAATGTAGAACAGTGGGGTAACTACACCTGATTTTAGGAACCTACTTTAGAAAAAAAAGTAGGTACCTATCAGACAGTACATCAAATATAACGAGACGGTCAATGCGCTCACAAATATCTGAAAACGTTTCTAATGTCAGAGCGCGTGTGTTCTGATATTTTGATCTGGGGCCCATTTCTTAAAACTGAAAGTTACAAGTTACAAGCGGAATTCTCCAACTTGTCATATTAGAGATTGATTACCACTTGTAAATTGTAACTTGTAGCTTCGTGAAATGGGCTCCCTGATTGATTCCTAAACGCCATTGAATAATTTTAATGAGTTTTAAACACAATAGCAAGTAAAACAATTTAGCATAAAATATTCATA
This sequence comes from Leguminivora glycinivorella, assembly GCF_023078275.1. NCBI lineage: Eukaryota > Metazoa > Arthropoda > Insecta > Lepidoptera > Tortricidae > Leguminivora > Leguminivora glycinivorella. The sequence continues at coordinate 24,265,788 of NC_062973.1, read as the reverse complement.
GGAACGTTCTCGTATCAGATGATAAAAATAACAATATGCAGCGATTATACAACATGATAATGTATTGTAATCGTACTCTCGTATAAATTGATAAGAAATGAATTATCAGATAGGAATCTTGGTAGGTATTATAGCAGGGGGCTAATCTGAATCCATTAGAATAGTCCATTTCGGATGATTTTTTTATTTACGTGCCAGATTTAGTAACTTTTGAAGCCACTATAGGAAGCCAGCAGCATCGAAACCTGGCATCTTTTATACCCATCATTCTACTATCGTTAGCCCCTTTTATACCCATATCTAGATACATATCTACTGTGTTTCGATTGTTTCGAACGAGTAACACTGCCCAATCAATAGTATCAAAGAGGATCGAGTAAAATGTGTAAATCACATTGCATAGACTGCCAATCTCTTGACACAGGCTTAAAACTTTTGAACCTCAGTTTTGACAATTTGGCCCATATTCTTTGCTTGATATGTTTTAAAATGTAAAATGTTAATTATTAGCGCTATCTAGCTGAGCGTACCCCAAAGGTGTAATGCCATCTAGGCCAGCGTACCTTTTTCTGTATGGTACTGAGGTACGTTTCTGTCTATACGGAGTTATATATGTCTTTGCTAATATTAAACAATAAACACGTGAAAGTAATTCTGCATGTCTCATGTCAGCATGTTACCTTTTTTACATTGAAACTGCTGACCCAAATCTATATGACAATGGAAATAACTACCTAAAAAAATTGGCCAAGAGCGTGTCGGGCCACGCTCAGTGTAGGGTTCCGTAGTTTTCCGTATTTTTCTCAAAACTACTGAACCTATCAAGTTCAAAACAATTTTCCTAGAAAGTCTTTATAAAGTTCTACTTTTGTGATTTTTTTCATATTTTTTTAAACATATGGTTCAAAAGTTAGAGGGGGGGGGGGGACGCAATTTTTTTTTCCTTTAGGAGCGATTATTTCCGAAAATATTAATATTATCAAAAAACGATCTTAGTAAACCCTTATTCATTTTTAAATACCTATCCAACAATATATCACACGTTGGGGTTGGAATGAAAAAAATATCAGCCCCCACTTTACATGTAGGGGGTACCCTAATAAAACATTTTTTTCCATTTTTTATTTTTGCACTTTGTTGGCGTGATTGATATACATATTGGTACCAAATTTCAGCTTTCTAGTGCTTACGGTTACTGAGATTATCCGGACGGACGGACGGACGGACGGACGGACGGACAGACAGACATGGCGAAACTATAAGGGTTCCTAGTTGACTACGGAACCCTAATTTTGATCGTGTGACTTAAATATAAATTATTAAGCGTGTGCAAAATCATGAAATATTATGTCCGTACAGTTGATATCGAAATCATAATCGCATTATACCTTTTGAACCCTTTACATGCGAAGAAGTCGTGTGCTATATGCTATTGTTGTGTGTTGTTAAAGTAGACTTCAATGTATTCAGATACCGTTTATAAATACTACCTATTAGTATTTGTTAACTTAAAAAAATTAAAATTTTGAAAACCCGCGACAGTAGACCGATTTTCATGAAATGGCTAAGAACACTCCCGATTTACTCAGCTTTCAGACAAAAAAAAACTAAATTCATATCGGTTCATCCGTTCGGGAGCTACGATGCCAGAGAAAGACACACACACACAGAGACAGACAGACAAACAGACAGACAGCCAGACAGACACAAACGTCAAACTTATAACACCCCGTCGTTTTTGCGTCGGGGGTTAAAAAAGGGCTGAATGAGAACAATAAGTTAAAAGTAACAATACATAAAAAATCCTTAAGCTACTCTAAAGTCCACATATTTAGTAGTATTTACCTAATAATTACATAGGTAATGAACCACCAAATCTCAGTTTTTGTTTTATTGTTTTGCGTACATTGACACTGAGAGCTCGACACATGCCTTAGAAATATTAATATCCACTCGTATTTATGATTTACAATCCGTAAATGATATTATTTATTACAATATTGCAAGCACATGTCAATCGCGGTTCAACTAGCACAAACATAAAATCATCTATCTCTATTACACTCTACTGATTAGAAAGAACAGTAGCCACGGCACGTGTGGTAATGTCGCATTTCCCAACACATTGTCTACAAAGTTCACAGGCCAACCGTTTGATAATAATACATTTCGACCGCTATCAAGATAAACGAATATAAACTTTAAACGAGTATTATAAAGTCTTTACAAACGCACTTGGAACCATTTCAGTTTCAACTTCATGAGTCATGTATTGCTATTAAACAATTACGACGCAACGAAAATGTGACTTGTAAAATAAAACAATTGGCGTGCTATTGAAATATCAACTTTACATACTACGGATTAAAAAAAGTTTCAGTTGTTTTATGTTTATAGACGATGCGGCATAGTATGCATTTTGTATTCGCGCGTGAAGGGTATTAGATATTTCGTTATTTTATATGCAACATTTGAGAGATGTGAAGTAAAGGTGGAATAAGTTGATAATTGCACTTTGTTCTGTAAGGTGCATTAGGTAACCCCCGGAAAGTCGCATAAAAATCACAATTATTTCCGCATCAAATCAAGATTCCCCTTTTGGAATTATCCGAGCATTTCTCTCATTCGGAATTACCCTAAAGCACCTTATTCATATTTTTGTTGCTGACTGGGGTAATAGATATTGGTCATTTTATAGATGTTTTCCCTTCTATATTCACTTTCTGAAAATTTTCAGTTGTATGTTGTATCATAAATACTTTAGGACGGTGGTAATGAGCGGCAAAATGTCACTGTCGGGCGCCAACTGTCACTGTGGTGAAACAGGCCACTGATGTGTTACGATTTTCAAGGTTAAAATTAATATTAAATACTAATAATTAACAATCAATACAAAACTGCCTATTAAAGTGATTAACTGTAAGAAATAAAAAATAAAATACATGTCACGTATCACGTATTTTTATATTTCTTACAGGGGCAATAGGTAAACTATAATTATTATCATGAATTAAGGGTGGTACTGTATGACTATTGAACTTTTTGAACGTCACGTCTTGCGACAAGCGTCATCATCAACCTTGCTTGTAATGTACGAAGTTGGATATTGGGCTGTAACCGCGCGCGTCTGTTGACGTTCTTTGGTTGTCAAAGGCAAAATGAAACACACGTGACGTTCCATGTCGAAAGGGTCCATTAGTAATAAGGACTATTTCATCAGAATTTTTGTTAGATTTTTGACACTAAGCTAGAAAAAAAGTAGAACTTTTTTTTTCTCTCGTGGCTTTTACTCCTTAGGAGTAGAACTTTGTAACTGGCAACATCACAGTGTCGTTCCTGTCAAAACGAGATGACACTGCGATGTTGTCATTTTTCTCCGGAAGTTTACCAACGAAAATTTATGATATTTTTTATATCCAAACAAAGCTTCTTATTTAATTTGTACTCTTTTTGCCAATCTGCAGCGTAACGAAGCTAGGATATCCAGTTACTCAGCACATGACTGGGATGGATAGTCTCTTAGGTACGGTAGAACGTCAAAGATGTAGTCAGTAGAAAACCCTATTTTTTCCCATACTCTAAGTGGTAGGTAGTTGAATGCAGTTGAACTGCATGACCATACAATACTATTATCTCATCGAGGAGCAAGCAGCGATATAGATACTAACTAATTTAGTTTCAAAAAGTTTAATGCAGTAAAAAGAGTTGTTGATAGCAAATAAATGGAAGGGAAGGATTATATCGCGTATTTATAGCGGTTTACAGCAATCGATCAACGGGTCCATAAGTTAGTTCCTTAGATTTGTTCGCGAGTAACTATCGCGGTTACCAAAAACAAGGGATGTTTAAAAATGAATCGCCCAGAGACACGTCATACTCTTTAAAGATACTTTAATGTCTTTAGGCATCACACATATTCAAAGCTACGCTTTCAGGCAGTTTTATTTCAGAATGTTTTTAGTGGTTGAAAAAATTGTGAAAATCTTATAACTTGTAAAACGCATTATCACGGTTGCAAGTTAAACTTACGTTCATTATCACAGTAGATAATACAATAAAAACATTGTTCATAACAAACAAGGCAAAGATCTCTTTGTTAACCCGTGTAAACATCCTCGCAGTCCGACAAAAATGTAAATTCGGCCATTTACGCACGCGGTTAGTTATTCAAGTGATGTAATTCGGAACGATTGTTACTCATACCGTTGAATTTCAATTGAGAAACGTTTCAATAAAATGCGTGTGAGGTATTTGTACAGTCAAGATTTTCAGAAATTTTAATCATTTTTATAATTGGGTCTTCGTCTTCACAGTAAAAGAAAGAATCTTCCACTTTACCTACAACAAACACAGTCCAAGTACATAGTTCATAACACTTTAAATTCTCGCTTTTTGTACCTACACATAATAAATGTACTAAATATGTAGTTCATAAAACGAGAGAAGAAATCATTAGGTAATTAAAATGAACATACATACTCGATTTTGCATTACATTGTATCGTAAAATTCCTACTTCATTTCAGTCTTAATTTGCTTCATCTGTTGCAAGGGCTAATTACTATAGAATTGAAGACGTACGTAGAATTAAAGACGGACGTATTAAACTTTTTGTGAAACATATTCTGGAGGAGTCTAGTCGTCGTGAGCACTCATGCCTACATGATGGGTCTCCGTATGACTCGAAACATGACGCCAGTCACAGTATATTAACGTGACCACATCCATATATTTCAATATTTTGTAGAATAATATTGTCTTCGGTTGATGAAATAAAACTATGGAAACGGATTAAATCGCGTATAATGAATTTAAAATACATCCCGACGTTTCGAACTCTTTACAGCGTTCGTGGTCAACGGGTGACTGAGGAAAAATTACAATGTGCAATTCTGTAGAATTTTAGATATTTCAGATAAAAATCTCCTTAGTGTATTTGAAGCATGTAAAGACTTCTGTTTTGGAAAGCCCCCATCTATACTACCTACTACATACTTATATATTAATGGGACAGCCCTCAAGGACCCCAACAATGTCAACTTTCACTAACCATAGGATTAGTTGTGTCAAGGCAATAATTATTCCAAATTATTTGCAGGTACATGTGTTCCGCCAAATTACTCAACCGAATGTCAACATGACGGTCAGACTAAATAATTGGGGTTTTCCTCCTGAAATTAAAGAAATACTGTATTGCAAACTCAGCTGGACATGTAGTCATGTTGACAGTAAATATTGTAAACTCAGAATATGATAATGAAATTGCGATTTCTTATATTGAGACCACAAATTAGTGCCCCCGTGTGGTGACGGGTTAAGAATTTCACCACCCCCTTTCTTCCCGTGGGTATCGTAGAAGTTGACTGTGGGATATGGATTAAATTATGGCGTAGGCGAGAAGCTGGCAACCTGTCACTGCAATGTCACAATTTGGATTTCTTTCAACCCCTTTTCGCCTAGAGTGGCACTGAAACTTAGTATTCATGTGCTCTGCCTACCCCTTTATGGGCTACAGGCGTGATTATATATATGTATGTGTATGTAAACATAGTTTACCTAGAACTACGAGTAGAAAGACTGTATAACATTACAGTGGTCTCTCTTTTTGTGGGTAGGCGTATTGTACATTATATTATAATGTCATATAAGTATTGCACGCATAAAGATAATTTACCTATAAACATACCAATTTTTTAAACAAGTGGGTAGCCACAGATACCGCTCGCGATAAGTACACCGCATCCGTACTATTCCAGTTACAATGTTGCTGTGAAAATAATAATTATTAAATAATAAATATTAATATAATTTCTTCTAAGAACACAATGTTGTCATTGGCTGTTTATTATATACCTAGATTACCTAGCTATTATACCTACATTACAAGGCCTGGTAATTTGTGTAGTCATACTACCCTGTTTTTAACCCCCGACGCAAAAACGACGGGGTGTTATAAGTTTGACGTGTCCGTCTGTCTGTATGATGTCTGTAACTATGTCTGTCTGTCTGTGTGTGTCTGTCTGTGGCATCGTAGTTCCCGAAAGGATGAACCGATTTTGATTTTATTTTTGTTTGAAAGCTGAATTAGTCGGGAGTGTTTTTAGCCGTGTTTCATGAAAATCGGTCCACTATTCGGGGTTTTTTTTTGCCATGTTGAATCAGATCAGAAGTCAGCAGAATCTGTATATATCTTCTATGTATATCTAATCAGATTGATATAAAGTAGGTAAGTAAACAATAACTACAATTCGATAGATTGAAGATAACGTTTGATCAAAACATTAAAAATACATACATACATACATACAATCACGCCAGTATCCCATAAAGGGGTAGGCAGAGCACATGAAACTACTCAAGTTTCAGTACCACTCTTGGCAAATAAGAGATTGATAGAAAACGAAACTATGACATTGCAGTGACAGGTTGCCAGCCTCTCGCCTACGCCACAATTTAACCCATATCCTACAGTCGCCTACGACACCCACGGGAAGAAAGAGGGTGGTGAAATTCTTAACCCGTCACCACACGGGGGCACTAATTTGTGGTCTCAATATAAGAAATCGCAATTTCATTGTTAAAAATATGATAACAATTCCCATTTTATTCATTTAACGTTATTTTATTTGTTATTGTTATTGGTAATCAAAAGCCATACTGTCTCAGACTTTAATAATCGGACGTATTATTTTAAATGTCAAGTAAACAAACATTATAGTACAATAACGTTATTCTTATTGTTATTTTTATTAGCGTCAGCGATTCGATGCACTTGATAATTAATAAACTCATTAAAGTATAACACCCGGCAAGTGACGAAACGTAAAGAATACCTTTACCGCGAGTTTGACAAACATATTTCTATACATCTCTTACTGGTATGTTAGAGCGAGATGTATAGAAAGTTAATAAGTCAGTAACAAGTTCGCAGCGAGCAACGGAATGAAATAGTAAATTACGATACAAGTACGAAAAGGGGGAATTCGAAACGAGTGGCGATAATTTTTTTATAGATTATTTCATGAGATTATAAAAAAATTAGATATTTGGGAATATTTTGAATTTTATCTGGAATTGAGTTTATAGCTACTTAAACACACGCGTGTATTTCTAAAAAAGCCTAGACAGAGCTCATAAAACTACCCAATAGAAATATTAGGGTTGCAGTGCCATTTTTTTTTCAAAGTTGTCCACCCCACTTTTTCTGTAACATGGGTATTTTTCAGAATCGCGAGGTCTTTCCATCCTGATAGGAGGAAAAAAATGTCCCAAGATTTCCATACATTTTTCAAACCTTCCATTCCGTTACCGCCATACAAAATGTATGAAAAAATTGTAACGGAATGGGAAAAAACCTTGGGAATTTTTTTTCTCCTATTAGGATTGAAAGAGCTCGGGATTATAAGTGGATTAACCACATAAAAAATTCCAAATCCAAAAAAAGTGGGGTGGACAACTTTGAAAAAAAAAAATGGCCCACCAGAGATCATGTGTATTTTTGACTGAATAATAAAATTATGTTTATTATCTACATAAGTCTACCATTAAAATAAATTATTTTCGCTCATCAAACTAAAAGTAAATGATACACTTGAACAACTTTCATTTAACTTCTGTAACGCAGGTGACATAACTGACTATATTTTATGAATAATTCACGACATGCCATCGCTTCGATCTACTTAATAAGGCTACTCATGAGGGCATTTACGTTTCAATGTTTCACCGTGTACACTGTACCTAATAAAAAAAAGTCTAAATGACAGTTTGAATAATGAGTATATCATCTATCATCATTAGGCCTTTCACATCTTTACAGATGCCGATTTAAGCAGCGACTCTGATCGAGCGACAGCGCCGCTTGTGGCTGGGCCATTTTTTTTAAGATTTGGAAATTTGTATGTGTTTTCCACTCAGAATCGCGAGCTCTTTCAATCCTAATAGGAGGAAAAAAAGTGTCCCTAAGGTTTTTTTTTCCCTATTCCGTTACCATTTTTTCATACATTTTGTGTATGGCGGTAACCGAATGGAAGGTTCGGAAAAATGTATGGAAATCTTGGGACATTTTTTTCTCCTATCAGGATCGAAAGAGCTCTCGATTCTGAGTATGAGTCGCGTAAAAAATACTCCATGTTGCAAAAAAAGTGGGGTCGACAACTTTGAAAAAAATGGCCCGGCTACATAACCCGATCTCGTGGTCGTGAAACCCATGACAGGTCCTGGTTTCAAAATTTAGCCCCAAGACGGGCTTCATAGGCAACAATGAGGATCGCACTCGTGCGGACCCTAGTTTTAATGAGAGTATTACGATACATATACGGGAAAAAAGGGATGTTCGAAACCTGTGGCGATAAATTACTTCTATAAATCGAAATCGAAAAGATTTACGATTTTTCTTTTTGCACGTGTATCGTACGACGTTTATCAGTACATATACCCTCTGAAGTAGGTACATATCAACCTGACAAGAAATTAACCACTTCTCACACTACTGCGATAAAAAAGCACCACCAAAAGTATCTTTAATACCTACAATAGAAAAACAAGTAATGTATAAGAGTTTTGAATGATTCACGGTTATTTTCATTAGACTTATATTGACCGGGATATAGACCGTCCGGCCGGCTGTCCGACCGGGAGCCCGACAAAAAATCAAAAAGGTAATCACGGTCTATATCCCGGTCAATATAAGTCTGGAAGTAATGTATAATTTAGATACAGGGTCACGCCAATTCAGAAGTAATAAATTTGTATGACCAAGCATCCTGTAGCAAATCGATAAACAAGTTAAACACCGGAATTGAAAATTTAATTCATAGCATTTTTGACGTTTAATGGAATAATGGGTATTATTATGTCTGTTCGATACAAAACTTCATAGACTAACCCCTTTCTCATAAACGTTCTCTAAAGGTATCAAGCCGATAAAGTTAGTTTGTCCTTTTCGATCACACCAATACGTCGGAAAGGGACAAACAAACTTCATCAGATTTTTTTATCATGCAGAAACGTCTGCGAGTGATATTATATACTTTTAAATTAAAGGAAAAAATGAAAAATTCACACCTCCGGCAAGACTCGAACCTGCGACCTCTGGCTTTGCCGGAGCCAGCCACGCTCCCAACTGGAAAGCCAGAGGTAGCAGGTTCGGGTCCTGCCGGAAGTGTGAATTTTTCCATTTTTCCTTTAATTTAAATATATAGAACTTCATCAGCTTGATAACTTTAATGAACGTTTATGAATAAGGGGGTAAATCATTCAATATTTATACAAATATATGTAATATTATTAAATACGAAACAAAGCATTTAATATAATATACGTGCCGTTTACAAGAACCGGTACTAGTAAATACCAGTTTATGTGAAGAAAGTCGACATCTTCATTGTTACCTCATTTCAATTTTAAAATCGCAAATGAGGTTCGTATATATAAACTTTCTACCGCTCGCGAATTAGAATTGTACATTTAACGCTTGTATATATAATTTTAAATTCATTTAGTAAGCATAGAAAGACTGACAACACTGATAGATATACTAGTATGTATGTCTTTCCCATCACGGAACAATGGTATTCCGGACCTTTGGGAGGCGTGCGCGGGGCCGAAGCCAACACGTAGAGGCCCTTTCGACACTTTAATGAAATGTAAGGGGTACACCGAGCGGATGTTGCCCTTGCCCGTATCATGGGACACACGCAGAGGCAACACCCGCCAGGGTGTAAGGACTATTTGAGAGTTAATGGAATCTAAAATGAACTGGTCTATTTTGATGAAAGTGATGGACTAAATCTAGTATGTATGTATTATTAACCAATGAGGTTTCATGTAATTGAAGACATTCCTATATTATAATAAAAATGCAGAACTAGTTGAACGTTTAGTCGAGATGATTAACTAATAACTACTTACCTATTTTGTTATGTTGTTGCGACGACGAAATTAGATGTAAGCATGTATTTTAAATATGTTCTCATGTCAGTGATGTTATTATCTTTATGAGAATAAATGTCTTTAAACCTAAACCTATCATGGTCTAAAAAAAAGTAGTCCAAAATATGCCTAGAACATTATAAGTTTGCTAAGATCGTAAAGTATCATAAAAATGCGGCTTACCAATCAAGGTCCTAAACTTAAACTCTATTGAGAATTAAGATCCTTTCTATCAAAAAATCAAACTATAATTCTGATTCTGACAAAAAGGTTTTCATTGTACATGAAGCAGAGAAACCAAGCAGGCAATTATAATCGCGTGATAAACGATATAACGTCGGGCCGTCCTTTCGCACGCACCGATGCGATAAACTTTATCGAACTAGTGTGCTACGCCCGCAAAGGGTTTTTAAATACACAGTTCCAAAATCTTACAGAAATCTTGTTAATAAAAACATACCTATATACATATATTGAATTACAAATGTTAACCTACTACATTATTGATAATATAAACAGAACTTCCTCCGTGGAAGTCGGTTAAAGCCCACGCGTCCGGAAAATGCATTAAACATAGACGCCGTGTTTGGAGATCGCTGAAAACACGAAAAACTCACTTCCGCGAGACGAAAAACAATGATATCAAACTTGGCGGGGAAAACCGGGCCTAACACGCACTCACTACTACACAAACTGCTAGGACTTTCCAGTTTTCACGGTGATTTAGTTGACAAAAGATATGCATGAAATAAAACTATGGAAACGGATTAAATCGCGTGTAATGAATTTACAATTCATCCCGACGTTTCGAACACTTTATAGCGTTGCTTTGCAGCATTGTAATTTTTCCTCAGTCACCCGTTGACCACGAACACTGTAAAGTGTTCGAAACGTCGGGATGAATTGTAAATACTAAATACATTATAGGCGATTTCATCCGTTTCCATAGTTTTATTCATGAGTAACTATCGCGGTAACCGAAGACAATATTAAAAGATATTCAATTCAATTTCAATTCAATTCAAAAACCTTAATGTAATAAATAATAATACAATATATAAGGAATTAAATCTTAAAAAACTAAGTCAAAAATTATCATAAATACTAATAGTCATAAACATATTAAAAACTCAAGAAATTAAAACAAAATGTCAACAAAAGAAAATTAAGCCAAAGACCTAACACGATTAAATCATGATCTAATCTTTTTGCTCTTTCTATTATTTTAACTAGACAAAATACATAAACATAATATAACAAATTAAATATATATTCATGAGCCATTTACATTTATTAAAGTAGATAGCTCTGCTGTCAGTCGCCGCTCGATATCGCAAATTTTACGAACTTGATACCTAATAACAAAATGGTTTTGACATTTAATAAAATATTACTTGGTCGTAAAAATAACTGGCCTGTTCTGTTTAAATCTTTATGAGTTTTATTCATATTCCTTCATTCCAATGATTTTTTCAATAAATCCGCTACTGTTTGCAATTAAATAAGTTTAAATCAATGGTTTGCTGGAAGAAATCGCTCTTTAGTATTAAAAGAGCGCATTATTGTTTCTATCTAGTCATAAGATTGTCGGTCGTAAAGTCAAATTGAAGACATACATACATACATACAATCACGCCTGTATCCCATAAAGGGGTAAGCAGAACACATGAAACTACTAAAGCTTCAGTGCCACTCTTGGCAAATTGAAGAAATTGTATTAAAACAAAATAATATGTTACATTCCATTGATACTTTATAACTTACATAGGTATAGCAATTACACAGAGAAAACATATTGAACGATGTTAACTATATAAAACAAGAACACTGATAACCTTGGAAGCGAAGATTTATTGTTCAAGATATATAAGTAACAATTTTTATTTTGTCATCAATAAGTAAGTCATGATCTTAATTGATGTCACATACAAGATGTAAAAAAATCGATAAAACAAGACACACACATTAAAGCAGACTAAAAATCGATTCAAATCGATTTTCACAATCTTTTGTCAGTATGTGGGTAAGAATGAAACAATTGGACACCGAAGGTCAGTACGGCGCAAATTGTCTAGAATTTGCGACATTACGCCCACACGACACAAATACTACACTTTTACTAGGTCTATAGGATATAAATAAATGTAATTTGCCGATTTATATCTAAATGTTCTTGATAAACGTGTTTTATAAACATATATTTATTTTATTATTTTATTTTTATTATTTTTTATTATTTTAGCTTTAGTAGTTTCATGTGCTCTGCCTACCCCTTTATGGGATACAGGCGTGATTGTATGTATGTATGTATGTATGTATTATTTTAGAAATTAAAACACCTATAAATAAACGAAATACGTTATTAATTAGCAACACAAAGTTAATTACTTTTGTAGTGAGTCTATGTTTCTGTTTTGATCGACAGATATCTTAATGAAAATGAATGTAGCATTTAATTTTCCTGTTTATGTCAACACAATAAAATAACGATTTATCTTCCCCCACTGTTCTTGAACACGATTTTACGTTAGTTTCATAGTTTCAAATTGTAACAGTATTTTTCGGGACACACGCTTAATTTACACCATCGCAAAAAACGAAACTTTTCGCTAATACGGAATTGGCCGCGCGCCACAGCGATCATCACATGATACGCACCTTCATATCGTCGAGCATGTCACACACGGAGATCAGCGACGCAGTATCGGGGGACACCTTGATAACACCCATGGCGAAATTCCCTACTATCCAGGTCCGTCCAAACTTTTTAAATTTTCGAATATGGAACGCGCGTCAGTCGTTTTAGGAACACAGCGAGACGGGCGTACGCCGTGACCGAGCCGCGTGGACTGACGTCGTGAGAACGCTCGCGCCAGTGAAAGGGTCGTGACGTCACTGCCGATAACGCGAGCGCGACTTGTTGC